>NW_025113086.1:1335903-1717533 GCF_010416935.1 Polistes fuscatus | reverse complement strand
CTTTAGATTCTGTTTTTTTGTTAACCTCTCTGACGGGATTTTTAGGATCCAGTCAAACGGGGAAAGGGTTTGAGTTGGTATACGTGTGTGTATATATATGTGTACATAATAAACAGAAAGAGAGAGAGAGAGAGACATGTTTTACTCGATATAAACGTGAAAATTCGACAATACTGATCTGACGTGGTCTGTGCTGTTGGTTGGTGTTGGTGCATTTATGACATCATATTAATTGGATTTATTAATATCGTCTGGGACGACGAGTGCCCTTCGTGATATTATCTTTATCTCTTTCTATTTCGTTTTGTCCGAACTGAATGTAGTATTGCTTTGGATGGATAGGTGGATGGATGGGTCGATGGATGGATTGTTGGATGGATAGACGACGGGACCTTGATCGTCGAGTTGACGGGAAAACGTTGGTCAAATTTAGATATGGTTTTGCTCGAAGTCAGGATTTGACTACTACTACGGTTTACTGTAAAACGAAACAAGTTGCAGACGGGTTGAAACCGTTGTAGACGGATAGGATGGATGGATATTTATATTAACGTACTATGTGACACGTTAAAGGGAAAGTATTGGTACGATGCGTGGGAGTATTGTTAACAAAAAAATATATATATATCAATCTTATGATATTATTAATAACAACGAATTTTTCGTCTTTTTAATGATTATTTATGATTGTACTTTTTTATCCTCGGTAAAGAGATTTATTTGGGTATAGTTTGATTAACAAATGAACGTTACTTTTTATTTTTTTCTATAACAAAATTTATTCAAATAAAATAAATATTAGTTTATCGCGATAGTAATGTATTTATTGAAGTTATACTTCTTTTGGCGCGTTGGGGAAAATGTAATGGGGAGTGATTTTGTTCCGAACGTCTAGAAAAACGACACCATGAAGTTTGTCGGTATTTAACGACGCGAGGCAAAGCGATTTCAAGTATACGGCATGAAGTTGTCTTCTTTTCCTTCTTCCCCTTTTTTTCTCAAGCGGGTCACCCATCCAAATACTAATCGTACTCAGCGCTGCTTTACTTAAATGATCGAAGCGAGAACTAATGCTGTAACCGCGCCATGATTGTTGACGCGTCAAGTAATTCGATATATCTCTCTTATATTTAGTGTGGACTGATATCTATATTTTGATATTTCATTTTATTTTTTTTATTCTTTCTATATATAATAATAATTATTTTTTTCTTTTAAGTTATTTCTTTTCTTTGAAGTTTTTTTTTTGAAGTTATTTTTGAGGTTATTGAGGTTATGTTCGTTTCGGTACGGCAAAGAAGTATAACTTCTTACGTGCGTACATAAGTACACACACCATTTTTTTTTTAAGTTATTTTTTTCTTTGAAGTTCTTGTTTGAAGTTATTTTTGAGGTTATTGAGGTTATATTCGTTTTGGTACGGCAAAGAAGTATAACTTCTTACGTGCGTACATAAGTACACATAGCAGTTTTTTGTTTACCTTGAAGTATATAATAAGCGACAAAATATGGATTGTTTATTTTTAAATATAAATGATAATAATTATTTTCTTAGAATTATTTAACGAAAAACTAAGCGAACGTTTTTAAACGATAATAATTGGTCCTCGAGGAATTCGTTGCTCATGTTTTTTTGTTTTTTGTTTCTTTTTCTTTTTTTTTTCGGGAACTTAACGACTAAAGATAGAAAGAATTTATTTACCTCGAAATTATAATAAGCGACGAAATATGGATTGTTTATTTTAAATATAAATGATATAATTATTTTTCTTAGAATTATTTAACGAAAAATTAAGCGAACGTTTTTAATCGATAATAATTGGTCCTCGAGGAATTCGTTGCTCTGTTTTTGTTTTTTTTCTTTTTTTTTTCGGGAACTTAACGACTAAAGATAGAAAGAACCGAAGGGGCGGCTTTCGAGATTGATTATCCGACGTGAGATGGTTGCCCTACCGATACGGAAACGCGCGTATATTTTGCCCACGGGGTGTTCTAATGAACGACGAGCCGAAAGGAACGAAAAGGAGCGACGTCCTGCACGCGTACAAGCACGATTTGTATGGTTCTTAAACGAGAAAGGCGGATAGGGCCACGTGCCATGTGCAAAACTTCATGGTAGTGGTAACAAACTCGACAAGCTCACGTGCTACCGATTCTCCTTTTCAACGCCGTGTCCGGAATGATTGATATCATCGGACCCAACTTATACCTTTGCCCATTTTTTACTTTCAATTGTATACTCCATCTTTGTTTTATAATACTAATATATTTTTTTTTTCTATCCAATTCAATAACATTACCTTATGATTGGTCATTATCATTTTCTGTTGTTTTTTTTTCATTTTTTTTTCTCTTTCAATGTTTTGCAATAACATACATATATTTATGTTAATTAACTTTTGAAAATATAGTTATACATTTTTACCGTATTATTATAATAGATATTTTATGAATAGATAATTGGTTTAATTATTGTTATTTGATGCGATAAGGATTAATTGTTTGAATAAATATAAATAGTTATTATTTTAAGTTGTTTAAACTACTGCAATTTACACAATAGACTGTTCTAAATGTTTGCTATTGGTTACTTTTAACGAAAACCTATTGAAAATATACGTCACCGGGACTTTACTTTGTGTATTAACCCTTTGCCCTCGAGCGGCGCCGATACGCTGATTTCAAGTTTCATTAAATATCACAACAAAACTAATTACAAAAATTGAACAAACACAAATGTATTCGAATAGTATCTATCTAATTGAAATGACTACAATTATATAAAAAAAAACATAGATAACGCCAAAAATATTCGAACAAATTTATTATACAATGTACAAAACGAATATTCTAAATTTAGGTTATGTTACATTTGTGTTGTTAAATGTGACAACATTGAATGAACGTAAATGTAATCGAAGAGTATTCTTACTACTTGGAGAGTGATAAGGGTTAATAATTGGATTAAATATAAATGGATATATCAAGTAGAGACTAGAGTAACAGTAAAGACGACAAGTCCTACAGGAACACAGTATATCTTTCACTATACTATAGAACCTCAAAGAGGATCCATTTTCTAGCAGATACTTGCATGGAGTCCCGCGAGCTAGAATCCGGACTGAAATCTAGGGGTCGAGTGCTTTCCATCTCTCTCATACCCTTGGATAGTCTTTTTGGTGGCACACGACATCCCAGGCTCCCTTCTCCTTCTAAAGCACCCTAAACAAAGGGATATCGGAGACACTTCTCAAGAAAGGGATAGCTTGATAGATAAAGACGGTCTCGTGGATACGTGTAATAGGGAGATACTTGAGAAGAAGACATCATCAAGTGTAGGTGTATTTGTAGGTATAGAAAGAGATGAAAATATAAAGCAAAGCTACCACCTTTGCTTTCTATTCAGAGGGTAACTTTGCCACAATGGTGATTCCTTCAGAATCCATGGGGGTTTATTAAAGCCGTCTTTGCTCATACTGCTCACGTACTATCATCTCTTTCTCATTTTGATATCTTCCCTGTTTTACTTTACTTTTTCTTTCTTTCTTTCTTTCTTTTTTTTTCATCTTATTCTTCACTTCCTTTGAACGATTAACTTTTACTTTGAATTTGACAAATTTTATGTGTGACAAACGTTCTCAAAATTTGTCTATATTTATAATGATGATAACAAATGTTAAGTTACATGCTTATAGTAAAATATTAGTAAACATTTTGTGTTTGTTTTTTTAAGAACTTTAGGGATGATATTTATTGGATCAGAATTTTCGTGTAAAACGGTGCAAATGCAGTGATTAATTTCAATATTGGTTCAGAATTAGTTATTAAGTATAATTAACGAACGATGTGATATAAAATAGCGATGATATATAAATTAGTTATAAGTTAGGCTCACACATACACATGCGTGTATTTACACGTACGAAGGAAGGATTTTATCGACAGAGGGATATTACTTGAACAGAGCGACATACTCGTGTAAGAAGGTGACGGTGGGTAATCGGGAGCCTGAAAACACGTGTCTCACATCCCCCTACCCCTTTTGGTGTACCCTCATCTGTGTTTCTGTTAACTCTCTCTCTCTCTCTCTCTCTTTCTCTCTCTTTCTCGGCTTCGTCGCTACGTGGCTCCTTTTCCATTTGCCATACGAGGCCGCCCTCGTTGACACGAAACGCGCATTAGGCGCGGCTGCATTCGTATACCCCCAGGCTCCTTTTCGATACCCAACCTTTAACTCCTGTAGTCCTTTTAGACAGTTCTCAGTTAGAAGTATATACACCATATGATCGCTATCGAATGATAGTATTTTATGGATTTTACTTTTTCATCGTGTTACCTTGAATGCAATTACAAATTTTCTTTTGTTGGATCGGATTTGAACAAATCAATTGATAAGATGAGAATAGGTTAGGTTAGGTAATTAGTAAGTTAAGTAGGTTAGGTTAGGTAATTAGTAAGTTAAGTAGGTTATGTTCTTACATTTTTATGTCGAATGATTTTCAATTGGAAGAAATGTAAATGTTATTAATAATTAAGATAAGGGTATTGTTTATTATTTCATTTTGACGTTTTCATTCGATGTTGTCAAGTGTGTCCAATGTGTGAATAATATAAAACAAAATCGATAATCAATCAGTGTAATTACTTTTAAATCTTGCAATTTATTTGTTCAGAAAATTGTGATAATTAGTAAAGTGCGATTAAACGAACTTGACACCTGTCTAAGTAATCAAATAGCCTACTTGAGATTTTTCTTGACACCAAGTGGTTCCTCTTTTGAACGATCCTTATACTCGAGATTCGTGTCTTTATGAAAGCTTCCTGAACGGGGTCTATTTCGTCCTTTCTTTAGCTTCTTACAATCCTTCCTTCTCTCTCTCTCTTTCTCTCTCTACTTCTATCTCTTTCTACTTTCATTTGCGATTAAGCAGGGTGAGGTTAGGTGAAGGTAGTAACATCGGACTCCCGGAGTCGTTGGAACTTTTTATCGGTACTTCATTGGTCCAGTGTCGGTGTAATTAACGATATTCGCAAGAGCTATTGGAAGACTGGGAAGCTTTTTAGTTGGTGGTGATGGTGTGGTGGTTATGGGGGAATAGGAAGGGGGAGGGGAGGTGGGGGTATCTTTACGTTCTTGGTCATGGCGAAGTAGACCAAGAGAAGGAAGAAGAAGAAGAAGAAGAAGAGTAAAACTTTCCACCCCTCATCCACTTTCTTTATTCTCATCCCTTATTTCTACTCCCCCTCCTCCTCCTCCTCAACCCTTCACTAAGTTTATCCCACAAATGGAAGGAATGACGTTATTCCTTTGCAAGCTTTTCTCACTTATTTTCTCTATCGTTATATTTACCTCAGACAGTAGAATACTTCCAAGTATACTCGTAAACGGATTAATTTGATAGTTTTGTAGTCATTTAAGGATATTGTTACTTTTTAAAGAAATGAATCTTTTGGTTTCATAAAAAATACGTGATATTAGTACAGGTTGATTAATTTTTTTATTTTAACTTATTATTTATTTAGGTTGAGTTTTTTTTCTTGATACGTTTATATTTTATTTCGTATGCTAATTTGATCGGTTTTTATATCAAACATTTTTGATCTGTTTGAAATATTAAGTATAGCACGAGAAATAATTTTACTTTCGTTTAAGTTTACTTTTGGTAGTATAATTATAGGTATAAATAATATAATATGTATACAAAATAATATATGATATATTATATTAATAATTAAACTATACATAATTATTCTTTTACTATATTATTAATATATTAAAGTATACTATACTAAATTGATAAAATATTAATAAATAATTATTATTTATTATTTATTTAATATTTTTATTGACCCTAGAGCCTAGGCTCCCTAAAGGCCATTAATTACAGTAAAGTACAATATAAGTATAGATAAAACAAAACAAAAATTAAATTATGTAATTATTATTAAACTTGTCATTATAGAGTAACGCACAGTAAGTAGATAAATGTAAAAAGAAAATAGTAAATAATACATATAAATAAAAGTTACACAGATAATAGTGGTATAGTAGTTGGTTCGAAGCATAAATTATGGTTTTAAAGAAAAAAAAAAAATTAAATTAAATCGATGTATAGTATATTATTAAACTGTACTTATATTAATTCTATACTTTAAAGTATATTAAAATGATATTAATATTAAATCACATATAAATTACTACAAATTTCTATTAATTCTGATTAAAAAACAAGCAGAACAATGTTTATCAAAAAACAAAGGAAATATGCAAAAACATTTTCTAAATGTAATAACACACACACAGCAGCATATAGAGAGTAAAAAAAAATGAACATATGATGATAAAGAAGTAACAAAGAGAACAGTTTTTTTTTTCTTCTTTTTATTAGAGGAAGGAGCGTAAAAATCGGTGTTAGAAGCAACGTAAAAATAATCGCACGCCACTAACCGGGCGAATAGCGTTAGAACGATTTATATTAGCCGGTCGGAACCCATTGTGGGCCTCGTGAGAAAGGTAGCACGGGGGCTCGTTCGTTTCACAACCACCTCCACCCTCTGAATTTTCTTCTCTCTCTCTCTCTCTCTCTCTTTTTCTTTCTTTCTCTCTCTCTCTCTCACTCACTTTTCGTAGTGTAGGTGGTAGCAGGTAGATAGAACGGAATTAGCCTGGTACGCGTGTACCATAGCCGTCGAGCAAAGCGATAATAAAGGGACGTGAAGTAAACTTTCATTTTTACTTGCCTGCGGTTACAATGATTCCCCCACCCCCTCCTCCTACTACCCTCCACTCCATCTACTATCGCTCTCTCTCTCTCTTTCCCATTCTAGTCAAATTTTTCAATAGCATTTGTTTTACTCTCACTATTATTGTGTATTTTATTTTTATAATTATATATATTTATATTAATTTTTCTCTTACTATTATTAATTATATTTTATTTTTTTTTTATAATATATTATATATTATATTTTATTCTTTTTATATATTATATATTATATTATATTTAATTTTTTCTCTTACTATTATTTATATTATATTTTATTTCTTTTTTAGAATATATTATATATTATATTTTATTTTTTTTCTTCATATATATATTTATATCATTTCTGGATATTTTTAGATATTTTATTCGATTTTTTCTCTTATTTTCCTATTCTTAAGTTTTATTATTATACATCTTTTTTTTTTTGTAGCTATCTTGTTTCTTCTCCCACAATTTTTATTTTTCGTTTATTGAAGTGTAACTTCGTTATTTTTAATTAGAACATTTTGCTGTAACGCAAACGAAAATTCGTAACATTTTCAATTACGATTATATTTAGGAATGTGAGTGTGTGAGAGGATATGGAAGATCTGGAAGATTGTTATTTGTGTGTGTGTGTGTGTGCTCATTGCTTATTAAAACTATAATAAAAATATTTAAAATAAAATATAGAAAAATGAATATATAATTTATTAGAACAAAGATAAATTCAAACTTGGAAAGTTACGCTTCAAACGTGTGCACTACTTGAACACAAATTGATTTTATTCTTCATTTGTTTATTTCTTATTATTAATTTTTATTACATTGTTTGTATCGTTTTTTTATTAATTTTCATTTAATTTTTAACTTTCTTTATTTCTCTTCTTTAGTGTTTTTCTCATTTTATTATTTATTTATTTCCTATTCTTAATTTTTATTGCATTTTTTCTATCGTTCTTTTTTTCTTTTGCTTTATTTCGCTCTTTTTTTTGTAATCTTTCACTTTTTCAGTATTTCTGTCTTTCTTGTATAGCTCAACCGGAACTTGCATTAGCGTCTCTATAGTTGAAACCCTGAAACCAAGAGAAGGGTGAGATGATAGTAGTGGTAGTGCTCTACTTCCTGGACAAAGTAACCACCCTATTGTCGCAACAAGTCAACCCCCTTTTCTACCCTCTTCCTCATCCTCTTTTGCTTCACCTCTACCACCATAGAACACTATTACATTTTCCTACTAACTTATTTCTCTATGTCGTGTACATGCATGCCCCAACCATGTTGTTTTATTTCTACATTCTATGGCAAATTATTTGCATGAGATATTATACTGATTCTATTGTCTGATATATATTCTTTCAATTTTTTTTTTTTTCAATTTATTTCTACATCATCTTTTTGTAAAAAGATCAATTATATATATTTATATAAAAGTTTTGTATGTTTAATGTTGAATTTTATTTTTGTTTTATTTATTAATATTTTATAAAAAAAAAAAAAACAAATGTTTATTAAGATCATTATGATGTATTAATATTGAAAGAATTATTATTATTGTAATAAGAATATTATTACTTGAAAAATAATATATATTAGAAATGATTAAAATAATCATAACTTTTTTTATGAAATTTTTTATTATAATTTTAATTATATTCAAATGTTATCAATATTATATAAGTAAAAATAAGAAAAAATAACTATTACATCCTATATATTACAAGATAATATATTTAATAATATTATACTATTACTATAATAATAATTTTTATTATCCAATCAAATGTAATCATCTTAAATTTTCAATATATTCAAAATTAAATGAATAATATTGTTAATAATTAATATTATTACATACACTATAATAATAATTTTTCATATTAAATTCTTAACAACCGAATTAATCATAAATATGCAAATTAATTGATCATAATATTATTTATATTTAATGTAATTATTAACAATATAATATTAATGAGATTTGGAATATTTGAAAGGTGCAGTGCACCTGGTCAAAAAAAATGAAACATGATCGTTCTCATCCATTTCCTCTTATCGTAGCACACAATATACACACACAAACACATATATATACAGAAATATACATATACAGTCATATACAGAGAGAGAGGGTCGACGTATTTATTGCTTAATTCGCGCTTCTTTGTTTCATAAAAGTGAACAACGACTTTAATAACGGGCTACGATGGTAACGTAATGAGGGGTTGTTCGAACGTCTCGGTAAAACCTTCTTGAGGCTGAACCTTCGCAAGAGAAAAAGCTATATCTGGTAACTCGTTTTACACGATCACGAGGAATCACCGGTTTTACCAAATATTACGAGAATATCGTTTCGGTGTTACTATATTACTGACATCGAAAACTAAACTATCTTTCTCGACTAAATAAAGTGACCATTTATTATTTATATTCTTTCCCATAAAGTATATCTTTTTTTTTTATCGAGTCGAATTAAATAACCTCACTTTTTTTTCTATTTTTTTTTAGGGAAACTATACTTGTTCTGTTTTGTATTTTGATATTTTAATAAATATTATAATTTGTTAATATTAATGCATAATTACACTGACACACGTATTTGTATAAATATATATTATACATGTGTGTATATGTAAATATGCACTTATAAATATACACAATTACTTTAGACTGTATTTTACAAATACACTTAAATACATTTAGATATTCGATAAAAAATTAATAATATTTAACAATTACATATATTTTTAGTCGACCTAAACATTTTAATACTTGTATAATTTGTTGCTAATGTAAGATGTTGGATTGTTCGAAAAATAATTTCATTTTTAATGCAGAAGTTTCGTTAATCATTATTACTGATACCTAACCTCACTTTAAACCAAAAAATCATTTTACATTCTAGCAAAAGATACTTTAAACGTCATTTAGAATCTTCTTGTATTTCGATCGGTCAAACAATTTTAGAATTTATCAAATTCACCGTCATTGTATATAAAAATTAAATAAATCAGATCAAATGATTTAAACAAAACAATTTCTTTCAAAACTGTATTGGACATTTAAAAATTCAACAAATAAATCATTTCAAAGGACAATTATTATCAATATTATATTACAAAATGATCGTAAAAAATATTTTAATTCATATAAACTCGTATAGAAATATCAAAATATGTATCTATCATAAAACGATTATATTAAACGATAATGAATATCACGAACAAAACGAAACAACAGAATAATCTCGAAGTATTGTTTTCGTAAGTATCCGTATCTCGAACGAAGAGTCGATACGTTAGCGTCAATCAAATTATTCCTTAACCTTTGAAACGATGCATTCCAATCCTACCTAACCCTCATTCCTTGATCCCAAATGCCAGCCCAGTTCTCGTTATTATCACGTAGATATTCCTTTCGGCATTCTTGCTTTTGGGTATTCAGAAACGGCGTATCTGAACGAGAAGAAGTAGGAGTTTCGGTTGAAAAGATAGAGATAGAAAGCTAAAGAGAAGAAGAAGAAGAAGAAGAGGAGGAACGGAGGTTAGAAGTGGTGTGGGTGGGGGGTTGGGAGGTGAGGAAGGAGAAGCAACACGATTTCCGGTCGTAATTTTAGGTGGATACTTCGTCGGAACGAAACGACGTCGGTGGATGACAACGGCAACGATGGTGACGATGCTAAAGAAGAAGAAGAAGAGACGGAGGAGGGGCAGGGGGAGGGGGAGGAATGGGGTGGGAAATGAGAAGAAGGTATGGTGTCTCGTTTTGAAGGCAAGCAGGGAGAAGGAAGAAGCAGACGAAGAGATTCGTAGATGGAACGAGTGAGTCCGAGTGGTGGGGGGTTATAGTTGAGGGTTAGGGGTGGGTGTAGTAGGACTGGTGAGTGGGGTGGATGAAAGAGGAAACGGAGCGACGTTGGGAGGTGAAAGGGGAGGTGGAGGAAGCAGCGTGGCGATTGTTCGAGGCGTGGAAGCGCGCCTTAGATGCGACAATTGAGGTTCCAGACTGTGAACCTGCAATCAATGCTCCGTCCTCTTGCTGTAGAAAGAGATAGAGAGAGTTAGAATGGTGTGTGTGTGTGTTAGAGTGGGGGTAAGAGAGAGAGGGATGAGGTGCAGGGGTAGGGGTTAGGAGACTCGGATGAGGAAAGAGAGAAGAAGGTTTCGAGATGAACGAGGAAGAAGAGGGGTTGTGGAGGAGGAGGGGGAGGAAGAGGGCGGTTGGGACTAGGGAGGGTTGATACTGAAGACTGGCGGAAAGGGCTCGCTTTGTCTGTCTGCGAAATCTCCCGCAGGGTTGCGCGAGAAGGGTGGGCTTTCTCGAGAAAGTACGCCTCGAAAGAAACTACGGGGATAGCATATCGAGCGGCCATGATAGATATTTTCTTACTTGCTTTCTTATTCTTATTCTTCTTCTTCTTCTTTTTCTACTTCTTTTTTAGGTTAGAAAGACTTTTTGGTGTCGGCGTTTTTTAAGGAATAACCTAATCAAGATTGTAGTAACATTACGTCGAAGATATTTTTAATTATCTTCAAGAGAGATTATTCATTTAAATTAGTAAATTATTTATAAGATAATTTTTTTATCCGTGTGGTTAAACAATATTTAATAATAACTGTTATATTATAAATTAAATATTTTATAATTTAATCGAGTTATACATAAACAGATCGAGCGCCATTTTTTATAAAATTGAGATATCACTGCCATCTGTCGAAAAAACGTGTTTACTATCACCAAAAAAATTCATTAAAGTAATATTCAATTCTCATATAAGTTTACAATTTATTAAAAAATCAAGTATGTGATAATATATAACACAGTTCAATTAAGAAAATATTATAAAAATGTTTTCTTTAAAATATTTAAAATTAGTAAAGACAATTTCTAGGAATGTTCACGTGTTCATGCGAAACTGTCATTTTACTTGAATTCACGTTCTACATCTAGGATACTGAAGTGGATGAGAATGAGGGATAGGGATTTGAGGGGGGAGGGGAGTTAGAAGGAAGAGGGGGGGAGAAAGGAGATCTACGATACATACGATAAATTAACACGTGTCCGCCGGA
Source organism: Polistes fuscatus (assembly GCF_010416935.1). Lineage (NCBI taxonomy): Eukaryota > Metazoa > Arthropoda > Insecta > Hymenoptera > Vespidae > Polistes > Polistes fuscatus. The sequence goes on along the minus strand of NW_025113086.1, from coordinate 1,705,718 downwards.
TATGGAGTGTAGGGGATCGGGTTACAATTGGGAGAGACAATCATGCGGTGAGATTACCTGTGCAGAGCGAGCCATTAGCCGGCGTGTATGCAGTGTACTCGAGCGAACTTGTAACGAGGCCTGCATTCGGCGAGAGGAGACACTCGTATGTTACCTTAGTGTGCGTGTCCACGTATTACGAAATAGAAGAACCTGTGCAAGATGATCTTACCATTTTTTTATTTTGCACTTTCTGTTACTTCGTTTGAATTTTTTCTTTAATAGAAATAGAAAACAATTTTTTGTTGTTCGATCATTAATTCATATATTAAGCGTAATTTTGTTTATATTTTAACAAATTCAGGATATGATCGTTTTGAAATTTGGATGCAACGTCAGGTTGCTTAAATTGTTGCACTTTTTTCTCACCGGGCGGCGCTGATTTCAATTATATGATTTAACTAATACTTTTGTACCATTAGTGGTACAAGTTGTCTGATGAAACAAACATGCGTGAACCATCAGTGGTACGAGCTACATTATTGGATAGTCGTGCAAGTAACATTGATGATACATCCTGGCAAAAACATGTTACACATTTTTAGATTTTTTTGATATCTAATTAACAGTTTAAAAAATATATTATATTTTTAATATTGTAATATACTGAATAAAATATTTTAATATTCTTTATAATAAAACTAACAATGTTATTAAAAATTTTCAATATTAATATACTTATTGGTTAATCAAATACATATGGGTATTTTGTGGTCATATATATATATCCATACATCGTTAGTGCACATGCGTTTAGTATTAAGTGTAAATGAAACGGGCTTGCGTATGACGGCTCATGAAGTCTGGCTTGGCAAGCTAATGGAGGTAGCGCCGAGACGATGTTGGCCGAGCAATTAAGCCAGTCAGCGGTCGAACAAAGAATAAATAACGGATATACAGGTGGTTGGTTAGGGCGGTTAAGAACCATGCTCTAAGTTTTTAACGGCTTTAAAAAAGTCCAAGTGAGATAAGACTTACTTTTCTTTTTCTAAAAGGAACGATATCACCGATCCCTCGACAAATTGCATCGATAATTTTCATTTTATTTTCTTATTTTCTGATTTCTTTTTATACCGGCATCTTGGGTGATTATTAATCATCTTATAATTGATCGAAGACAAATTAATTATTATTTGTTATAATAATTGTCATTCAAGGATTTTTATTGTCGGATTAAATCATACAATGTAATATTGTTTTAAAATATGGTCTAGATATTTTGTTATGAAATGTTTTGTTAATGAAATTATCTTGAACGGTGTACGAATGATTTTTATTACAAGTTAACGAAAATTTGCTAAATTTGTTTAACATTGGATCGAGGATAGTTTCATTGGTTTTCTCTTGAGTGGTTTTATCATAGTTTGGACAATTTCCTGGTTGATCCAGGGCGGTCGGTTTTATGACACCGTGTACCGGTTTATATTCGTTTACGACGGAGATCCTTCTCGGTTAATTTCGTAGTGACCTCTTTGTGCACATTCCAGGACGAAACGAGTTGCTTTGTCCAACGATTACCGCCCGTATACTCAAACTCGTAATTCGAAGCTCGCCCCGAGCGCGTTTACCGCTAATAAATTAATTGGGGGATCCCCGTACGCAGAAATTTATTTGAAAACGTACAAGCCCGAGCAATTAGTTTGAATTTCAACATCGATTCTATTTATTATATATATATGTATATGTGTGTGTGTATATATAAAAGCACATTTGAATAGTTGGGAACCTTTCGAATCACGTTTAAATAATTTTTAATTAAAATTGCTCCTCAGTATGTGTGTGTGTATGTGTGTATATGTGTGATGGTTAATTAAGCGAATCGAATTTAGGATAGGAAGGAAAAAAAAATTGGGAATAAATACGAATCATAATACTACTTCGTACTATCGAGACACATTGTAATGAATAATGATAATAATAATTATATGTAATATTAATAATAATAATAGTAATATTGGTGATAAAGGATTGACGTCAATTGTAATGCTTGATTCTAAAACAATTAATTATAATTTATATAAATATATATTATAATAACAATAGTCATATATATCGATGCTAACGAATTTCATGATTGATTATTTAGAAATTAAATAATTATTTCAAACTAGAGTTACTGTAAAAAAGAGAAGAAGAAAGAGATTGATTTTAGGTTAGGAAGAAAGTTCGTTTCATTTTTATGTTTTGAGTAGCATTTGTCTTCATTGATTAGGATGACACGAACTTACTTGGTTAATTGATTTTCATTAAGAATATAGTATATTTTATAATATTAAGTAATTAAGAAAGTTAAGGTTGTGTTTTATTAAATTAGGAGATAAATTATGGACAAACTTAAAAACGAAACAAAACTTTCTTAATTATTTGATATTGGTAATGCTTTTATTGGGTTTTTTGCGAACAATTGGTATCAATTTATAATTCGTAATTAAAATATAAAAGTAGAAACATAATTTTGCTCGTGTTTTCTATTCAATCTTATCCAAATAATTTTAAACTTTTTGTTTCGACTGTACTATAATATGTCATCTTTTAAATGCAATCGATTATTATGAAAAAATTATTTATCGGAAAGAAAAAATACGAAACAAACATATTATTTATTATTAACAAATAATATATAATTAAATACAATAATATCAAGCAATATCAAAAAAGTTCGTATAGAAAACGGCACGAAATTTATTGGTTCAATAAAAATGTTTCTATCAAAGACAAAAATCGAGCAAAATTAACATAACAAAAAATAGAAAAACAAACATGAACGAAGTTACAGATTAATACAACAATCAAAAAAAAAAAAAAGAACTGAATAGAAATATTTTGTCGGTAGAAAATAAAAATCTTGTTTAAACGTGCACACTGACACACACACACACACGTATAAATAAATATATACACCAATACGTAAAAGAAATAAGGGAAGCGGTTGAGAAGAACGAAAGGAAAGAAGGAAGAGGGGATGGGGGCTAGATTCCAGGAGTCGAGAAATAAGTATATATACTACGTTAAAGAGAGAAAAAGATAGAAATAAAGAAAGAGAGTGGGAGAGAGTGAGAGAGAAAGACGCGTGGGCCTGAGGCCGGCATTAATGACGGTACGTGCGGCACTCGTTTGCCTCGTTACCGTCGCCCTGGGGCACCCAGAACAAGAAAGAGAGAGAAAAAGAGAGTAAGAGAGAAAGAAAGAGAGGGGGAATAGTATACCAGACCACCTCCTCCATTTCCACCTCCTCCTTCTACTTCTTCTCCTACTCATACCCCGTTCCACAACCATTCCTTCTACTTCTCTCGGATCCTCCAACTCTTCTCACTCCCCCTTATCCCCCTCCTCCTTCTTCTCCTCCTCCTCCTCCTTATTCTCCACCTCCATCTCTTATGGCAGTTCCGTCTCGTAATGCGGCCAGGATATTATTTGTTTCCACTTGTTTGTGCGCACGAGAAGAACTCTCCGACAAACAAATAATCTGCCTTTTTCAACAGAATGAGAGAAAGATAAAATGGGAGTGTGAGTGAGAGAGGGAGAGAGAGAGAGATGGTAAAATCACTTTTCATCTTTATCCCTCGTTTCGAAGGTTGCTTTATATCCTAGGAAACCAACGGTGATGTATATACCACCACCCGTCATGAGAAAGATGGAAGATTTGATTGAAGAGTAAGAGAGATATGATATATATATGTATATATATCTTTTTTTTTTCTATCTTTCTTTCTCTGTTCACCCTTCTTATTCACACGAGGTTCGTGTACCGCCAATGAGGCATTCGACGCGTCCGCGCCAGCCAACCCAGCCAAGCTCGTAACCCTTTTGTGTCAATGCTACGATAATTATTTCTGTAGACCAGCCCGTAATGGCTCATTCAGATGGTGTCGCGAGCTTTTTTCAATGGTAAATCGTGCCATTAAGCGGCCATAATGAACGCCAGAGTCAGGAGCTTTCACTCTGCTGGTGCTGGTGCTAGTATTGGTGTTGGTGATGGTGTTGGTACTGATGCTTCATAGCTTGGCTAAGCTCGAACTGATATTTCTTTTACCAAAAGGAAACGGCAACCGAGCCGGTCAATTCCCTGTCTTCGAATAGGATCTTTTGTTTTTTTCTTTTTTTGTCAGAAATGATTTAATACGAATGAAAATGAACGAGGAAGATTGATAGACAGTAAAGTTATTTTACTCTGCTTGATAAAGTTTTTTTTCTTTTTTTCTTTTAATCTTGTGGCATGGTGTTACGTTTGAATGGAAAGAGCTGAATTTATGTGTGATATTTTTTCAATGATTTTTTTTTTATTAATTTAATTCGATCGTTGCTGAGATGAGATCGAAATGTGCTAATTAAATCATAACTTGAATACGCTTTTTAATTTCTTTTTTTTCTTTTAGAATAAATAAAATGATTTTGAGAATTTATATTAAACTTCAGATCTGAATTATTAGATTATTTTAACGCAATTAAATGAGTCAATGTATTTAATTATTGTTTAATTTATCGAATTCAATTAGTATCGAAATAATTCTAACCTAGATGCAATCTCAATTCAAGACGCCATATTTGATTTTTTCAAGATGGAGACAGATCAAAATTACTTGACCATACCATTGACCATTTTATTATTAAATAAAAATTTTTAAGTTTTATTTTTAAATAGTATATTAAAAGTCAATATTTTATTATATTTTATTATCGTAATTAAATAATTTGAAGTATTCAATTATTCTTCAATTTATGTGATTCGATCAGTGTCGAGATGATTAATGCAAACATAACCTTAATTCGGAAATTCATAAATACAAAACATGAAATAATGAACAAAATCAAACGATTTATTTAAAATCTACAAAATCATTTTATTTCATGTTTTAATGTTATACTAAAGATGACAATTATTATAATTAAATGATTCGTTGAACTTACTTATTATTAAATTCATAATACTTGATTCATGCTGACATGATCGTGAAACGGAACAGGCTTATTAAAAATCGTTAAACCGATCGAATTGGAAGTCTTTCAAGAAAAGGAAAAAAAAGAAAAAGTAAAAGTAAAATGTCAGAAGTCATACTTTATTACTTTTGTAGAGACAGCTGGCAGCTATAGTGATCGCACCTGTTCAACCGATTTTTATATTTAATCGCCAAAAAAAAGTAAGATCGTTACTACCCGTATGGTTATTTATAAACAGGGAAATGAATTATTTTCATTGCATTAGATGAAACAAGGGACATTAATTATGAGAACATTTTCCGCGATGTAATTCACTTCAACCATGCAAATATCGTATAATTTAAAATTAAATTTGTCTGTATAAAAAAAGGAAACGAATAAAAAAAAATATTTCTCGAATAAACAATCAAACTTTTAACGCAATAAAATATTATGACAAAAAGATAAGACTCTTGTTAAAGATAAATTAGTAACACTTCGTTAAACGATACGCACGAGTTGCATAGTGATCGATATCAAAGGAATTGGTGGTTCATTTTATTCTCCAATAATATCTTTAGAAATTGTAATCGATTGAACGTTCAATCGTATTTCACATAGCAGCTGGTTTAGATCGTAAGGCTATTTCTTTCAATTGGTATGTTTAACGACTTGTAAAAGAAATAAATAAGTTTGGTTTAAAAGGGTTATATTGAAGACATAATTTCTTTCATTTGGATTATTAATTATTACATTATCTAAGATCTACAACGTTTCAATGATCGTGATATATATAAAATATCCATTTACAAATTTTTAATGTTTCATTTCTAACAAATTGTTATTATTATCTTTATACGATCTGTACAGGGTGAGTCAAAAGTTTTTAAATGGTGTATAGGTTATGTTGAATATTTTCTAAAATTAATTAATCTGTCTCTTTTATGTTCGTATAATAATTACTTTAGAAATCTTAAATTGTTAAATAAAATTTTCATGAATTTTAGTTACAATTATTTAAGATTAACCAATAAATTAGTACAATTTTTATTATTGGTTACTTCGTCAACGAATCACACGGACATATTGTGTATAACCTAAAATAATAATTAACAAATTTAATAATTAGATTTAATTTATTTTGATCTAATTTTATTGAAAACAATTAACATCAAATATTAAACAAACAAAATTATTTAGGAATTAGATTTATTTATGGATTTTTGATTAAAACTTGATAAAAATCTGTTTATATATAGGATTGTATTCGAATGTTTAGAGTTCATGTTAGAAAATATGAAAAAACTTGTTCTTCTGTGACTGTCGTATAACAACAACAATAACAACAACAGCAAATGATTGCTTTACGAGTCATTAGTGGTTTTATAAACTCGTTAGAATTCCAGACGGACGCGCGACTCAACGATGCGAGACGAATCGCGAACATAATGTTACGTATCGCCAAGGCTCGTAAGATGATCGATGATGGCGCTCCCATGCGAGATCGAGATCGACGATAGTTTATAAGCTGGTAAAGTAGGAGCGAGATACTGGCATTCCGAGCTGTCGTATTAAGAAAACGAGTTTGTGCTTGCCCGTTCGTAACAACACCATAGCTAAAATTGTTCTTATATTATTAATATTATTTTTTACACATTTATTTTTTATTAATTTTTTTATTTTTAACCTCATCAATTGATTTATATTGCAATAATTATCATCCTTAAGTTTATAATTATTTTCCAACACCATAGAAACCATTAATCTCGTGTTACTTTTTGTCCTCGTTTGTATCCGTTCTTCGAAATACCATAAAAAATCTTCTTTCTTTTTTCTAAAAAAAATTGTTCCTGTGTTATTTAGTTTTATGCATTCATTGTTTGTCACACACTGTTTATTATTTATTTATTTATTTGTAATAAGTATTTAATTAGTATAATCATTCGTTAACACCAAGAGAAAGAAACAAAGGTAGAAAGAGAGCAAAGAAACAAACAAGACATCGGCAAAAGAAAAATCAAAATGGATTTCTAACGTCTGTTAATTAGTCCAATTAGAGTGTACGGCAAATGGTTGCTAATTAATTCGATCATCGGTAAGAAGTTTTCGATCGTGTACGTATCTTTACGTGATAATCACCGAACGAATGTCAGCACCCATCATACCTAAACATACACTCATACATACATACACATATATGTCTCCCCATAGAGAAAGTTAATGTTTTCGTGGAAGAAACCTCATGGAATTTGTATCCCGAGTCTCGCAGGACCTGTTTTCTACTTATCCTTTCTCTTTTTTTTTTCTTTCTTTCTTTTTTTTTTTATATATATATATATTTATCTGTCTTTTTCTTTCTCATTGACAAACTTGGTGGAAGGTGGTATATACACCTGTAAACCGAACCGAACCACACTCGGCTAACGGCCACCGGCTTTTTGGAAATAACGAGCTCGAACAATCGCCAGGTGCTTATAACTAACTCTTTCGAAGTTTCTTGGTCGATATTCGTTCATGCGAACGATACCATGAATTCTGCGGCCTTTCTTATTCGTAGATCGTTGTCTTAATGGCACGTGAATTTGTTATTCGTGATTCAGTTCGTTCCTGTTCTTTTCCTTTTTTTTTTCTTTTTTCTTTCTTTCTTCCTTTCTTCTTCTTTTTCTTCTTCTTCTTCTTCTTTTTACATTGTATACTCGTGACTTAACTACGAGGTAAAATAAATGTGAAAGATATGAATAAAAATGATTGTTGTATTATTTAAAAACGTTCGGTTAGAGTATGTTGTTCAATTAATTGAGATAAATGATAACGTAAATAATAATATGATTGTACGTGAGTTCAGGTATACAATGAAAATGAAAATGTGTGTAGAATTTGATTAGAATATCATGAATATTATAATGTAAAATGTTAATAATGAAATATTCTTTATATGATATTTATAAATGTTTATTACAATATTATTATTTCTATATTGAATTGATTTTCTTTAATATTTAATATATAATTGTATCATAAATTTGAGTAAAATTAAAATACATATATAACATAATGTAATATGGAATATTAGAATCAATACACATATACAGAACAGTATAATAATAAATATTATAATCAAATTTTCATTCACAGATACGAATCAATAATAATTAAACAAATTTATTAAGAATCTTGAGCAAAATAAACAAACGTTGTACAACAAGAATTCACGAGAAATACAAATATATTTTTTATCCATTTGCATAATAATTAATATTATTAAATCAATCACGTAATGTTGTTTGTAAAAATACATTATAAAAAAAGAATTAGTGTCCCGAGATGTTAAAATAAAAATTTAAACGTGATATAAAAAAAAATGATACCTCCGCAAAGATCCGTATGAAGAAAAAAAAGAAAAAAGGGAAACGAAAGTAATGAAAAAGTTGTTAAGAAAAAATAAATTGAACACGCATTAATAATATCGTCGTACATTACATTTAATGATCCGATGGTAATAAGTACTTCAGTATCTCCTCCTACGTTAAAGCAATTTAAACGTGATACGCGTTTTCGTTCTTATAATCGTTAGCAAGGATCAATTCACATATACATATAACACACTTACAATTAAATAGCCTTGTATCGATCAATTGATCGATCCTGATCGATCAGTCGAGTAAGAACGAGTCTTATATACATATATACACACACACACACACGCACACATATATATATTTTATTATTTTTATAATTTTCATTTTTATTCTTATTCTTATCTCAACTTATAAAATGTCCGAAAATTACTCGACCGATTTTATCAATTTTTTCTTCTTTTTCAATTCACATTCTTCATATTTTATATTATTAGTATTATTATTTTTGTTTTATTTTTTTTTTATAACAACTGGTAGAGCAAACGACGGTGATGATGATGATGATGATGATGATGATGATGATGATGATGATGATGATGATGATTATCATCGAGGGAGACTACGAGATCGTATAATCGATAATATTATACTTATTCTTTTTTGAACACGTCGAATGAAGAGATATTTTCTAACTAACACACACATATATATATCTTTTTATTATTTTTATTCTTATTCTTATTTCAACTTATAAAATGTCCGAAAATTACTCGATCGATTTTATCAATTTTTTCGTCTTTTTCAATTCACATTTCTTCATATTTTTATATTATTATTATTATTTTTTTTGTAACACACATATATATAGATTTTTATTATTTTTATAATTTTCATTTTTATTCTTATTTTTATTTCAACTTATAAAATGTGCGAAAATTACTCGATCGATTTTATCAATTTTTTCGTCTTTTTCAATTCACATTTCTTCATATTTTTATATTATTATTATTATTATTTTTGTTGTAACACACACACATATATATATCTTTTTATTATTTTTATAATTTTCATTTTTATTCTTATTCTTATTTCAACTTATAAAATGTCCGAAAATTACTCGATCGATTTTATCAATTTTTTCGTCTTTTTCAATTCACATTTCTTCAAATTTTTATATTATCATTATTATTTTTGTTTTATTTTTTTTTTTAGAACAACTGGTAGAGCAAACGACGGTGATGATGATGATGATGATGATGATGATGATGATGATGATGATTATCATCGAGGGAGACTACGAGATCGCATAATCGATAATATTATACTTACTTATTCTTTTTTGAACACGTCGAATGAAGAGATATTTTCTAACTAATAAGGAATATTCCAAGGGGTATGTAACGAACGGTGTCTGTGAACGATTATTCGTGACTTAATGGAAGTCATTAATTTCGATACGTCTGATAGTTACGCTGGAGCGGTACTACTATCTCTTTCTCTCTCACTCACTCACTCTTATTCTCATACTGCATCTATCTATCTCATTCTCACTCACTCTCTTACTCTCAATACCCTCGTTGCTATCCTTTTGCACCGTAATTAATGCTTTATCGATCTTCCCTCGGTTACGTCGAAAATTCAAATTTCCGACGGGTGATGCGTGCCGAGTTTACGTATATATATATATGTATGTGTGTATGTGTGTGTGTGTTTGTATATGCGTACATAGAAGTGCGTACGCTTTTGCTACAAATACGAGGAAGCAAGCAGATGGTTTGGAGGTACGATATCACGGCTTTTTATTATTATTATTATTGTTATTATTATTATTATTATTATTATCATTGATGTTGTTTTTATTATTATATTAATATGGCTTTATTTAATTTTGTTCTAGTTTTTCGTTTCTCTCAAAGTAAATGGATAGAGTTTTTTAAGGGGTTTCTTTGAAATTCAAAATTGAGTATTGTTAACACGGTTTTGATTAATTATTATTAAAAGAGGACGTTATGTGTTTATGTTTTTCAAGGTTGATCTATTGAATTTGAATATGAGTTAATAAGAATTAAAAATGTTTTTAATTTAATTGATTGTTATTTAGAGAAATACGTTAATAATTTGAAAATAAATGAATTTTTGTATTTTTGTCAAATTGAAAGAATGATTTATAGAGAAATTTTATATGATAAGTCATTTAAAAAGATATCTTTTGAATTTCCATAATAAAATGATTTTGGTAGAATCAATGGTGGCACTCTATAATTCAAACAGCTTTCAATTACTTTTCGTATTGACGTGGTGAAATGCTTTTGCTATACATACAGTGTGTCCGGGATAATGCATCACCGATTAAGTCATGAAAGCGATTAGCCAACAGTTTAAATACACAGTTTACCGAAAATTAGAAACAAACGATCATCAAGTCCAATAATCAATAATTGCATTTATTTTGTCTTCAAAGTTATAATCCCCATAAAACGTTTCTCTAATTGTAAGTTATTATAAAAAAAGTATTTAATTAAATACGAATAAATAAAATATAATAAGTAATCATATTTTCAAGGTCATTGTTTAAATAAAATATTTCACACATATTAAACTATAATTAATATTTAAAATTATAAAAAAGAATATGTTATAAAATATTACAAATCAATGATTAAATAAAATCATTCTCGAATTATTATTATGATGATAAATAAAAATAATCCGCGTATAATTAAATAATACATTATCTTAACGTTTTCTAAAAAATAATCGTTAATTAATTATAAATATAAATAAAAAGTGTGTTTTTTTATATACAAGTGTTTTGAAGAAGGTAACAGAATTAAATAAAAAAATAAAACATTGAATGGTATTTGTAAAAATAAAGAAAAAAAAACGGTACGATCGAAATATCTGTTTAAATTTGGATAATGAAGTGATTTAGGCAATAGTTAGCGATCACTGTACTCCATAATGCAAACGGCTTTCAATTACTTTTCGTATTGACGTGTTGAAATGCTTTTGCTATACATGCTGTGTGTCCGGGGTAATGCATCACCGATTAAGTCATGAAAGCGATTAGCGAGCGGTTAAATACATGGTTTACCGAAAATTAGAATTGAACGATCATTGTGCCTGGTAGTCGATGATCATACTACCAACGTGTATGTATTCTATGTATTTGTCTCTATCATTTTCTATCCTATTCTGTGTACATATATTTCTATCTGTAGATAGATAGATATACAGTGTATATATACAGTGACTGTGTACAAAATATTCTTAAATTGTATCACAATCAATTTTGTGACTTATTAAATATTTGGATTATTTATTTAAATAATTATTCCGATTATTGTTCATAATGATAATTAATTTATTAATTTTATTTAACGTATTTCAAAAATTATTAAATAAAATGATCTCATACTTATAGATCCTTCAAATATTCTGACAATGTTTATCGATCACTCATTGAATTTTATTTAATACTTAAATAAATAATATTAATATTTCATTGACGTAATTCGATTTTTCTTTTAGAAAAAATACAAATATCTTAATCAACCTAATCATTATCGAGTCATTGTTTTAACGTCGTCAATTCAATTTCATTGAATTTTTTAATCCAATTAAGATCCAACATATTCTCGTCAGATATAATAAATGAAAACAAAAAAAAAGAAAACAATTGTTTAATAATAATTTTTGATAAAATTTTGTCAAACCACTGGCTACGCCATTTAGTTGAATTTATTAATGATCCTAATTTTTCGTCCTAACTAAAATGTCTTTAAAAGAAAATTGTAAACATTTCCAATCCGCAAACATGATATCTCTCTTTTCACATAATTATATTTTTCTCGTACTCCCGAATATCAATGGTTCTATCTTTGTCCCCCTTTTCATCGAGTTTCTTTCCATCTCTCATAGGTTTGCCGACAGTTCGATAATCGATTCGGACCAGACGCGTTAATTATTTATCAGGTAGCACGCGCGACTGGCGATCGTCCAATTAAATTAAAGCAGAATGCTCGATCGACGACTATCGGGGGCTTGGTGCTTCTGCAAAACCCTCCTCCCTCTACCCTTCTTCCCCCTTCCCGACCATCCCCCCCACTATCCACCCTCTTCCTCTTCCACTCTTCTCTTTCCCTTTTCCTAACTAACATTTCCAACTTGCTATCTGATTGACGCGGGCTGCCAAAGCACCGCACAACCCAAACCCGGGTCCACTTTCGGAACGATCCGATCGAATCCGATCGGATCCGATGCCATCCTTCGAAGTGCATTCGAATCGCGAGTCCATTAAAAGTCCTTAGTTCTTCTATATATTCTTTTTGTTTGTATTTTTATCTTATTTCTTGTCGTGCTTTTTCGGCATCTTCATTTTCATAATGGTCCAGATTCATTTTAATTTGTTGTTGTTGGGGCTGGGGGGGAGTTATTTGGTTCGTTTTTTTTTTATTTAGAATTAATTTAATTCACTTCGTTACGGAAATGTTTGGAATTTTTATAATGGAAAATATTTCATTGGAATCATTTTTATTATTATTATTATCTCATTTAATGTTAATGTTTAAATATATTGGATTGATATATTTCGCGAGTTCAAAGTTTTTAGGGTGTCGAAAAATTTCTTATACTTGTCATATAATCTGAAAAATATTAGTTTAGAAAAGTTTTATGAAAACAAAAATGATACGAAATATGTACAATAAGTTAAAAATATTCTTTGAACCTTTTCTTACGTATAATTTAATAATAAAAATGAAAATGACAAAATTTGTAAGTATCAGAACTCATATAAGAAAGTTATCCCCAAAAAGTTTGAAAGACTGATACAAAAATGTAATAAATTACGTTGAAAAATTTAGCTCAATCTAGAAAGAATATAACGATAAAATTGAAAATTACAAAACGCTTAAATAACAAAAATATAATTCCACCAATTACATCCATTTTATTTGTAAGAAAAAAGAAAAGAAAAGAAAAGAAAAAAAATAACAAGAATACCATCAACCCATGCATTAACGTATCAAATTAAATCTAACATTTTCATGGCTAAAGAATGGAATACTTCTTATGTACGATAGAAGTTAGCCCTTTTTTCTTTCCCCTAGGGTTGTAGATATGGTCATTTCTTCGTTGTAGGGTTATTTAAATACAGCACGATATTAACCTGGCTAACACGATACTCGAAAAGTGGTATAAATAGGATAATACACTACTAACTGTTCACTGTTTTCAGTTCACTGTTCACTGTTCACTGTTCACCGTGTACTGTTCACTGTTTTTAGTCCACCGTACATCGTGTGCACTGTGTGTGTTGTACTGTGCACACAATGCATAGTTTAGAAAGTAAGTTAGGTAGATAGAATAAATTAGTGCGTGTCGTTAAAAGTATCGCACGTTGGAGGTATTTTAAAAGGTAATCTTTAGCTTTTGCTTGAGTGCAACTGATCAACCCGATCTATATCCTTGTTCGGGGATCGCGTGTTTGCGGGTTTCGCACGGCACGAATTCACGCTCTTGTTAAATGTACCTCAGCGTTCTCGTTAACTCCTCATTCTCCTTGTTCTCTCTTTAGAAAGGGGTTGGGAGAAAGAGAGAACACACTAGGGGGAGGAATGGAAACGCGTGAAGCATGCACACCGCAGGAAAATACGTTCGAGCTTTCGTGTCGAGACCTTTCGTCGTCTATACTACTCGGTTAGTTTCGTTCTTTAATGATAGCAAAAAAAAAGAAAGGAAAGAAAAAGAAAGGAAAGAAAAAAGAAAAAATTACTACGCGTTTGAGATTACCAGGTATTATTATGATTTATTGTCATGTAATACTAGAATACTCGCGTAATTTTCTAGTTAAATGTATCGAATACTTTCTTGTGCAATTTTGAGGTTATGTGTGTTCAGTTGGTTACTGTATAAATAAATTTGATACTTTATTGTTTGAAAGTGTGATTGGTAATAATATAAAATGAATAAAAATTACTTGAATTAATTGAAAAAATAATGATTACTTTGGATTTAAGATAACATGAAATCAAAAATAATTCATATAAATTTTAAGTAAAAGTATATCGAATGCATTAGCGATTTTCTTTGATAGTTTGAGTTTATATTTGTTTGTTTGTTTGTTTGTTGAAAAATAAATTGGAGGATATAAAGAATTTGATATTTGTTTGTTGTAAGTTTGGGTAAAAAAAGGTGAAAGATTTAGACCAAACTCGAGAAACGATTTGAACGTAAGCGAGTTTGTGGAAGGTGATGGTATAACACACACATACACACACACACATGCTTTTAGTTACGTTAGTAACACGAAGTAGGATAGGAAAAGGGATAGAAAGAGAGGGAAAGAGAGAGGTAGTTTGGTTGGGGAAGTGAAACGTTCTACACCCCCGCAAACATATGGGCCCCATTGTGTACCCTTAGAGACTCACACCCCCCGGCGGTTTTACCGGCGCCGTTTCAAGATACGAGTCGAGATACGGCTGCCTTTATAGACGGTACACCATGTTTCTTCTCAGTGGAAAGCTGCACAAGAGGTAGCCTAAAAACCCGTCTACTGCGATTTTTACCAAAGCTGAGAAAAAGACTGAAAAGGTGTTTCACCTTCATCCTAAAGTAAAAAGATTCATACTTTTATATAATAGTTTTTTTTTTCTTTTTTAAAGGAGAGAGAGAGAGTAAGATAGTTTGATTAAATTTATTGGTATATGTATACTCAGTTATGTTTAAAAAATATCATATAATACGTGTTTGTGTTCAAAGTTTATGCTTTTATAGTTCTCAGTGAGTAAGTGTGATAAAATTGTTCAAAAAAGTGCTGGAACTTGCATAATTGATGATATTAGATAAATTATCAAATTTGTTATTTCAAATAAACAATTATTTATAATAAAATTATTTGTTCTAACAGCAAGCGCACGTATTTACTGATCGATTAAATAATTAGAAAGAGAGAGTGATGCAATAATTCTGTTCAAATAAACTTGCTACGTTTCCATACAAATATTAAAAAACAAAACTGATAACATTGTTAAATCACAAGAAAATTACTTACGTTACCATGAATGTTGTTTTCTTTGAAGTCTACAAGAAAATTTGTTTGTACCATAATAAAGAAAGGACACCCTTTTGTTTTAAATTCTATTCACGAAGAACGGAACACCAAGAATGATAAAAATAGAGACAGAGAGAGAGAGAGAGAGAAAACGTGAGAAAACTTTGGATTTATTTGAAGAAACACTTTCCTCCCCTCTCTCCCGTCTTTCCTCTTATTCTATTCGAACAGAACGGGCCACATACGCGTTGAAAAACGGAAAAGCCGATTCCTTAATATCCCCAAGAGACTTCAGGGATGAGATACACATCGCTTGGGTTGGCCTATCTATTCAATATGCCTCCATTATTTGGTAGGTGATAAGGTAGAACGATGGTGGTGGTTATGGTGGTAGTAGTGGTGATATTGGTGGTGATGGTAACAGTAGTAGTAATGATACTGGTGGTAGTAGTGGGGGTTATGGGGGTGTTAGTAGTGGTCTTCTCTACGATCCTCCCTTCTTCTATTCCTCCCCTTTCGATCCTCCCCTTTAACCCACCCTTAAACCTCGTTGCAAACGGGCCAACAACGAGCTAACTCACTCGACCTACGGCATATCTTTGTCCCTCCAGGGAGTCGTGCGATGAGCGATAGCCCTTCTATCCTTTCCCCCTCCCCCCACCTTCCCCACTTTCACCACTTTCCCCCCATTCTACGTCACGTCGTCCTTTTCTTTCTTTCTTTCTTTCGTTTTTTTCTTTTTTTCTGTTGTTTTTTCTCTTTTCCTTTTTCTTTTTTTGCTTTTCGTATTCTCACCCTCGTAGAATAACTTTTACCCTGGCTTGCACGAGTTGTGTTTTACATCGTCGACGAAATCGTACGACTATGTTCCTACGAATCAGTTTCAAAGTTTTTAGTATTGGTTTTTTACATTATTTTTACACAATTATCATTGGCGTGTGTTGTAAGATTTTTAGGTTAGGACGTATGACTTAATTGGACATATATTTTTGAGTAAGATGATTTTGTTGGGATTAATGTTTAAATAGGTTAGACAAAATTCTGTCGTGTTTTAATATGGGTATTATTTTTTTTGAAAATTTATTAGAGGACACTATTAGTGGATATTTAATATATTTCAAGTTGTGAGGATTTTTTTTTAGTAGTCAATGTCTAAAAACGTCAGACAAAGTCAGACAAAATTCAGTTGAATCAAAATATGAAAATAGTTTTGCAGAAATAAAACGAATCTATATTTAAGGTTAGGATAATTTCGTTAGTAGTAAATGGCAGACATAGTCAGACAAAGATTTTCACAATTAAAATACGAAAAATAGTTTTGAAAATATTTTTGTGGAGGAATAAAGTTAATCTATATTTAAGGTTATGATAATTTTGTAAGTAGTAAATGTCAGACATAGCCAGACAAAGATTTTCAAGATTAAAATATGAAAAATGATAGTTTTGTTAGTAAAAAAATCAAACAAGTTCAGACAAAATTCTATAAATCAACAATAAAAATATATTTTTACGATACAAATATAAGAGAACGAAACGAATGCACAACTTGTATCTAACCTAAAATTATTTGTCTAGTAGTAAATACTACCCGAGGATGTCAGACAAAGTAAAACAAAATTCAAACACCGAAATACTTAAACATTAACAAATTAATAAAACAAAAACATAACAAAAATTGCAATGAATCCTTTCAAAGATAAAAATCAGCCTAAGACTCGAATAAAAAAGAAACAAAACAAACAAATTATGAAATAATTGAGCTAGCAATAAACAAAATTTACAGGGGGGGGGGTGAAAAAAAAAAGAAAAAAGAAAAAGAAAAAGAAAACAAAGGTATCTCTTATCGTGCGCGTTCGGATAAATCGATTCTTCTCGACGGCAATCTCGAAACCAAGCAAGAGGCGTGTGTAGAATCTTCTCTTTCTCTCTCATTCTTTTTCACTCACGTTCGTCTCGTTTCAACTGGGAGAAGACAAGGATTGTAGGGGAGTTGGGAACGGTATTACCGAAGCTTGGGCGATGTAACCATCACTGAGAAAGCGAAGTGCTTTTCTCACTCGCCCTCCCCCTCACCCTGCCCCCTGCCCCATACCCCCTGCCCCCTTTTCTATACAGGGGCATTTATACACATATACGAGAGATATAAATTTGTGTGTATACGTATGAACGAACTTGTGTATTTTACGTGTGTATTTCACGTGTGTATTTCACGTGTGTAGGTGAACTAGGGGGGGATACGTGTGTTTCATCGTGTATAATGCACATGTAGCTTTCGTATACGCCTCCGGTTAACCGAAAGCGAAATAAGGGATGAAAGTGAGAGAGTAAGAGAGAGTAAGAGTAAGAGAGAGAGAGAGAGAGAGAAATAAAGAAAAATAAAAAGAAATAGAAATGGAAAGAGATAGATAGACGTAATATGTGAGTAAGAGTGTAACAGAGAAAGAAAGAAAGAAAAGCTAGTAGGAAAAGGAAACGTAAGAGAAAATCCGTGTGCTTGGTAACAGCACACTGCTAGCGTATTGGATTTGTTGGCGGTGTGTTGAACAAATGATTGCGCAGCAGCTACTACCGTCGTCCTCGTCCTCGTCCTCGTCCTCGTCGTCCTCGTCGTCGTCGTCGTGTGGAAAAAGTTGGAAGTGGAAGCTACGGCTCGATTCGCCTATTCCTTCCTGCGTTTCTCGCTTTTTCACCAGAGCACCACCGCGGGACCAACCGAACCTTGTCGAACGAAGAAAACTTTACGGGATACAAAGCGCCCAAGAAGAAAGAAACGCTACCCGAGCACGATCGTACCTACTTTTCTCTCTTCTTCTTCTTTCTTTCTTTCTTTCTTTCTTTTCTTTTTTTCTATTTTTTTTGTCTTTCTTTATTTCTTTTTTTCTTTCTTTCGTTCGTTCGTTCCTTTGGTTTTTTATTTTTATTTTTATTTTTAGTTTTATTTTTATTTTCTTTTCTTAACCCCCACCCCTTATCCATCCCTCCCCAGCCCGCCCAACACCCGTTTTTATTTTCGTTTCATTTCTTTTCTTTTCTTTTCTTTTCTTTTCACTTTTTATTCTTTCATTCTTTTATCCAGCTCTTACTCGATGCTAAGCATTTTCTATTTATTGGATTGGTGTTTATGTGCTTGTGTGTGGGTTTGGGTATTTTGTATCTTTGCAAACATTTTTTTATTTTTCGTAGGAATATGTTTTAATTATAATTGGATAAGTGTGAGATTGTAATTGTATTTAATTTTATTTTGGAATAATTTTCACTACGTTTTATTCGGTGTTTATTGGTGTATTCATTTTTTATTTTATTAATAATTATACTTATCTATAATGTTTTTTAAGTTTCGTTTTATTTTATAAGAAAATTCACAAATTCGTAATATCATTTGAATATGTTTTTTTGTTTATATTTAAGTAGAAATTTGTTACGTTAAGAATTAAAAGATTGTAAGAATTTGTTTATTAACAAAACAATCTTTAATTATTTGAACGAAAAGATCATCAGTCATCGATATAAAGAAATAAAAAACCTAAAAGGCGCGATGCAGGAGCTGTGTTAGCTGTGTAAGAATAAATGTTTGCGCGTATATTAATATTATTTGTCTTGAAATTTGTTTAATTAGTAATTAAATGTATTTAAGAATTATTATTGAACACTTTGGCATAACTTATTTGCTAATGCATTATTTATTCATTAGCAAACGTTATTCGCCATTTAAAATCACACACAAAAACACTGTAAACAAAATGTACAATTTGTGTATTTCCTTATTAATTTTATTTGTTTAGAAATTTGTTTGATTAGAAATCAGAAGTTTATGAAGTATTGATTTAATAACTTTCTATAATAAAGTCATCTAACCTAAAAACTAAAACTATCATGATCACTAATTATGGTGGATCCAGATAATTTACAGGATGTCCTAGTTTTTCCAGAAATATTTTACCAACATATTTTATAAATAAAAAAAAAATAGAATAAAATGCTGTATAAACATGATCTCTAAAATATTCCAGGAATCACTCTGTTTGTAACTTCAAAAAAAAACAAAAAACTTAAAAAGGGAAAGAAAATATATAGAATTAAACGTTCAAATATTCCAATAAAAATCATACAAAATTATTATAAATGCACAATCATAAATGTCATTAATTTTAAAATAAAATTTGAGAAGTATGTAAATACAAGCCGTTCATTTGCCAAGCCATTTAATTTCACGAAGTAAAAAAGTAAGAAAAAAAGAAAAAGAAAAAGAAAAGAATTTAATAATAAATTTAAATACATCGTTAAATAATGATAACAATTAAACGATCATACAAAATATTTAATACAAATTAATAATATCAAATGAAATTATTAAAAAGAAATCTATTTAAAATATAACGAATTAAGTATCAATCAATTATTATATTTCATAGACATTACAAATATTTATTGAACAAAATTATAGAAAAATTCAAGTAAATCGTTTTGGTTTTTACAATGGCTTAGAAACATTTTTTTCTCTTTCTCTTTCTTTTTGTTTTGTTTTATGGGGGTGTAGATGCATCGTAATGAAGAAGAAAACGTCTCGCCGTGGCGCGTTTCAAACGCAAACGAGACAAGCGCTTTACCTCTCGTACGTAAAGTACGAGAGCCGAAATATTATGTTTCGGCAAACAGACGAAAGTAGAATACAAATATGTGAAGCCGTCCTGGAGAGGCCGGCAAGCTCTTTGCGTTTGGCCCGGGTTCCCTTCGCTAGATTTGTCCTTCTGCCACTCGACGTGTTGACGTTTTCAATCTCTTTCTCTCTCTCTTTCTCTTTCTCTCTCTCTTACTCTTTTTTTCTCATCCTGAATAATTCGTATATATACCTACTTTACATCGAAATCTTGCGATTTCGTTTGCTATTTACTTTGTTATCATTCTTTTAGCCTATATACTTCGTTAATTTTTTAAATCTTCATAAATGTTTATTCATTTTTATATCAAATTTATATGATTATTGGTTTCGTATTTTTTAAGGTTAGGTTAACTAATAAGTTCGTGTTGATTTTTTTTTTTTAAGTAAATTAATGGACAAACTGCATTGATTTATTAGCAAACTTAATATCATCTTTGAAAACCTTTTTTTATTTATTGAAATCTCCAAATATTTTAATACTACATTCGTTAGTTGTATTCTTTTTAGGTTAGATTATTTAATAAATTTTTTCTAAGTCGATAGTAAACCTAATATCATTTTTAAAAACTTTTGCGTCATCCTGTATTCATTGACATCTCAAAATATATTTTTTTTACACATATTATATCATATAAAACATTAAATCAGACTAATACACTAATCAAAGTCAAAATTATATAAAATTTCGTATCAATCAAATTGTACAAGTATCACAAATATTTAATTGTATTAATTCTTGTATAATCTCGAAGATCTTTATCATCATAATCATAATAGCAATCATGTTCGTTGCATCTCGTTCGTGTCGAATAAACCCGGCACACGATCAACAGTTTTTCAAGTACCAACGTTCGATCGTTTTAATTGACGAGAATGGAAGAGTTTAGTTCTAAGCATAAGTGGCTGGGTACGTAGGTTTTATGACGCGACGACATCGTCAAAAGGTTTCGAAGGTTCGAAGGATCATCGCCTGGAGAAAGGGCCACCCGCCGTGCAGTAATTAAGCATCCGTGGTTCGTCGCGCTAATGAGGAGTTTATCTTATGGCTCTCTACTCATGGGTCCCCATAGCCTCTTTGCTTCGTTCCCTTCCCCCCACCCCCTTGTTCCCTTCTCTTCCCCTTATCCTTTTGGTTCCCTTTCTTCGAAGCACACGATTTCTACCTTCCATTCTGTCCAGTGTCATGAATGACAATAGGAGAAAAATGTGACGCGAAATGATTATGTTTGTTGCATATTGTATAATTAAGGGAATATGCACTGTGTTGATCTAATGATTTGCCAGGAAATCTTACAGTGAGCCAAATGAGCGATTTTTTTCTTTCTTTTTTTCTTTATTGGAGTTTACTTTTGTATGGTTTAATTGCAGGTGTTGGTTAGTATTGCGTTTGTTTTGTTGTATTGGATTGTGCACGAAATGTTGTTCGTGTTTATTTGGAAATGCATAAAATGTTGAGTTTGAATTTTTCTTTAAAATCGTCACGAATCTTCTAGACGGCGTCTTTGACGTTTATTTCCAAGAAAAAATATTAATAGGCACTAAGTTTTCGGACAACCCGATAATTAAATTGTTATTAAGTATGATATATGTATTTATATTTGAATACTTGAAATTAGTCGATTATGGAACGTAATTGGTTGAGATTTAATATCCGATAATCTATGAAGTTCACGCCGTTTGTAGGTTAATTAATCATCTGTTAAAACTGCATGAATTTTTTGTGTGTTTACTCTCCTAATATTAATATATTAAAGAATATATTCTATATAATAATTTTACGTAACTATGAGAAAACTCATACCGCTTATAGGTTATATTAGTAATTTAATTTTTAATGATAAAAACAGCACGAATTTTCTAGGTTATGTTTACAATTTTGCATCCGTATTAACGATAAATTCATTTCTGTCACGTTTCTACTTTTGTCATAATAATTATCGAACAATTTTACGCCCGTTCAAGAAAAAAAAAAATTGTATTTATTCTTTTATCGAATAATAATCGTGTTAATAATATGAAGAAAATTAAAAAAGAAAAAAGAAAAGAGAGAAACCATTTAAATAAATCTAATACACGGATTCCAAATAAAATAGCAATAACACTGAGCTTTAATCATTCGAGAATACGATATTAACTCAATCCCTTCGGAATATATATTCGCGAGATGAGAAAGGAATCGTATAAAAGAGAGAAAACGATATATATGTCAAGAGAGAGAGAGTGAGAGATGGAAATAGAAATGAGGGTTAGTTAAAAGGGGTAGGAAAATCTGGTGATCAGGATGCGTCGCGAGAACTCGTCGAGGTATTTCGCAGAACGACGAGGAGGCAATCGGATCGCGGTCATGGCACGCATACCAAATGAAAGAGGCCAACCATCGTGGGTGGAACAGAAAGAAATAAGGAGGGTGATCCGGGGTGGAGGAGGGGGGGACGGGGGAGATGGGTTAGGATGCAGAAGTTGTAGGAGAAGAAAGAAGAAGAAGAAGAAGAAATGAAGTACATGGAATATATTAATTTAGGAGGATGTTGGCGTCACGATGCCCGGCGTCTTGGTTGATGTCAATTCCGCCGCATGCGGTCACGCACGTTATTTTCCGTTCCTTTAGTTCCTTTAGTTCATATCTTTTTCTTGAAAATCGTTTTATTAAAAATTTGATCGACGAATTCCACGAATACACGGTACACCGATTGAATAATATGGCTCTGATTTGATTCGATTATTTCTGTCTCGTGTTATGTTTTTTTTCTTTTCTTATTTTTTTTTTTTTCCTTATTTAAGCGATGAAGTACGGTAAAGCGTATGAAATATGAATAGGATAGTACTGAAAGATGAAAGTTAAAAAGAGTGAAATCTTTATTGCAATCTTTTTATGGTTCGTTATCAATTTGTTATTTATTTATTTCTTGTTTTTTCTTTTTTCTTTCTTTTTCCTTAAATGGTTTATTCGCGTGAGTATTTAAGTTTTTGATATCTAATTATTTATGTATATTCTTTGCGATTATATTATTATTGTGTGTTACGTTCTAACTAGATTGAAACAAAACAACGGTTACTTACACTATCGTTGAATATTGAATCGTTTTTGCGGTTCTCTTTTACACGAAGGTATCGCGTTTTCCTGAAAGAATTAACCACCGACAAACTACTACCTCTTCTCGTTTACAGCACGTGATTTATCGTCGTGAAACGTGAGCTTCCGTCGTTAACTTTCATGTGCATATACGTGAATATGTATGTATGTGTGTGTGTGTGTGTATGTCTGTATATCGCGTGTATGTACTTTAACTCAAAGACGCCCATTTTTATTCTCTAACATCATTTTTAATTAATGTGCATTCTTTCATAAATGATACAGTTATCTTTATTTGAAATTTATTCATTAGTTTTATAATTGTTTATACTTAATTTTTTTTTTAAAAAGGGGGATGAATTTTGTTAAAATATTAATTAATATTATATTGATAATTGATGAGTTAAATTATTTGTAATATTTAATTGGAGATTTTTGTTTTAATTTATTAAAGTAAAATAAATTTTTATTTTAATAATATAACACGTTAGGCCAAATATGCAATTATAATAACTTCACAATTTTGCACGTATAATTTAAAAAAAGTAATTCAAATATTAAATTGCATTTTCTTTTTCGAATTCATGTGAACTTTTAAGTTTACAAATATTTACTACAATAAAATTTTCTTTACTATACCATTCCACACACAATGATTCATTTTTATACACAACAACATAAACGTTTATTTTTTTTTTTTTAATTTAGGGGAGTCACAATGCTTACTGTACAGTGGCGCCATCAATTCTACGTCACACGAACACAACACAACATAACCAAAATAATAAAATAATTACTGACAATTCAGGTTATACAAAAAAGTATTATTAATACGGAATTATTAAAATCGTTAATAACGAAAAATAATAATTTAGAATAAAATTTATATTTGTTTTTTTGTTCACAGAAGAAAAAAGAAACTTTCGTTGACAATTGGAGTTAAACTAACGTTAGTTTCAAGGACATCCGATAGAGCGACATAACTCGAAAGATTCTCCAAGTTCTCCAAAGAGAAACTACATACGTAAGCGTGACATTGTTAACTCGACATTTTCGAAAAGGAATTGGTATATAAAAAACGAGACTAAACGGATTCAGATTAAAATGGAGGCGCGAGCTGAGCGAATCGTACGCGTGTCGGTTACGGCAAGCAGCATCTGGCCACTGAAACCTTGCTGGGATCGTGTGCTGGGAAGGTGGAACGAGTTGTAAGGTAGTAGAAGGAAAGATGGTTGAAAGAAAGAGAGAGAAAAGAGAGAGAGAGAAAGAGAGAGTGAAAGAGTGAGAGAAAGAGAGAGAGAGAGAGATTATTCCTTTCTTTGTTGGTTGTATTCTCATGGCATGGTTACGTCCCTTAGTTTCTTTTCCATGGTGTCTTACATTATACCTAAGTACACATGGGAATGTTAATGAAGGTTCTAACAGATAATTTATTTCTTATACAAGATCTAATCCAAGAGTTTGAAGAACTCGTTTAGAACTTGAGTATTCACTTGTTTGATGATTATTGGTGGGTTAAGTTGTTTGTAGAAGTATAGTCATTTTGGAAATGATTTACAAAATTAAATGGACACGGTTTGGTGTTTCGGATAGTTTGGGGATTTTGTAGTTTTATTACATTTTTTTGGTAAATAAATATCAAATCAATAAGAAATTTTTATATTATACAATTATTAGATTAGGTCAAAGATACTTGTTAGGTTTATTAAATATTTTTGTAATTGCGTTTATTATAATACCATTTGTTATTAAATAAACTATTAAAAAGATATTTTGCAGAAAATATAAATAAACAGGAATAAAGGTTATTGTAATATGAAATGTAGATTTTTTGTTAAATAACACATATCTTCCAAAGAACATTTACTGAATTAAATAAATATTATAAATAAATATATAAATATATATCGAAATAAAAATATAAGAAATTTAATATTAACACATAACCTCCAAATAATATTAACTCAACGTTGAGTTAATTATCACGAAAAAAAGGCATCGAACGATCCTCTCGCAGGAATAATAATTGTTTAACACATTTATGGAACGTGATCGTTAGAGAGAAAAAGAAAAAAAAGAAAATAAGAAAGAGGAGGGAGATAGATTTATCAGAGTCTTTCAACGGTGTACAAAACACACCTAATCAAACTTTTCGACTGGTCGTTTTAAGAGATGGTACGAGGACAAGATGACAGATCGTGCATAGAGGGAAAGGATGAGAGGATCGAAAAAGATTCTTTCTTTCTTTCTTCTTCCCTCATCCCGAGACCTGCTTTCATTAACGATCGAGTGTATTCCTAACAGAGGAATACGTGATGCGATGAGAGATACAGAGAAAAAGAAAAAAGGAAGAAGAAAAAAAAAGAAGAGGAATGAAAAGTTGTGCTTGTGGTTGTCTGCTCTTGTGAAACGATAAGAAAAGTTACGTTCAACTGGACCAGAGAAAGAGACACAAACATTCTACTTGATGATTATCCCTCTTTTTCACTCACTCATTTTATCCCCTCTTCTCTCTCCTACTCCTCCAACTATCTTTCTCTCTCTTTCTTTTATTCTCGTTCTTTTCTTCATTCTGGTTTTCTCTCTCTCTCTTTCTGTCTGTCTGCATGTTATTCTCTCTCTCTCTCTCTCTCTCTCATTCTTATTCAATAATATATTCTGTTTTTTCTTTAATTATTATTTTTATTTATTTATTACTTTATTATTCAATGATTATTTTATTTATATATATATTAATTCGCGTGTTATTGATATTAAATTATTTATAAATTATTATATAAATAATTGTAGCCTTCATTAGGATGATCAAAAAATTATCGTTAATAATTTATACTATTTTTGAATAATAACAGATTTATATTTTACAAACGAATATGAAATTTGTTCGAATTAATGGCTATGACCAATTAATCACTAATAATTATTTATAAAATTATTATTATAGTTTATCAATTAATTATTAAAATTAATATATATATATATATATAATAATAATAATATAATAAATAATAATAAATTATATAATAATAATAATAAATATAATATTAATAATAATTAATTATATATATAAATGTAGAAAATAATTAATTATTTTTATTTAACTCTCTCTCTCTCTCTCTATCTTTCTTGTTCATTTGTTCCTCTTTTTATTCCATTTTTATTTTTCTATTTATTAATTAATGTTTTTTATTCCCTCTTTCTCTCTCTCTCTCTCTAATATTCTCTAATTCTCTTATTCTGTTTAAACCGAACTACGTTTAAATTTTTGTTCAGTAAGTCTGGTAGTTAAAAGACAGATAAAAGTTGCAAGTACTAAGGTATTCGTAATAATGTATGGGTGCATTCGTGAACGGACAATGAGAATGCGAAAGATGCGATCCCTTTAGTCCATGCATTTGGTTTTGTCCACGATCTCGTCCTGCATCGTTGTCCTATCGTCGGTTGTAGTAGTTGTTGTTGTAGTTGTCGTAGTTGTTGTAGTTGTCCTGAGTAGGACACGCGTGTTCCTTCGACTGGTTCGAAGGGAATGTTATCGCGCTGTATCGTACGCGCGGTTTTCATTACCATTCTGTTGCTTCGGAACGTTCGCGAGATCTTTCTGGTACGTTCTGAAAAAGTCGATTTGATTTATTACCAAAGGAAACGGACGACATCTTATAACATCCATTCGAACCATATTCTTTCACTCTTTCGTTTTCTTTAAACTTTAGAGAGTAAAAACAAACCAGAAAAAAATGAATTTTAATAATGCGTGTATGTATGTGTGTGTGTGTGTATGGGATTGAAATTTGTTCGGATGTAGCTTTTCGATTGTACGATTTTTTGTTTGCCTTTTTTTTCATAATATTATTTAACTGATATTTTAAATAATTATTTCCTATTTAAATATACAATGGAATAAATGTCATTTTAATAATGCGTGTATGTGTGTGTGTGTGTGTATGGGATTGAAATTTGTTCGGATGTAGCTTTTCGATTGTATGATTTTTCGTTTGCCTTTTTTTTCTTAATATTATTTAACTGATATTTTAAATAATTATTTCGTATTTAAATATACAACGGGATAAATGTCATGGTATCGTTCAAAATTACTGTATATTTAAATATGTAATAATTATTATTGTATCATCCTATGAGTATCCTTAATTATTATATTATCTTTCTACGATGTTCTCAAAAATAATTTTATATAAAAATATATAAAATAATTATATATGGTATCCTCTATAACACATGATCGGTCAATTATAATATATCATTTCAATTATCAAATATATTTTATTTAATACATAAATAATTACAGTCTTATTAATAAACATTATTATCATACTCAACCATTATTTCATTTTATAATTATACATTTACCATAGACAATTCTAAAAGTTCAAATTCAATATAGATAATAAAATCTGATGTGTGTACTTATGTACGCACGTAAGAAGTTATACTTTTATGCCGTAGCAAAACGAACATAACCTCAATAACCTCAAAAATAACTTCAAACAAAAACTTCAATGAAAAAAATAACTTAAAAAAAAAAAATATTATTTATTATATATATAAGAAAGAATAAAAATACTTATGTACACACGTAAAAAGTTATACTTCTTGTCGTAGCAAAACGAACATAACCTCAATAACCTCAAAAATAACTTCAACAAAAAACTTCAATGAAAAAAAATAACTTAAAAAAAAATAATTATTATATATATATCTATATCTATATATATAAGAAAGAATAAAAAAAGAAAAAGAAATATCAAAGATAGATATCAGTCCTCACTAAATATAAGAGAGATAAATAGAATGACTTAACGCGTCAACAGTCATGGTGCGGTTACAGCATTAGTTCTCGCTCGATCATTTAAGTAAAGCAGCGCTGAGTACGATTAGTACTTGGATGGGTGACCCGCTTGAGAAAAAAGGGGAAGAAGAAGAGAAAGACAACTTCATGCCGTATACTTGAAATCGCTTTGCCGCGCGTCGTAAATACCGACAAACTTCATGGTGTCGTTTTTCAACAAAAACAAAACACTCGCCATTACATTTTCCACAACGCGCCAAAAGAAGTATAACCTCAAAAATAAGGAAAAAATAAACATCCGAGACTTATAGACGATCAGAGAAAGTATTCAAAATCCAAAATGATTTACATTTATCTATTATTAACTGAAATCTTTCGATCAAAATTGTATTCGGAAAGAAAGAAGTTAAAGATGATCGATAAAGTCAGGTCTGCCAGGTGGTGGTGGTGGTAGTGGTGGTGTTGTTGTTAGTGGTGGTAGTTCTCTGTTCTCGAGCAACCTTTCTGATCGATGGCCTGTGCGAAGAGTTTAGCGCGTACGAAGTGCCGAGATAACTCTGCTCTCAATCCTGTCCTTCGTTATTAACGTTCCCGCCGAACGGATACGCGTTTCCAAGATAAAATCTTTCGCATGATCAGGTAATTTATCGCGTTCAACTTTTACGAAAGAAACAAAAAATATATGCATATATATATATATATATATATATATATATATATATATATACAATCGATTAGTTTATCGATTAATGATACCCCTTCCCCCTCCCTTCGATTTCAATAACGTAAAATAAAAAGAATTTACCGATTGAAAATATTATACATTTTTAATACGCGTTTTCATGCATGCATATGTATATATCATACACACACATATTTAAGTGTACGAAGAAACACGTTTTATTCATGTTTCGTACATACAATTTTATTTATTTTATTGTTAATTTAATAAATTATTTTAATAAATTTTATTTATTTTTATTATTATTTATTTTATTTGTTTTTGATCACAAATGTATCGATTACTATGAATTTTTGTCTACGATTTTATTGAATTTTTTTGTATGATTGGTCGTACAAAGTGTAAAATATTTTGTATGAAAATTGAGAACAATTTTTTCGGCAATTGTTAAATTGTGTTTGAAAGTATTGCAAAAAAATACGAAGAAACTTTTTTTTTATCCAATATAAATGCAAGTATTGGTCAAAAGTTTCGAGAAAATAATACATTTTTCATTTTAAATAATAACTCAGAAACATTTGATTTACTTGATAAGAAATAATTAATAAAAATTAAAATGTTGCATATAAATTTAATGCATACATAAGTGCATTTGCTTTTTTCAGATCATAAATTTATATATTTATATGTACAGTGTATATACGTGCTTATATTTTTATATTTATTTAATACGTGCATATATACATTCGTATATATGATACAATAAATAAATATGTGTGTGTATGTGTTTGTGTAAAACAGGATACGATTTAATATTCAACCATATTATATTTATCTCTGATAAAAGTCTTATTATTATAATAATCAACACAATAGACTTTTAGGGGATCATTTTCATACAGAAGGTAGTCTGTAACGTCTGCCATAACTTCTCCCTAATTTAAGTATATACTTCCCTTTTCACGGTTTATCTACCCTGATCTTACGTAAAAATATAAATATAGACTGGAGAAGTTTTGAGAACCTTAAAACGATCTTATTATTCATATCGATCATCGATATATAATATTAAACCTTATCATTTGTAAAATATTATAATATATTTGAATGATGGTTGTTAAAAAAAAATTTAATGAATATTTTTAAATGTCCTATGATATTTTTATTTATTTTACTTCGTTACCACATACTCTTATGTATGTGGGTGCGTGTGTGTGTGATTTTAATTATGAATTTTCATAATTACTTGAAAAAATCACATAAAAAGTCTTAAAAAATTTATAATATATATAATGTAAAAATTAGAAAAAAAAAACAATAGAATTACTTTTATACAGTAAATGTTTGTAGAATCTTAATTATACAAATTTTTATAAATAAATGTTGTATAAATATTGCCAAAAAAAAGTATTCTTTACCACTAATTAGGATTACATAGGCTTAGTTCAAAAAATTATTTAAAATTCGAACAAACAATTAATTAAATTAATCTAAAAATTATTCGCCCACATATAAATTTGTTAAATACATCGAATATCGTAATGACATAATAAAACAAAAAAACAATAGAAAATGAAATTCCGCAAACAAGTATCGAACGAATACTTATTCAAAATGAACGAGCAATGACAATAGAAAAGGGCTAGAAAAAGGGTTTAAGTACGCTTTTGATTAAGTTCTTCATTTAATTCTTTCGAACGGGAAATAGAGCACGAGAAGAGAGGGGGAACTGGTACGCAGAGGGTTGGTAGAAAGAGAAAAAGAATAGGAAAAAAAGAAGAGGAAGAGAAAGAAAGAGAAATCGAAAAGGTTTCCCCAGCCCTTCTTTTTTTTCTTCTTCTTTTTTTTTTACCATCTCCTCGCCTCACCCCGTTTAGTTCTTCCGTCACTAACTCTTACATTTGTCACTCTGTTAATCCCTATTAGATCGGGCTGGATTTGAAAGCTGTACCTACCCTACACCCTACCCCCTTTCTCCCAACCCCCCTTAAGGGCTATGTGCTCTTGCGTGGCAAAGAGTAAGCTCGTTTGAAAAGTGAGCACGCCCCGCAGGCTCGTGTCGAACACTGCAACCAAGAGAAAGATAGTGAAAGAAAAAAAAAGAAAGAGCAACGTTCGTGCAAAAAAAAAAAGAAAAAGAAAAAAAAAAAAAATAAGAAGAGTAGACGAAGTAGTAAAAGAAGAAGAAGAAGAAGAAAAAAAAGAAGAAGAGGTTAACCCTCGGGCCCTACTTTTCAGTCTCGTCGAGCACGATCGAAGATCGATAGCTCTTTTGTATCCCGCGAGAAAATTTACCTTCCAGATCATTCCCCTCCTTAGACACCTTCTTTTTTACTTTTCTTTTTTTTTTCACTTTTTTCAAACGAACGATTTCACTTTTCCAACTGACTATTATTCTTTAAAGCCTTTCTTTTTCTTGTTTCTTCTTTTTCTATCTTATTGGTTTGATTAATAAGAAATATAATTGATAAGTGGGATAACAAAGTTTTAGGTTAGATTAATCTTTTACTTTTATTGTTTTTAGGTTAGTTTTACAATCGATTATTAATATTGAAACATGTTATGCATCGTAACATGAGATTCATGAAATCTACACAGAGTTTTCAATTTAAAGATATTTTTTAGGTTAATCAATAAGATTATGAGCTTGTTGTTGTTTATTTATTGTTTTTAGGTTAGCTTTCTAATCGATTATTAATATTGAAACATGTTATGTATCGTAACATGAGATTCATGAAATTTATACAGAGTTTTCAATTTAAAGGTATTTTTTAGGTTAATCAACAAGATTATGAGCTTATTGTTGTTTATTTATTGTTTTTAGGTTAGGTTTCTAATCGATTATTAATATAGAAACATGTTATGTATCGTAACATGAGATTTATGAAATCTACTTAGAGTTTTCAATTTAATGGTATTTTTTTAGGTTAATCAATAAGATTATGAGCTTATTGTTTATTTATTTGTTTTAGAGAAAGTGCATAGATTTATTGGTAAACTTAAAACAATGTTTAGGTTTGTTCATATTTCGAGAAAGCAATGTTTAATTATAGTTAATACGGAATTGAATTTAGTCTTGCAATAATTGAATGGGTGTCTGTAAGAAGCAGGAGTGGATTATGCTATGATCTTTTTATCTGTTCAATTACGACAAATAAATAAATATAATAAAAATTAAAGAAAAAATATAAATAATATATTATTTCATTTAACAAGGAATAAAAACAGGATTTCGATAAAATTTCGAATCTGTTGTTACAACCAATCTAAATTTGGGTTAATTTAAGTTAATTGGGTAGACCCTCAAACAGTGTTAGTCCAGGACCCCCAAAGCCTCTGGGAAGAAGGGCCTATGTTAAACTTTTGTTACCTATGTTACAAGTTTACTATATGTAACATAGGCCCTTTATTCCAGACACCCATTCAATTACTTAATCCATCAGTTCTATATTTTCAAACATTTCTAATGAAATATTCAAACGCACAGTATACGCACGAATAAATAAAACAATAATTTAGTATCATATTTATAATAATTATTTATTATACAGTTTATCACATAAGAAAAATCAGATAATTTTTACAAAAAACAGTACTGATAAGTTCATTGTTGCGGATATGATTAGTTGAATTGGAATGACATGAAAAATACAAAACAAAAATCGGATAAGTAAAGAAAAGAAAGGGTTTGGTTAGATACAAAGGTATACCAAACCCAAAGAAAGGTTGCCTGAGGGAGTAGTGTCGTCGATCCATCGGAAAGCACACATCGACGTGCCCAGGATCGTGTTCTTCGGCTTGTCCGTGCGAAACAGACAAGCTGCAGGCGGACCAGCGACACGTCCTAATACCCATCGTGAGTTACTAATCCTTTAAACGGATTACCAATTAAACGTGTCGCCTCGTACCGTAGTCTCAGACGAAGGAGGTGGTGTCAAGGGGAAAGGGGGGAAGGCGGAGGGGGGTCCAGCCAAGTTTGCTCGTTGGGTACAGAAAGCTGTATGGGTGACTGAGGTGGGTGGTGATGCTGATGCTCATGGTGGTAGTGATGGTAATGGTGATGGTGATGGTGATGGTGGGGGTGGGAGTGGGGTTTTGTCCTCGGCGCAACCATCCTGTGAGATCGTAGCCTGTAACGGGTGTTACGTTTCAAATCTCAACGGGCAGACCCGCTTAAAGGCCATGTACACAGCTGCCAAGTGGAAGGTATTTGCTGTCAACGTCAGAACACCAGACAGTGGCCCACCTCGTTGTCGGTGTCCTCCTTTCTTGTCGTCTTTATTCATTTATTTTGTTTTTCTTATCATTCCTTTTGAGAACTTGTTATACATTGATTTTGTTTTTTGGTTAGGTTAAGGGATATTTTGTTATTCTGCGAGATGATGTAAGAGTCATGTTTAGTATATGATGGTTTGTCCAATTGTTAGGATTCTTTTATAGTTGATTTTTATGTAATAATACTTTTTTCATGAATTCAATATTTAATGTTAAATATATATATGTACTGCTACTACAACAGATCAAATGATTTGTCTTCTTCTACCATTTGTGTGAAATAAAAATTGTTTACATAAGAAATAAAACTATAACTTGTAAGAAATTTTGGCAGAAATTTAAAAAAAAATTGTTAGACCAGTTATCGTAGATTTAGTGTTAAACAAAGCCAATGATTTATTATTATTAAATAAATTGATATATATCGAATATAAATAATATTATATGTAAAGTTAATATTTATTGATAGAAATAATATCAAAGGTAAAATCATAATTCTGTAATATCGATTAGGGAATTGTTAGGATTGTCGTATAGAAAGATTTTTGTTGTTTTGTATATTCGATAGTATCCTTCCCATAGATTCAAAGAGGAAACGAATCGTGAAATACTGTTATGTGTATCAGGACCGATCCCGTGAGATCATGGGATTAAGTCTGAACCGAAGGGTCTCTCGTCCTTTCGAATCGTTCGTAACAGCAAGGACGAAACGTGTAGAGGACAGATCGACAGCACTCGCTTAGAGAATCGTCGAGGGACCTAGCGAGAAATAACGTTTGGTCCAACAAGAGACAAATACACACACACAAATATATATATATATGTATATGGAAATGGTGTCGACCTTTATGCAAGAAGCTAATCCTACTCTCTGGCACGTTCCTCTCCCTCTCTCTTACCGCAAACTGAGGATGCACAAACTCGAAAAGTTGAATGGGAGTACGACAGGACATTGAAAATGTATGTCAATCACTTTTGCATCGCTTCGTTGATTCGTCAAGAACTATGATAGGCGTTACGCTTCGCATCTGTTGCCAAATCTATTTGCTTTCCGTTTTGTTAAAAACATCTACATATATATATTAATACACACACATATATGTATATATAATACAACTTATGTTTTTGTTAAAAACATCTACATATATATATATTAATACACACACATATATGTATTTATATAATACAACTTATGTTTTTGTTAAAAA
Organism: Polistes fuscatus; assembly: GCF_010416935.1. Classification (NCBI taxonomy): domain Eukaryota; kingdom Metazoa; phylum Arthropoda; class Insecta; order Hymenoptera; family Vespidae; genus Polistes; species Polistes fuscatus. The sequence goes on along the minus strand of NW_025113086.1, from coordinate 1,671,647 downwards.
CATCTACATATATATATATAATACAATTTATATATTGTATGTGTCTATATTTTTATGCACGCACAAACAGCTGTTACAACCTAACCTTCAAATATCCAATAAGATATTGACAATTATATTTTACTTTATTACTTTAATGTAATTTGATGTCCGATAATTGACAGTGCACTAATTTGAAATAAACAAAAATTGATTTTCTATTAAACTAAGTTAACATTAATTACCAATAATTAATCGATACTCTAACAAGCTCTAATAAGATTTCAATTAACAGGAATCACAAAGATCCCACGATACAAATATCACTGTAAATTTATCAAATATGCATTTCTCAATTACTGTGAAATCTTATTCAGGTACTTAAGTACCTAATGGGTCAAGTAGAACTCGAATAATTTTCTACATTTCGTGATAAAACTGGATATCGGGGTACCCAATTGTTGGCAGTAGTTACTCTAATATTTACATACAAGCTACTCTGTTTCACTACTCGATGATCATGTGTCACACACTCTATTTCTCTCTCTCCCTCTCTTTCTCTTTCTATTTTAAACGAATAGGGCTGTCGAGTTGCAACGTTGACCGCACCAGAGCAATCTGGTTATTGTCACGGAGTTTGTTGTATACCGTGTTTGTATATTCACGTACGTGTGTTTTATACGTGTGCATTTAACGGTATACAAAACAAATGTTTTTCTCTGCTTTTTTTTCTTTTATTTTTTTTTCGGCGGCAGAGGGGGAGGGGGATTCGAATTCTAGTAGCTGTTATCGACTGGTGAAATTGCTCTTTTCTCATTAACGAGACAGAACCGAATCGAAATACGTATCTAATGCGACGTTTAAATGTCAACAGGAATAAAATCGATGATACATAAACGATAAGTGAATGGGGTTCAGTTTTATTCGTCAATTTTCTTCAATCGTATTACTTGACTTCAATTCAATTATTCTAATTGAAAGTTTGCACAATGCGGAGAATCGATATATAGATGTCATGTAAACAAGTATGCTGAGAGACAAATGCAACAAATGATCGACGTTTGTTAGACGTCTCATTGGTGGAGGACAGTCATGCAACATGATGAGTAATACGCGTTATCGTTCTGCCCAGACGTTTTTCTTCAACTAACAATGCGAGAGAAGCATAGGTACGATAATCCTGCCGAGTCATCGTGTGTCAACGATCAATCACTTAACGATCTGACGTGAGATCGAGCTGGTAAAAACCACCTACGTGTTGTGATCCAACTTTCTTTATCTATCTTTCTCTCTCTCTCTCTCTCTCTTTCTTAAGTTCACTTTTAAGTCTACTCATAAGTATATCTTTCAATTTTTTTCAATTTAACTATAATTGGGTAATAAATTATTGATTATTGTATGAATCAATATGTAGATGTTTGAAATTGTTGAACATGTTCTTATTGGAATTATTGGTTTGATAAATGAACATCGGTTTTAAATGATTTTATTTATTTATTTTTAGATTTGTAGATACGTCAGTAAGTTTTTCTTTTAATTTTTATATTAATCAATACGTTATTATATTTTTATTATTTTTGTCAGATATTTTTATCGGAGGGGGTTACTGATGTGGTGATTAGTTTGTTTCCATAATTCTACCTTACGTCGAATATAAATAATTTTATTATTCATTTAAATATATTATAAAGTTTATTTTTAATCTCTATCAATTTTAATAATAATTACAAAATTTGATGACAATTCATACATTAATCAATACCTATATTTGTAAATTTGGTTTTTTAACATTCGGTGGTTCTAATAATCGGTTTTTAATTTCGAATTAAAATTATGCATTCAATATTATTGCTTTATTTCATTTGATTCTTCATAACAATTATAAATATTATATTTAATTAATACTTATAATTATAACAAACTTAAAAATAGATGTATTTACAAATAAAAAATTCACCAAAGCCTTATTCAAAATTTGTTAATAAATATAAACTAAAATTTGAAATTATAAATTATAATAATTACAATCAAACGTAAAAAAATCAATGACTCGATCAAACACAAATATGAAATACTGTGAAACGTAAATAGAAATATTTTCAAACAATAATAAATAAATAAAAAATATATATTCTCGTGACAGATAAATTTAAAATAAAAAAAAATCAAAATTTGTTATAAATAAACTAAAATTTGAAATTATAAATTATAATAATTACAATAAAACGTAAAAAAATCAATGATTCGATCAAACACAAATATGAAATACTGTGAAACGTAAATAGAAATATTTTCAGACAATAATAAAATAAATAAAAAACATATATATATTCTCGTGACAGATAAATTTAAAATAAAAAAAAATCAAAATTTGTTAATAAATAAACTAAAATTTGAAATTATAAATTATAATAATTACAATAAAACGTAAAAATCAATGACTCGATCAAACACAAATATGAAATACTATGTAACGTAAATAGAAATATTTTCAGACAATAATAAAATAAATAAAAAACATATATATATTCTCGTGACAGATAAATTTAAAGTAAAAAAATAAAAAAGAAAAAAGATATATTATCTAAGATGACAATTCTTAGTAAAATATCGTACAGACCGTAGGACATAACGAAGAAGTTTAACAGTATAGGGGAATGATCCCAGTACGAGGACTCTTGCAAAGGAGGAAGGCTAGTTATCTCGGGGTCGTACCTCCACACTCGACCTTTCTACAGTTAAAGGATAAAGGTGAGTGAGGTGGTTCTGAAAGAAGTGCTTAACGAACTGACGACGATATTATTGTTGTTGTTCAGTCCCGGACGGATTCGGCTGACTACCCGTTCCTTTTATCGGATGAGCCCAGAAGGTAGACCCTGTTAGTTGTATTTGTGTTGTCCCTGAATCAGTTGCTCACTCATTTTCTCTTTCTATCTTCCTTTATTTATTTATTTCATTCTTTCTTCTCTTCCTCATTCGAGACATCCCTGGTTCTATAGGCCTATCTATGTATTCATATATGTATTCATAAAAAAGAGAAAGAAAATTCAGAGATTCGAGAAGGAGGAGGAGGAGTGTAGTCAAATCGGCACGCGTACGTGCAAGACAGAGAGAAAATTTCTAGAGAATGAAAGGACAAGTGTGAGAACCTTCCGATTTGACTCTAATGCCTAGGAAGGGGGAGCTTTAATTAACTCGTTCTCCTATCTTTTCTCCAGCTCTCTCGTTTGTATTTACGTGTGTCAGCGGCTTTCCCTTTACTGCTTTACTCTCATCCTTTCGACCATGTCCGAGGAAAAAGTTCTGTCTACTGAGTACTCTGTATATAACAAGAGAGTGAGAGAGAGAGAGAGAAACTTTCATGAGACGACCTTCTATTCTGCAGTACCTGCAATCGTCCATTTACTTAATATATGCTAGGTAGTATGGTTAATCAAGTGTTTAATTTTTTCTCTTTTTCTTCTTACAAAAATAATATTTAATATTATTCAATCTTTTCTATCTTATCCCATTTGACATGACATTTGAAAAGATTTAAATTGAATATTATTTTTCAAATATTAAACAAATTGTGTAATCATTTTTCTGTATTTTTATAACAAAATTTTTCAATTAATATATTTGTCTAAACAAATAATAAATAAATTCGATCTATAAAACATATTTGTTAATAAATTTACATGAAAAAATTTAAAAAATGAATCAAATAAACTCAATTGTTCGCAAAAGCGTTTGAGAAAAATCTCAAAGTTAAAGGAAAAAAAAAACAAACTGTAAAATCCAAATCCGTAAGCCAAAACGAATCATCGGAATAATCCAACTCGACACGTTCATGGAAAGTACCCCAAGCATTTTCTGTTCCCCAGTTTTCCAACCCTAACTTCCTAGCTCCTCTACTGCAAAACTGGAATATACCAAACCCTAAATTCGAAGAAAAAGCCACGATTACTGTGTGGCTCGATGAGCATTTCGCAAATGGATCTTCCTATCTTTCTCTTTCTCTCTTTCCCATCTCAACATCTTTCTATTCGAGTTTCTGTCTTCCTCTTTCTTCACACCCTCGACCATCTTTTCTTGGAAGGAGTTGTCACTGTGGTAGAAGAACTTGGGTTCACCACCATAACATTTCTCTCTATCTCTTATTCTGTTTTTTCTTCTTCTTCTTCTTCTTCTTCTTCTTGTACTCCAATCCCTACAGTTCATATCCCCCCCACCCCCCACCATTCATACTCCAATACCCTGTACCCAGTATACTCCTCCTCAACACCACCACCACCACCACCACCTACACCCTCCCCCAACCACTTCTTGCCTGTCGTTGTCCCTTGAGAAGTCCCTCGTCGCTTTAAATTGCTGATGAGCATTTTTAGATTGGTTACGTTAAGTGAATTGGTACATAGACGGCTCTGTGTTCTCTCGATAAAAGTCTTTAATGAATCCGGTAGGAAGATGGCTGCTTGCGGACACACGGCAGCAATACTATTGCCCGTTCTCTTCATTCTCTCTTTCTTTCTTTCTTTTTTTTTTCTCTTTCTCTCTCTCTTTACTTTGGTCTTGGATATAGCTTCCGTTATACGCGATACAACCGGTTGCAAACGGTTCTTTCTTTCACTACCTTTATCGCTATGGATGTGATAGAAGTGTTTGTTAAGTTGGATTTGTGTTGGTAAGTGACATAATTGTTAATCAATTTTCTATCGTTTATGACAAATTCTAATGTCTTTTAGATATTATATGTATATTGTAATAATTACATCTTTATTGTGTTGTTTTATTTAAAAAATTGCATAACAATTAAAAAAGAAAGTTAAAAGAATTAAAATGAGAACGTTATAATCTTAAATTTTATGTATTAGGTGCATTATTACTTTTATACACATGCGCAACATTCGGAAGGGCATATGAACAACATTTAATAAAAGTAATTTGATAGAGGACAATGTTTCATTTCAATGGTTGTTTTCGATGAAATGTCGTTTTTCTGAATAGTTCGCGTCAATATTTTTTTTATATATAGCAAACGGATTTTAATGATTTTTATATTAAATTAAAGTACACATTTTCTTCTACGTGTAGAATACCTTATCGAGTTATAAATCGATCTGCAAAGGTTCATAAAATGTCAGAGAATGCAATGCTGTAAATTGTACCAACTTTGCCGTTTCCTTGAAAAGTTTCGGTAAATATTTTTTATACTAAGAGTAAGTAGATTTTAATGACTCTTATATTAAATTAAAGTACACTCTTTTGTCTACGCGTAGAGTACCTTATCGATTTATAAATCGATTTGCAAACGTTCATAAAATGGCAAAGAAAAGTTGGCTGGTCAGGCATTGTTAGTATTGCCGGGGGGGGAGGGGGTTTGCTCCTCCGCCAGGTTCTCATTTTAGCATTCTTTTAATATTTATGCAATTTCTTAAATAAAACTACACTATAAAGATGTAATTATTACAATACTTTTGTTATTTTGATATCAAAATATATTTCTTACTTAGTTTGCGTTGCGTTTGTATAAAAGTTCGATGAGTATTATTTGAGGTTAGAAAATATTTCAAAGCTTCGATATTAATTTGTATTGTCCGTTTAAAATTTTTGTTGGTTAAACGAATATGTAAATTTAATTTTAATTAATTTGATTTGGTAATTCATTTATATATATATATATATTACAATGTTAATAATACGAACAATATTTTATTAGTAATCAAATAAATGATATATCGTTCGATGAGTATTATTTAAGGTTAGAAAATATTTCAAAGCTTCGATATTAATTTGTATTGTCCGTTTAACATTTTTGTTGGTTAAACGAATATGTAAATTTAATTTTAATTAATTTGATTTGATAATTCATTTTATATATATTACAATGTTAATAATACGAACAATATTTTATTAGTAATCAAATAAATGATATATCGTTCGATGAGTATTATTTGAGGTTAGAAAATATTTCAAAGCTTCGATATTAATTTGTATTGTCCGTTTAAAATTTTTTTTGGTTAAACGAATATGTAAATTTAATTTTAATTAATTTGATTTGATAATTCATTTAATATATATTACAATGCTAATAATACGAACAATATTTTATTAGTAATCAAATAAATGATATATCGTTCGATGAGTATTATTTGAGGTTAGAAAATATTTCAAAGCTTCGATATTAATTTGTATTAACCATTTAAAATTATTTTTGGGTAAACGAATATGTAAATTTAATTTTAATTAATTTGATTTAGTAATTCATTTTATATATATTACAATGTTAATAATACGAACAATATTTTATTAGTAATCAAATAAATGATATATCAATTATACCGATATATATATTTAAATGTAGCATAAATTGTGTTAGGACAACTCAATAGTTACTCCAAATCAAGACGTAAGGATCATCCGTCAAGATGTCATGGACTAGATAAGAAGCTCGTCCTAGCGGCCGCTTATCGGGTGACTCGAGTAAATAGAGATCAACATCGTAATGCGTTCGCGAGACCGTAAATCATGGTGTTTGCATAAAATATTAATAAGTGACACGAGTCAATCCAGGATTAAACAGCCTTAAGAGAGAGAAAGAGAGACAGAGATAGGGAGATAGAAACTATCCTAAAGGGATGTTTCCTTTTACTCCCTTTTTCAACCCCTAACGATTCCTATCGAGATATCCAAGCCACTTTATCTATCTCTATTTTATTCTGTTTGTGTTGCCTTTTCCCACGTAGGGTTGCATCCCTTCTTCATTCTATCTCTCTCTCTTTCTCTTTTTCTATCACCAATCCTAACCCTCCCCCCCCCGCCTCTAGACTAGAGGGGTGTTTCTTTCTTTTCTCATCCTTATACTCCGTGACGCTCTTGGACAAATAGTAATAATGCGAATCGACACGTGACGACGTTGTCGTAACAACGGCAAACATTTTCTTCTGGCTAGTAACGTGAATTCTGAGGCTAAGGGGTTTTTACCAAAGCAAGTGACACGAAGCGTGAATATGTTTATGTTATATTTTATCGTTTTACTTTGGAACGTTTTCTTTACGAGTATGTTTTTTTTTTTCATAATAAAATATTTACCCTTCTTTTGTTTAATATTTATATTGTTTAATATTAAATTTGTATGATTTGTATTCTTATAAAGAAGTGAATTGTAAGATTTATGTTCTATGTACAATATATATATTTTTTTTTAGGTTATGTTAAAAGATAATAGTAGTAATTCAATTTTGTACAATGCGCTGTATGAATAGTCAGATTGGTAAAGATTTATTGTTTTATTGTTCAAAATTTTCGAACATTATAACAAAAATTTGTTTTCATATTTGTAAGTATGTGATTGGAAAAAATGAATGCTCTTGTATATTATAAATCAAATCGCGGCCATGTTTGAAAATTAAAAGATGTCCGCTGTAGTGGCAAACAGAAACAGTAAAGATCTATCATTTTATTAATTAAATACTTAATCAAATATTTCCTAACGTTTGTCTTTACTTTTAAATATACGAATCGTAAAATCAACATTCACTTTATATAGAAAATTTATTTCAATAATTAAAAATTTTTTATGCTCTAGTGATAAACAGGTCCGAATATTCGTATCATTTATTATTGATTGAATATTTAATCAAATATTTCTTAAAATAGGTAACCTTTTTATACAATTCTACTAAATCCCAAGATCAAATGCATGAATAACATTCAGTTCGCGTTAATATTCAAATAGGAATAATTAAAACCCCAACGCAACGATACTAATTAGATCGAGCAAAAAGACTAACCCTCATCTAAACGTCTTAATGAAATTCACAACTATGACACAAAGAAATAAAAATAAAAGATAAAAAATTAAAATGAAAGTTGTTACACCGATGATTGCGTAAGAACAGTTAGTCGAGTGCAATTAAGAGAGTAAGAGAGAAAGAAAGAGGGAGAGGGAGAGAGAGAGTAGGATAAGCCTTTGGAAATTTTCCGCAACGTTGAACTCCGCTACGGATGCATGCATGTTAACAGTGAAGTTAGAGAGGAAAAATAAGCTTCACACTATACCACACCTAACCTAACCTCACCTCACCTCACCATACCATACCACAGTTATACGACATAACGATCTGAAGCTGTAGAGGTCGGAAGGGTGAGAGGGGGGGGCTAGTTTCGACGATGCGTGACGTGTGTACAGTAATTGCGAACGCCTGTATCAGTGACTCGCAGTCGATTCCGACACGTGTCGACTCGTGGCAAGAGTTGCTCTTATCTGTTCAGGACCGGCTTTAACCTACGAGTGTCCTTCTGTGTTTTCATTACGCGTAATAATATATTCTTTCATAGAATATAACCCCTCATACCCTTTATCCCTCACAACCCCTCGCAACCCTCTTCCTCCTCCTCCTATCCATGTTTTTCCTACCTTACCTTTTGATCAAAGAATACATACATACATATACACATATTATACACATACCCAATGAGTAAGAAAGAGAAAGAGTATGCATGCACGTAAGAGAAAGATGGATGGATTGATAAAGTGAGATAGAAAGTGAATGTGCTGCCGGAGCACACGCGTTTGTCAATGTTTGCCAGTGTCGACACCCACCTACTTATGCAAATCATTTAATTTAACCCCTCCATAGCGTGCATCCCGAGAGAGATCGTATCTTCAATCCTATTCGTATTCATTGCTTCAACAGTGGGGAGCTCTTGGTTCGACCCACAGCAGCCATAGGATAATGTTTCTATCTGACTTTCTCTCTTTCTCTCTTTCTCTTTCTCTTATTCTCTTACGTTCATGTCTCGATCCTACAACCCAACTACGTTTATATCGGCGTAAACTATTGCGCTGACGTATAATACATGCCGTATCTTCTCGTTGCGGAATAAAGAAAATGTCTTTTTATCTCTTCCCTTGTCCCCTCTTTTTTTTTTTTACTGTCTGTCTGTTTGATATTTTCTAAATACGAATGTACTCGTTTGTATATGTGTGTATATCTGTTCTGTGTGGGTGACATGTAAAATAATGAATTACACGATTTGCTAACATTTGTTGTTCAACTAAGAGTCTTTTGTACACGTGCAAATACGCGTACGTCATTAATTCTCGTGGTTGCAATTTTTGTTGGATTTTTGTGATCAAGGGCTTGTTTGAGAGATAAAGGGTTTTTTTTTTATGTAAAATGATTTTGAGTTATTTTTTGAAAAACACGTTTTTTTACTCTTAGCAACAATTTTTTTTAATGAAAATATGATAATTTTTAGGAATGATCGAAGTATTATAATGTGTGAAAAATGTTTATCTTACGAATGAAATATCGATCACTGTTATCGGTAGTATAGTTAGGAATATATAAAGTATATACTTTCTCTATTAAAAGAAAAAAATGACATATATAAGTCTAGGAAAATTTGCTTTTGGCAAGCATCGAAGACACGGATCGTTACCACTTTTCATTATCGACTGAGATTACTACTGCATCAAAGTTTTCAACATGGACGTTCAATATCCGATGAAGATAGAAAATAGAAGAGAAAAAGAAGGGGATTGGGAAAGATTCTAATTTCTAAAAATTCAGTTCTAAATATTTCAAACCATAAAAATAAAAACCCTGATACTTTGATTTTTAATTTTGACAGAAATTCACAAAAAAAAACTAACCTCAAAATCTAGACAATTTATTAATTCGAAAAAATAGCTAATAAAAATAAATCTAACTTCAAAATCTTAATAACAATATTAAAAATGAGCATAAAAAATAACTCAGGAGAAAAATTTAATTTATAATTATTGATATATAATATAATATAAATCATTATAATATAAAATAAATGATTTGACTCCAATCCATTGTCATAATTACTAGCATAATTAATATGAAACGCAACCAAAAAAATGAAAGATTCGAAAAAACAATAAATAATTGGTTAACAACAATCAATGTTCGGAGAAAGACAATAAAAGAATAGAACGAATGAGAGTACTGATATAAATAAATGAAATTTCATTGCTGTTATAGATAGTTGGAATGAAAATCGGGAGTCAACGATTACGATTGGTTGGCAATCGTGTTAGGGGACAAGCGTGGCTGTTCGTGAACAACATCGAGGAGTGACGTATCGTTCCTGTGGTCGTTTTAACCGTTTTAACGGCCGATGGAAAACGAGTGCTCGTGGTTGCATCGTATCGAAGGTGAGGTGAAGAGAGGAAAGGGAAAGAGCGTTGGATTTCGATTTTCGAGTTCCGAAAAGTAGTCCGGAGAGTCCCTCTCATCCTCCCCCTTCATCAGGACCATCATCACCACAACCATTTGATAGTAGTGCGAGTGAGAAAGAAATATAGTGTATTGCACGAATTAGTAGCATTGTTAATGCAGTTACTGGCCGTTTCATCGTTCGATGATTCCACTCACTGTATACCAGGTACTGTATACTCGACATAGACAAGGACAGAAATAAATGTACAAGGTGTCCCACAAATCATTTTATCAAAAACATAGAAAAATAATACAGAAAATCGATCATCGGTTTATCGTTGCAATAGCAATATTGTTTGTTCTACTTTATGATATTCATTTTCGATTACGAGATTGTCAAATAAATGTGGGCTCGTGAAAATAAACGCTGCAAATATTTGTTTAAAATAACGTATTATTTTTTCGGGTTAGGATACTGATTTTTGGGACACTCTGTATATAAATACAGAGAGAGAGAGAGAGATAAAGTAGCCCCCAGGATGACGACTTGACGCAGATGTGTATATCCATCGTGTGATACAACGTGTTGTCATTTGGCCGACTTGTATATCGACTAACACACACCTACACCTATATACAAATACGTAGAAAGATTTAAAGTTTTGTTCACCGATATTGAACCATCGCACACGTTTAAATGTACTCGAAAATGTACACCGTGCTGTAGTTGGTATCCATCGAGAGTAAAGATAGAAAAAGATCGAGATAGTATTGGATCAGGGATCAAATTTCTACGTATTTTATTAATGCAAAAGTGAATATTTTTTTTTTCATATTTCGTATTCGATGTTCAATTTTTTATTGATATCGTGACTGCTAATGTACCAGGATTGGTCTATTCTTTTTCAATAACTTTTTACGAAATGAATAAATATCGCAACTTTTATTTTAATTGTCCAATAATCTGTTAGTTTCCAAACGCAGGAAAATATTGTCAGATGATATTCATTTTACCAGAGTTACATGAACTTAAATCCATCTATAAAAATAATACAAAGAAAGTTTTTCTCTCTAACCTAATATTTTTTTAAAAATTTATAATTTTTAGGAGTCATTTAAGTGACTTTGGATCACCCTATATATTGGGTTTAATGTCGGTTTAGAAACGTAAAAATTTGATTCATATTTTGTACACTTTACATACATTCTTTATGGAACCGATAATCAATTTGTAGATAATCATACAATTGTAGGTTAGGATTCAAATACACGTGAGAAAAATATGAAAAACTTATTTCCCCGACCCAATACAAATAAACTAGTGAAATCAAGTATTCTCTAGGAATATAAATTTTGTATAAATTCATAAAATCGTGACGGTCCTAATTGATTTGAAAAAAAAAGCGAAAAAAAAAATAAACCTTCCTAAGTTTTCCTCAAAGCGTAGCAGGTTTTGATACTCGAGTAAAATTCTGATATGGAAAAGGTTGCTAGAAACGTGCATGCAATTAAAATAATGAAATTTAGTTGTGAAAAGGAGTACCGTGGTAGTGGTTTGGTTGGATTCACCACCGAATGGGAGAATCCCTTTGTGTCAGAGGGGTTCACGTAACATGGACGATATTTCATAACGACAACTGGCCAGTGGAATATTTTTTTCCCCTCTTAATTTAACATTTTAATGTTTTTTTTATTAAATCAACCCTGGTTAATATATTTTCCGCGTATATAATAAAACAAAAAAAAAAAAGAAGAAAAAGAAAAAGAGGGGCAAAGAGAAAGATGGCGAAGATAAATATTCAAATTTCGCGCAACCAATTTGCAATGAAATAATAAAATAATAGAAAAAAAAAGAACAAATTCAGTTAAATAGAGAGAACAAGAGAGAATGAAAGAGAGAAAGAGAGAGATGGAACGAATGTATATTATACGAAGAAATAAATCATTTACATTTGAAACGGATCGTGAAAATAGGATGCTGGCATTGCTGTATATGGAACATTATTCGGTAGAGAGCAATGATTTGTTTTAATACGTGCTAGCAGCAGTCGTAGTGATACTGCAAAAGAGTGAGCGAGTGTATGTGTGTGTGTGAGAGAGAGAAAGAGAGAGAATGAGCGGCATAAACGGCCGCTCGTGTATTCATGTACGCGACGTGTTCTCGCCGTTTGTCGTTCATTCGTTTTTCCCGGGCAAATGAAAAAGCCACCGGTGCATTGTCACGAGCTGCAAACGCAACGAGCAGTAGTATAAGAGCTGGAGTTGTAGGTGGAGGAGGAGGAGGATGAGGATGAGGATGAGGAGGAAGAGGTTGGGGTCAGGGGTAGGACGGGGGGTTTGGTTGCAATAGAAGAGGAGTACAACGCCGGCGCCAAGAGAGGAAAACGCATAGAACGAGTATAGTCGACTGCGAGAACGTTCCTACTCGTTTTCTTTATCGTTATATGGAATTTTTTAATTCCTCTCTTGCGTCATCGAGTTGTCCTGTACAACCCTCGCCACCACCTCCGCCCAACCCCCGACACCCCTGTCGTGTCTAGCTGGAGAAAAAAATTCCGCTTGAGATTATTCTTTCATTTTGCTACGTATGTATTTTAGAAAACTTTGTTACCGTCGTTTTTTTAAGACTCGTTATAAATTTTTTTTTTTAATGTCCAAACGTGGGATAGTTCTTTTTGTTTTTTTTTTCTTTTTTCTTTTTTTTTAGGAAAATGGGACGGGTGGGTTCGCATTCTTTCTTTTTTTTCTTTTTTATTCGGAAAGATTTAATCCGTGTTTTTGTTTATTTAATTTATTCATTAATTTTACTCTTAAATATTAATTAGCTTGTACTATTATATTTTTTTGTATTAGAATTATCGAATTATTTTTAATTAATTAAATTGTTCGTGTATTGTTTATTGATTTTTAAGCAATAATTTGTTCACACGTAACCTTACTTCTTATTATACACAACTATTTTTGCTATACATCAAGAAGAGAAGTCACTAATAGAGACAATAAACCCCCAAACAGTGACCATAGACAATGTCATAAATGAAATAAAACAAAATAAAAAATTCAAAACAATGATCGCATAATTTTTAATTATCATCAACTCCAATTACCGATTCACATATAAATAACATGTCCCTACTCACCCATAACCTATCCCCTATAAAAACAACGAAATCCCTTAAAAGATTGTACACACTTAATATTATAAATGGTACAGGATATTGACATTATTGGCAATAGTGGTAATCGTTAATATCAATGGAACAGGTAACCAAGAAATGAAAGAATGAAGAAAGGAAGCAGACAGAGTTAGTGCAATACACTACAGTGCAGTAACGGAGGCGTTCATTGGCTTGTTCAGTGCGTTTATCAAAACTCTTTATTGCCGTCCTAGCAGCTAGCTAGCTCGTTGTATTCAAAGCGAGAACTTGTCCATTGTATGTGCTTGTATATGCACTTGGAAAAGTGCAGTATGGTACGCTTCAGTTTTATATATAACAGCTATGGTATGGTTTGAGTTTTATGATTACCCGAGCCGCGAGAAAATATGCGTTACGACACGTCGACGTGTTCGTGTTTTGCCATTCCTCCTCCCCCACCTCCCCCTCACCTTTCTTTCTCTTCATTCTCTTTATCCAACACTTCGTTCCATCTCTTTCTACGAGGTATAGCACAGTACCACTGCTTGTTTTCTCTTTCTCTCTTTCTTTTTCTTTCTCTTCTTGGTCCCATTCGAACAAGCAACGTGTGTACGTCCCCCAAAGAGAATTCTACACAAGGGTGCTGTTTTTCATCTGACCAGACTTTTTCTTTTTTTCTTTCTACTCTTAAATCTAGATATTATTTCTTTTTACTCTTTTTAATAATACGATACTGGAGAATTTGCAACAATGATTACGATCTTCTATCGCTTTTATTTTTTTTTCGTATTATGTATCAAATACTTTTTCATGAAGTGTCTTCAAGTTAGACGTTGTGGTTAATGTTGTCCGAGAAAACAATAAATTGAGAAATGTAAAAAGTAGAGAATGATTATAGTTGCACGTTGTAGCAATAGGGGTAATTTTTCTTTACATTTATTGCATTTAATATTTTTTTTGATTATTAAGGAATTTAAATCTGTTCAGTAGAAAATGTTGATTAATGACTCAAGAAGAAAAAGTATATTTAATTATTAAATATATATAATCTATAAATACACCCGTTAATATTTTTTAGGTTATATTAAGATATGTTACTAACCAATATCCTATTATTATTTAAATAATTTATTCATTTCTATTATTATTATATAAATAATCCCTTTAATCAATACATTTAAATGAAAGGAATACCTAATCAAAAAATAAATACAAAAATATGAAATATTTAACCTATAAATACACCGTTAATATTTTTTAGGTTATATTAAGATATGTTACTAAAAAATATCCTATTACTATTTAGATAATTTATTCATTTCTATTATTATTATTATATAAATAATCCCTTTAATCAATATATTTAAATGAAAGGAATACCTAATTAAAAAATAAATACAAAAATATGAAATATATTTAACCTATAAATACACCGTTAATATTTTTTAGGTTATATTAAGATATGTTACTAAAAAATATCCTATTACTATTTAAATAATTTATTCATTTCTATTATTATTATTAGTATTATTATTATATATAAATAATCCATTTAATCAATATATTTAAATATAAGGAATATATTATTATTATCTAATCAAAAAATAAATACAAAAATATCAGATATATTTAACCTATAAATACATCGTTAATATTTTTTAGGTTATATTAAGATATGTTACTAACTAATATCCTATTATTATTTAAATAATTTATTAATTTCTAGTATTATTATAATTATATTATAATTATTTAAGTAATCTACTTAATCAATATAAAAAAAAATACATAATATATTTAAACAAAATATTTGAAAATGTAAAACGGTGATCTAATCAAAAAATAAATATAAAAATATAAGAAAAAACGGTTTTCATCTTTTCAATGTAAAATACACATATGCGTACAATACATATATATCTATACATATACAACATAATATATATATATCCATAAAAAGAATTCAGAAAGACAAGTCTTGTCTTTCTTGTAAAGAAAAGTCCTTCGACGTTTCACGTCGTTCCCTCGTTTCTTGCGAGGACACGGAACTCCTTGTCGAGATCCTTTCAATATGTACCTACGTATATACACATATAGAAGGGAAAAAGGGGGAGGGAGTAAAGGGGTGGGGGTTAGGGGAAAAGAAGACATGTAAGAACGAATAGCAAAAGAGAGAAATAAAGAAAAAGATTTCTGTCACACGGAAGCACTATACTCCGAGAATGAAAGTATTATATATATATATATATATATGAAAGAGGAATAGGGGAGGGAATGGGAGGGGTAGGGACAAAGAGAGCATTTTATTATCGAGTGGCAGAGGAGTCCGGTTCTTCTTCTTCCGTGCGAATCTTCTTTCACTTCGCATCGGCTGGAATAATATTTTCTCGTGTCTAGTTGGTAATATCGTAGGTTAATTTATGTCCTAGTGCACTTAACGGTTCCCCGCAATAGCAATTTTAACCCTCGTTCCTTTTCACTTCCGGAAATACGGAACACATCGTGGTGAATGTAAGCATGTAGATACACGTAAATTTGTAGATATAAATTCGCTCTGGGATTATGTATTTTTCGTTTTTTAATGTACAAGTGAAAATAGTTTTCTTTTTCTTTCTTTATTATTTCGTACATAAAATTGTTTTTTATGGTTCGAAAGTATTCAAATTATTTTCTGTATCTAATGTAAATGAAAGTTTGAGTAAAAGATACTTCGAAGAAATATGTTTTGTTTTTTAATTCATAAAATTATAGGGTAAAACTGTAAAGTTTATAGGTTAGGATTTTAAAGAATATTGAAGAAATATGAAGAAACTATTTTATCAACTTAATATAAATGAAAGAGCGAAAAAGAGAATCTTTGAGGAAATTTGTTTAATTTTTTTAATTCATAAAATCGTGGGGTAACAATTTATAGGTTAGAATTAAAAGTATTGCAGAAATATACGAAGAAACTTTTTCCCCGATTCAATAAAATATACATATAAAATAAGTTTTTATTCATTCTCGGAATGATTACTATTATTTTTAATATTATTAATAACCGTTAACTATGAAAACAATATTAAAAATAAAAGTAAAGCCGGTAACATCAAAGTCTATATCAAAACCCAAATGTTTCTTACTAACCTCCTGCAAAGTGTACCCGACCAACCATAATTCGTATTACGGCGAGTGTATATCAGCATTTTTCCGGGGTAATAGCGTAACGATTAATTAAAGCGATAAGGTCGTCTTTGCGAGCTCATAATTTTCAACGAACGAATGAACGAACGTACCAACCAACCAACCAACCAACCAACCAACCAACGAATGAACGAACGAACGAACGAACGAATGAACGAACGAACCTACTACGTCTACGGATTATAAATTATTTCGCGCTGCGAACACTATAGCGCACGAAAATTATAGGTAAACGCGCGATTGTTCGAGAGACAAAAAGCGAGTTGGCGAGTTGGATGCGCAAAATGAAAATTAAGCACCCCTACACCCCCCACCCCACCTACCCAATCCTCAACCCAGGACCCCTCCTCCTACCCTTTTCTCTCTTTCTCTTTCTAGTTGTTCGTTTTACTCTTCGTTCGTAACCGTGCACGTTGGAGAGATGAAATTTCACACAACCGGTGAGCGTGTTCAACATACTCGCTATAACGGCCGTGTTATTCCGCTAATGCCTCGTGCTATGTCCGTCTACTAGCACTTTTATTCATGAACCACGCGATCCTCGCTTATGCATATGATCGTCTACTCGTGTACACAGATATATATTAATATATATACATGGTGTCCGAAAAAAATAAAACTCTCAACAGAATTAAATTATACCATGTATGGGAGAGTCAAATTGGTCAAGAAAGTTCACATTAACTTATGTCTCAAATTGTTTTACTGCGGTCAGAAAATTTGTGTTCGTTGTTTAGATTGTCGTAACAAATGGCTGTAATATTTCAATCTTTATAAAAATAATTATTATGGTTAATGCACTTTTTCAAAACTGTTCTTCTCTTTCCATCATATTTGCGTAAAGAAAATGACATCCATAGGTTTTATTCCTCAATTAAAAAAAATATTTTACCGAATAGATATAACATTTTAATTTTACATTAAAATATGAATAACTTGTTTCCTATTCTTGTATATAAAATGGGTAATTATAAACGTGACTGCATACTTGAATAATAAAATAGACATTAAAATATACATAAGTTATTAAATAACGATGAATCGTAGGAACAAAATCGATAGTAGTCGCGAATGATATTTTATTGAATATCCTACAAGGTAATATTCTTGGGGTAAAATTCGTTTCACATAGAATATCATAGAGTAAAAGCTGTAGAAACCTTTAACAGTGTGTGTATATGTGTGTGTGTGTACTAGGTCTACACGATATGGCTCGTTCTCTGGTATTGAGGGTTCCTATACAATGGGCATGAAATCCGAAAAAGAGGGGAAACTGCGGATAATTGGCCAGCGAGTTTGCACAGCGTCAAATCGTGAGGTCAATCCGACTCGCACGGTGATCTCTCGTTTCTCTCATCTTCTTTCTCTCTTCTTTCCCACCCTCGCTTGTAAACTGAACCAGTGTATATGTGTGTGAGAGAAAAAGACAGACAGATAGATAGATAGATAGAAAGAGAGAGAGAGAAAGAGAGAGAGGGAATGAAAATCGAGGTCGAGTCGGGAATATGGACGACGTGGTGGTCATTCGGCAGCATCCTCTACGTCATCGTACCGTACGGGTTTCTATGTACGTACACGTGCTTTTGTATGTACCCGGAATCGATTGCGAGTTCTCTTGTTCTTTTTTTTTTTTCGTTGTTTTTTTTTTTTTCTTTTTTTTATTCATTTCTTTCATTCCTTCTCTCTTCTTTTTTTTTCAATACCTTTTCCCAAATAACAAAAAAAAAAAAAACAGTCAGCCTATCATAGTCATTGTCGGATGTTATTGGAATACTGCAGCATATCCGTAGATTTACTCCGGATATTGTTGATCTTGAAAAGTAAATTGAAATATACCGTTTTTTTTTTTTGTTTTATAATACTTCTTTCGAGTTAGTACGACTATAATTTTTTTTCTTTTTCTATTTTTATAGAATATTTCAAGTTTAAAATAAAAGTATGTATATATATATATTATTTATTATAATATTTTTGCAATAGATTAGACGTTTCGTAACAAATGCCGACTATATCCGGCATCAACTAAATTTTTCAGATCGAGACTAGTGTCGGTTATATACGGTGACCATTAAAAAATTCACATTGATTAACGCCATCTGTTGTAACGAATTAGCGAATTAGAAATCACGAAATTACATTTCGAAGAATCTAATACATATTAGAAATCGTTGAAAGATAATTCTGCAAATATTTCTTATAATGAAGAAAGTCTTCGAAAGATCGAATAATAGCATAATAATAATAATAATAATAAAGAAAAGAAAAGAAAAGAAAAACAAAAAGAAAAATGGTAAAATTAATTCGCGAAGACAGCGCTTAATGTAGGTACACGAGAATTCTATCTTTCATACGTGGCGAACGAGCATATAGCACGTAGTCTTCGCATTATTTATGAGATTACCGGAGATTATAGGAAACGTGATTCCAATGCCGAGTAGCTTGCTTGCTTGCTTGCTTGCTTGCTTGCTTGCTTGCTTGCTCCCAAGAACGATTATCGCATAGTGTGTAGTGTGGATAATACGTGATCGACGTCCTGACACTTTGCAACATACGCGGATTTGAAAAATTCTTCCTAAGTTACTTAATAAATGCAACGAAAGATGTTGAAATGAAAAATATTGATTATCCTTGTCTTTCTTCGTCATTTTTATTCTCATTTATCTTTTATTTAATAACATCACTTATTTAGTCACGCATTTATGTTCATATATTTCCATGCAAGTGTGCATTCTTGCGTATGGATAATTAATTATTGATAAATAATTCGACAAGGTACGCATTTGAATAGTTAGACTATGGTAATTAATTTTTAGGTTAGGATTTTATAATTTATAATTTAGAAATAATATCATTAAATTATTTGCAAAAAAAAATCTTTAAAATTTATTTAAATAATGATAAATGATAAATCATTCGACAAGGTACGCATTTAAATAGTTAGACTATGGTAATTAATTTTTAGGTTAGGATTTTATAATTTATAATTTAGAAATAATATCATTAAATTATTTGCAAAAAAAAAACTTTAAAATTTATTTAAATAATGATAAATGATAAATAATTCGACAAGGTACGCATTTAAATAGTTAGACTATGGTAATTAATTTTTAGGTTAGGATTTTATAATTTATAATTTAGAAATAATATCATTAAATTAATTGCAAAAAAAAAACTTTAAAATTTATTTAAATAATGATAAATGATAAATAATTCGACAAGGTACGCATTTAAATAGTTAGACTATGGTAATTAATTTTTAGGTTAGGATTTTATAATTTATAATTTAGAAATAATATCATTAAATTAATTGCAAAAAATAAACTTTAAAATCTATTTTAAATAATGATTATTTTGATTATATTCGTTAAGCTTCAATTAGAGAAAATAATATTTGTAAAAAAATATTTAATCAAAGTCAGATTTAACGTAAGGAAAAAAAACAAATGTTCAGTTTGAATATACAATATTTTTGTTCTCACCATGTGACACGGATATAAATTCTATCTCATTCTAACTCGTCTATCACGCGTGTCTATTATGCGTCCATAGAGCCGCGAGAAAGATACACACGAGGACAACACTAATCTTAGCTGCTCTTAGGGTGGATTCGTCGTGGTATTGCCACTCCGATAAATAAATCAACTCGTAAGCAGGCACCATTAGGGTCCTGTGGTGTGTACGTTGCTCACGCCCCACGTACTCTGCCTTTTATATTTTTCTCTTTCTTTTTTCCTTCAACGTTCATGCTTAATTTTATCTCTCTCTCTCTCTCGTACTCTCATTCTCTTCATTTTTTTATTTCTCCTTCTGTTTTATGGGATTTACGTGCTTTGCATTAAATTTTAAATCGAAGTTTGGCACAATATTTATTTCAATTTTAACTTAACTGATTTTATTTAGCTTAAAATTAATCTTATTATTATTATTATTATGAAGAACGATAGAAAATTCGGTTATTTTGTGTAAAAGGACTAACCAAAAAAAAAGGAAGATGTAGATTTGTATATCGTAGAAAATCAGGATAAACGCGTCTTCGAGCGGAATGATTCCCGTCAAGCTCTTGTCGAGGGTAGGAAAAAGTGGATAAACCTCGATTGAAGCTGCTCGACTAAGATGATGAATCTAGCTTGGAAGCACTTATGACGTACGACTCGGAAAAGCTTCGTAGGGTTTGAGTTTGTGAGCACCCTGCAGCTTTGTTTTCCGCATCAATGACGGCGCCCCTGCTTGGATTACCCGGGGTGATCAGCTATGAAATTAACTCGCTCTTGCTATCCCCTCCAACTTTTCCTCCCCTCGCCGTCACAATTCTACCACCAATATCCTCCCCCCCACCTTCTTTCCTCTCCTTTCAAACGTTATCCATGCTTTTCTATGGTGCATTCGCCTGCACGAAATTACCAAAGAATTTTATCTTCCTTCCTTCCTTCCTTTTTTTATTTTTTCTTTTTTTTTTGATTAATATTATTTCATTTTTATTAATACAATTTATTGGAATTTAATTAATATTAAATAATATAATATTATTAATGTTATATAATAATAATTAATATTATATAATATATAATTAATTAATATTTAATTAAAATAAATATGAGTTAATGGTAGATATATATATAAGAATAATTACTCTTGAAAAATAATTTAAATATATAGGTTATGGTTAATATTTCTATGTTTTACTGACGTATTTGATATGTGTTCACATTTAACCATGTGAATTTTGACATACCACAATTTTTGTATTCCCTGATAATATTTATTTCCTTTTTTTCGGTTTCGTTGTTAGAAAATTGAAAAACCGACAAACCCAAATACCACAAAGAGCATCACGATTAGGTTAAACAAGAAAATAAAACGAGAAAGTAATCAATCCTGTTATACAGGCAGATGTCAAACGTACGACTAATTTGTAGAGTAACCGAGAATATTTTTTTTCTGACAAGTCAGCATCCAATCATTACGGCAACGTAACCCCGGATAAAACGTATTTTTCATGATTATTATTATTTTTTTTTTCTTAGTATTTATTGTTTCCTTTTGTTCATCTTACATTAGACAGCACGTACGTGCTTACGCTTCTGATCCGAGGATCTCTGATGAAACGTGACGCAATCACAACCCCGTTACTGTGACCTCACCCTATGGGTGTTAACCTAACCTCACTTTCTCTGTCTCTTCAAAGAAGCTCTTCGTTTGAAGAGTAAAGTATCGACTGAAGTAAGAAGAAAAAGAAGAAGAAGAAGAAGAAGAAAAAAGAAAAGAAAAGAAAATAGAAAGAAAAAAAAATATGATTTTCAGTACCAGCGTGTTGGGCACAGCCGCAATTACGGGTATCTTTTATAAGCAGCTTCGTAGATATTTATACAGCCGTCGCGAGAGATGATCGAGCACAGGACCTCCTTCTGCAGGATGACGAGACCTTTTTTCTGTCCCTTGAGGATGAAAAAGAAAGAATGACAGAATTAAAGAAAGATGAAGAGAGAGAGAGAGAGATGAGGTCCAAAAAGGAAGAAGAACGAGATCGGGTCTAAGCTTACTTCGAGTTTGAGCTTCTTCTTTTAACGGAAGAAGGGAACGTACGAGATACCTCCGTAAATTAAGCAACCATTCAACAGGACAAGAAGAAGAAGAAGAAGAAGAATAAGAAGAGTCATTGGCATGTTTCTTACTTCTGCTCTCGGTGAGACATCTTGTTAGCCACGTTGATTATTATTATGTTACACCACGCGTACTATTCTCGATCATATTTTGATATATATGTATTCTAGTTGGTATGCTGAAGTTTTTGTTGATATTTGATTCAGTTGAGTTCGTATTTCTTCAATTTTTCGGTTGTTTTTGTTTCTTTTTTGTAACGTATACTAAAATTTGTGATCAGATATGATTATTTTATCATACGAGTAATATAATTTATTATAATGTTAACGGGAATATTTTGTAAGTGATTGAAATAATTGCTCATTTAAAGTTTTACTTAGTAACAATAGAGGGATATAAATATATAAACAATTAAAATGATTTAAAATTTTTTAAAATGATTGATGAAAGTCATCAATGTAACAATATTTAATAAATCAATTTTTTGTTAATCATAAAAACTATTTTTTTAATCAAACAAAGAAGAGTAACAAAAATCAGACAAATACAATATATCTGATTACCAAAATTTTAGCATAAAAAATCTTAAACTATAATATACAATATCAAATAAATTCATTCAATGTGTTTAAATATCTCTTAACGATAAAATATCAAAAACAATCTTACTTACGATAAATACATCAATTTTTCTTTGTCAAAGTAGATCAAAATCAAATATTAAATCAACGAATTAAAATGGAGACGATAAAATAATATCAGAGAGAGAGAGAGAGAGACAAAAAAAAGGGAAGAATCTGATATTACACGTTACATCTAGGATGCATACAAAGTAACATCCTTTATATTCGTAATAGCAGAGAAAAATCATACAATCGATGCAGCTGCACCTATCTACCTACCTACCTACCTACCTACCCCTTAACACATTCGAGCACATATTATTGCTCGAACCATCTGCATCTTTTTGGTGCGAATGCATGAATACGAGATGCGACGAGAGATGGGACTCAACTTTAACCCCCACATACATATATACATACATGTATATCTATATATATATGTATAGTTAGAAAGTTTTTCATCCGGGACGAAAGCTTTG
This sequence comes from Polistes fuscatus, assembly GCF_010416935.1. Classification (NCBI taxonomy): domain Eukaryota; kingdom Metazoa; phylum Arthropoda; class Insecta; order Hymenoptera; family Vespidae; genus Polistes; species Polistes fuscatus. The sequence goes on along the minus strand of NW_025113086.1, from coordinate 1,648,467 downwards.
AGAACACGCGAGAAAAATGTCGTATCGTTCGAGATCATCGTTGCAATTTGGTACGCTAACCTTTTTTTTCTTTCTTTTCCCTTTCTTCCTTTTTTTCACTTTCTTTTTATTCCACTCTAACATTTCTCTATCGTTCTTTCTATCTTTCTCGCTCTTTCTCGTATTTGAGATAGCGGCCGAGCAAACTTTTGAAGATTCTTTCTTTCGAAAGGCAATTTTGAGGTTTCAAGGAACGAAGAAACTTCTAAGCTATCGCTTTTTCAGGGCCTTCGATGTAATTCCGTCTGGAAATCCGTCTATCCTACTCCTCCTCACCCTCTCCATCACCCCCTTTTCTCTATCACTTTTCTTTTACTGTACAGAATCCTAGAAAAGCGTTTGTGAAAACTTTATTTTACTGTTGTTATTAAATCGGCATGAAAAAATAATCATCGTGTTTTTGTTTTTTTTTATGATTATACATTCAACCCTTTGAGTGCTAGGGACGCATATATGCGTTTGGTAAAAAGTTCCCAGCGCTTGAACAATTGAAACATATACGTGTTTGTCAACATAAATGCAAATGTAACGTTGTTTTAAGATTTGTCACATGAAAATGATGTAAGAAAAAAACATTATTTTTAATTATTAAATCTGGTCTACTGAATAATTCAGCTAAGAGTATTCAGCATTCGAAAAGTTAACACGAACTTTTCGACCAATCCAAATAAAAAATGAACAACGAATAATTCTATTTTCCAATCGTACAAATATTATTATATTTTATTAATAATCATAGTTAAACAAAATAAGATTAAGGAGTTCGTCGTTGGAACAGGCTCGGCGAGAATATCCAAAGAAAATAAGCCATAAATTTGTCGTGATAACGTTACGTGCATTGCTTGCGGGTATACATATAAACCTAAGTGATACACATACACACATCAGTATATCACACATATACATATAAGTACACATATATACATATGGTTTTTGCTTAGCTGTTAAGTGTCTCTCAGTACAGGAACCCGCACATCTACAGACACACACACTGTATAAATGTTTTTTGTTATAGTGTTGGGTGTGTTACAATATAGGGATAGTAACTGTGGGAGCCCGGTGAATCGGTAGAGAGGTTACTTACGATGCAGGTAAGTAGCAATGTAAGTGGTTGTAGACAACCAGGCCCCGACGTCATAAGCAGCAGCCGTTGCCTAATGAAACTACAAATCTCTCTCTGAGGCCTTTAGGCGCCACCTGTTCTTAGAAACGCACCGACTCCGGGTGACGACACACCCACACTTACCTATCTACACCCGTATATACGTTTACACTTACACCCCACATCCTGCATCCCAACACCCCGCAACCCTAACACGGAACACACACGAGACGCCTGTATATGACATGACTGTTCTCTGCTACGCTTATGAGATCCGCCATTAATAATTCCTAATACGAATACTCGTAAACATTCTTGATAACCTTGGCTAACTCTTATCTCTCTCTGTATTCGTAATATACGTCCTGTTTGTGTTATTAAATATTATATTTGCTATTTAATTGATTTGTATGTTTTTTTTGTTCATTTTTATTTTCCAGTTTGTGATCTCTTTACGATTGATTGGTGGAATATTTTGTTAAGTATTGTCATAGTTTAAATATTCTATAATCGATAATTTATTATTTATATACGATATAAAAATATAAAATATAATATAATATAAAATTTATTATTTATTTATTATTTATACACGATTTTCTATAAAATATGTATTATATACAGGGTATACAGTATTTTTGCTAGACATTTTTAATCGACCATTTTTAAGAGCTCATGTTTTATAATAATATTTTTTATTTAATTCTTATTTATAGAATACGGTGGTAAAAATCTGGAGGAAAATAATTGAACAATCTGTATAATTATATTTAATTATTATAATATGTAATTTATGATATTTTGAAATTAAAATTAACTACTAACTCGTATATATTTATTTTCTTGATTGTAAAATATTTTCATTGTTTGATTGCACCCCCTCAATACATTTTCAAGTACACACACGCAAGTAGATAGGGAAGGCATAGTTCATAATTCATAAACAATTGGCTCGATTGTGCATCGGGCATTAATAATTATTCCACCCTTCTATAGGGTCGCTTACGAAAAATATCAAAATCTAAATAACCGTATAATATATAACCGTAACTAACAATATAATGAAAAAATAATCCGAGCGAAGAATGTATATTAAAAAATAAAATATATAAGTACGTTTAAAAAAAAATCTAAAATTACTCGAGGATGAAATGTTTCTTTTCTTTTCTACTTTGAAAAAAAACTTCAATTTTGATGCTCGTACGTTTAGATATATGATAGATATATTATATTAGATGTATAATAAATATTATAATATTATACAAATGTAGTGTTTTAAAGAAACGTTAATAAAATTGAGAACACCGGGTATATAGGAGCAGTGCCACGCGTCCCTATCACAAACTGCTTCGGAAATGGTTTTACTACGGTCGAAGCTCTATCGGCGCTTCGACCCGTTGTAAAACAATTATACGGTATCGTCGTTGGGCGCAATCGATATATCATCAATTCCATTGTCATTGCCGGCAATCCCACGTGTCATGATTATTGTTTGCAGCCCGTTCGTATAATGAAAGCACGTTCACCACCAACACATTGGTTATTCCATTGCGTACCTTCCTTTCTCATATGGAAAACTGAACTTGTAGTGGCTATCGTTTTTGTATTTGTGTAATATATATGCATGTGTGTGGAAGAAACGAACTGGACTTCAGTGTGCTAGGGGTGGACTGATAAACTGCACCCATTATCAACCGACGATTCTCTACTTTTCACGCTGACGTTCAAATTCATACAACTATACCTATTATTTGTCCCTTTTTTTTAAATTTTTTTATTTTTCTTATCTCATGCGAACGATCTCTCGTATTTGTGTGTGTGAGTGTAGAATTATATTATTGTTTGAATTGTTTTGATTTTTAATGACTCAATAATGCATCATTAAAATGCGTTTAATTGGACATTTTATTTTATTCTTCGTTACTTCATTTAAATTCATTTTTATTTCGGGAATCTTTTTATTTGGAAAGAATCGAATTAAAAGATGTTTGTAACCAGACTCGTTTGTGATATTTCAATAATGATTTACAAATTAAATAACGATATATTTTCGTAAAGAATTTATATGAAAATAAATAAATAAAATATAATATTCCCCACGAAAGCGTAGAAATAATAATATGAAAGATTTTAATTAAAAAAAATATAAAATCAAATTTGACTAACCGATTGACCAAAGAAAGAAAGAAAGAAAGAAAGAAGAAAAATTGAGGTTCGACCGTATACGGTATTGAATAAACCGAAAAGAAAGAAACCTATGCGAATGAGAACATCGTAAGATAAATATTGAAAGAAAACAATATACGTATCTTCCTTCCTCTTTTTTTTTTTTACTTTTATAGGTATTTCTCTTTTATTATATACGAATATTTGTGTATTAAAAAAGGAAGAAAGGAAAACTAGATAGATAGATAGATAGATAGATAGATAGATAGATAGATGGACGGTGAAGCTCGTAAAATGATTAATCGAGCTTGACTGTTTGGAATCGAGAGTACGTGGAGTCTTGTTTGCCCGTAGAGTAGTAAAGTCTGTTTGCGAAAAGTATCCTGCGAAAAGAGAATGAAGAGAAATAGGACAGGGTGGTGTACAGGCAAAGGAAATGAATGAAGGGGGTATGAATAAAGTGAATGAGGTGGAGGTGGTGGGAGAAAAGGAAGTATAGGAAAAATAGGAAAGGTTGGAATAAGTAAAGAAGTTGAAGAAGTGAAAGAAAGAAAAAGAATAGAAAGAATAGAAGGATGGTGCAGATGAAGGAGGTGAAGGAAGTGAAAGAAATGGTGAGTGAAGATGAAGGGGGAGAAGAAGGAAAAAGAATAGAAGAAATAGAAGGATGGTGCAAATGAAGGTGAAGGAAGTGAAAGAAATGACGATGAAGATGAAAGGGGAAGGGAAGAAAATGAATAGAAGAAATAGAAGGATGGTGCAAATGAAGGAGGTGAAGGAAATGAAGGAAATGGTGGTGAAGATGAAGGGGGAAGGGGAAAAGAAAAAATAGGAAAAATAGGAAAGGTTGGAATAAGTAAAGAAGTTGAAGAAGTGGGAGAAAGAAAAAGAATAGAAAAAATAGGAGAAGGATGGTGCAGATGAAGGAGATGAAGGAAGTGAAAGAAATGGTGGTGAAGATGAAGGGCCGGGAGAGGAAGAAAAAGAATAGGAGAAATAGAAGGATGGTGCAGATGAAGGAGGTGAAGGAAGTGAAAGAAATAATGGTGAAGATGAAGGGGGAAGGGGAAGAAAAAATATGTGAGAAATAGGAAAGCTTAAAATAAGTAAAGAAGGTGAAGAACTGGGAGAAAGAAAAAGAATAGAAAAAATAGTAAGATGGTGCAGATGAAGGAGGTGAAGGAAGTGAAAGAAATAATGGTGAAGATGAAGGGGGAGGGGAAAAGAAAAAAATAGGAAAAATAGGGAAGGTTGAAATAAGTAAAGAAGGTGAAGAAGTGGCAGAAAGAAAAAGAATAGAAAAAATAGTAAGATGGTGCAGATGAAGGAGGTGAAAGAAGTGAAAAAAGACGATGAAGATGAAGGGAGAAGGGGAAAAGAAAAAATGTGAGAAATAGGAAAGCTTAAAATAAGTAAATTAGGTTAAGGAAGTGGGAGAAAGAAAAAGAATAGAAAAAATAGAAAGATGGTGCAGATGAAGGTGAAAAAGATGAAAAAAATATTGGTGAAGATGAAAGGGGGTAGAGACTGGGTGTGAGAGGAACATTTACAGCTAGTGGAAATAGAAGGAACGAGAAGCAATATTGTATAGAGTATAATATAAGAGTGTAGTAACAGTAAACGAAACCGTTGGTGGTTTTAAGACGTTTAATTCAATCATCGTTCCTCGAAGTGAAGAAAGAGAGAGAAGGAATGGAAGACTGTTAAAAATAAGATTAAGAGGATGAGGAAAGGGGGGTTGGGATGGGAAAGAGAAGGTGACTGTCGATGGATAACCGAGAAAGATCTTCGGTTGGTTGGTTGGTTGCGTGACGTGCTGGACACACGTCGTAAAAGCGTTAACGTGATCGTTATCGCCCTCGGTCATTTCGTCGACGAGATGACTCATAATATCGAGTTTAACCTCCAATAGAAGTCCTTCTCTTAAGAATATATATATATGTAAGTATGTATGTGTGTGTACGTGTGTGTATATAGAAATATATTGCTCTTTTCGTAAATTCGTTTATCTTTGTAGCAAGATTTTACGAGTTTCTTATACTTTCGATTTTCATAGTGCATATATTTTATGTTTATTTGATTGTATTTATATAGTAAGTGTTATTTTGTATTATATTTAATGGTCATTGATGTTTCATGAAATTCGTATAATTATTTTCTTTTTATATAGTCTGGGATATATCTAAAAATATAAAAAGTATCGTATTAGATTTTTATAAATATGTGAATATTTATATAATATATTTTGTTTGTATCTTATTATATTATAAATTTAATATTAATCTCATTTATCATTATTTGTTTATAACGCATAATATAGATAATTGTTATGAACGATCTCAAGTATAATTAATAATAATTAATAATTATAAAAACATTTAAAAAGTAATTTTAATCAGTTGGGTATAACAATAATAATAATAATGATGATGATTTAATGATGAAACATTAAAAACTTCTTTTCATAACTTAACGTTTCAATTAATCAATTTTATTTTTAATTTGCTCTTACTCTATTTGCAATTTCGTTGTGTGAAATAAAAGAAGAAGGAGTCTAAGAATAAGAATAAGAATAAGAAGAAGTAACGGAAGACGAGAAGGAACATAAAATATTCAAGATTTCACCGATGGCATCAGGCCACCACGGCTGTCACACACCTCGCGTTACACAGGTTTCCATCCCCCTTCAGTCTGCCAGCCATTTAGCTGATTTAGCGACTCCGAGAGTGGAACACCCTCCACTTTTCCGGCTCTCAACGTGTTCCGCGTGCCGTGACACGCGAATCGAATTTGTCAAAGAAGGAAAGAAAGAGATAGAGAAAGAAAAAGAGAGACAGAGAGTGAAACAGAGAAAGAGATAGAATGAGAGAGAGAGATAGAGATAAAAATGGTGTTGTCTCTTTTCAACAAGTTTCGTCTTTCGTCAACGTTTCTTTTTCATCTTGTTACATTTCGAAAAGGAAGGAGGACAAGGAAAAGTATAAGACAGCTGTCGTCTGTGTATACATTCGAAACGTAAAGTCAATGCCTTTATCAAAGATTTTTTTTTTCTTTACGACGAATGAATGATACGTTTATGACAGATAAAGGTAAAAGATAAAAAGATAGATTAAAGAAATAAAGATAGGGTGTTTGTGTTATAAATAATAAAAATGAAAAAAAAAAAGAAACAGAGTATCGAGTAATTTTCATAAAATTAAAGATAGAAAGTGAATTTGTGTGCGAATATTATTCGAGAAAACGATGAAAGATGCAAATGTGATGTAAGATAAAAAAAATTATGAAAAAAGAATGAGAGAGAGAGAGAGAGAAACAGTGTCGTAAAAGAAATCAGGAGTGTAAAAAATAGACGAGAAAGTATCGGAACGAAAATCGGAAAGTTGCAGAGAAAAATAAAAAAATATCAGAGAAAGAGAGAGAGAGAGAGAGAGAGAGTATCAGAAAAACATTATTAAAATAAAACACAGAAAAAGGAGAGAAAAAAAATGAAAAAAATGTCATGAAAATTAAAGACTCGTTGTAAGGTGGAAGGAAAAAAAAAAAGAAAAAATAAAAATAAATTCATACGAGAGAGAATAAGAGAATTATATTTATAGAGAAAGGAAGAAAGAAAGAAAGAAAGAAATGGGAAACTCGTAGATAGATTAGGGGAAAAGAGAAAAATAGAAAGAAAGAGAGAGAGAGAGAGAGAGAGAGAGAAAGTTCATTAGCATTTGACACGTAAAGTCTCTCCTGGAGAGAAGTAGCGAGGCGTGTAAAGCGACAGAGACGATTAATATACGTTTAGAAACTCGATGTAGACGATAACGTGCGAATGATGTTAAACTTTAAAAGCTAGCCGATATATAATATCAGGCTTGATTAAAGAACCTTCGAAGAGAGATTTACGTCGTGTCCGACAGGCAATCAACGTTCTTGTTTAAAACCGAGATAACTAATTTTTCATAGGGATAATTATTTTTCCCATATTATATTATATTTTTTATTCGTAAAATCGTAAACAAAAGAAACAAATTATTTATAAATTATCCTTTCAATTTTCTAGAGGCTTTTTTCTTACCTTATCCCGTATTATTATTATTATTATTATTATTATTATTATTATTATTATTATTATTGTGAAAAAAAAAATAAAATAGAAAAATAATTCGTAAAAATAAAAAGTTAATAAGAAAATAAAAATCAAATGATTAGAATAAATAAAAGAAAATACAATAATTTTACAAATGATTGTATATCAAGTATTAATTAATTAAAAATTCGTGCCGATGAATATTCTTAAATATAAAATATATAATAAATAAATATAAAATAATTATATAAGAATAATTATAAATAAAAATATAATAATTAAATATAAAATATATAATATATAAATTATATATTATATTTATAATACGTGTCAACCAGTTTCAAAAATTCCTTACCCATTAAGGAAAACAAAATTTGATTATACAATATCCTTCAAAATCTTAATATTTTACGAAACTTTCTTGACAACCCAAATGAAATCGGTAAAATTTAAATAATATCGATTAAAAAAAACAAAACTCGACACGTGTCATGTTAATTCCGATATAATCCAATATTACTTTACTAATAATTCATCAACGTGATTTCAATAATAAATTTTTCTTATTACTAACAATTAAATCGTGATGAAAGATTACTCAAGACGTTGACATATTTCTGAAACAAGCAACGTTCGTAGTAATCGGATAAACGTTCCGTAATCAAACGAGTCCCGTCCATCTTCCCCATATCCCATTCCACTCCACCCCCGTACCCTTCCTCCTCTCCATTTCATTCCCCCACTTTTTCTATCATTCTCTTCTATTAAAGAGACCCCTCTCTAGGGGTTGTGATCGCGATCAGCATATATATTTGTATGCACTTGCACTCAAGGCGAAAACGAGTTCTAAACGATGGGTAATTTGAGAAGTGAGTTAAAGTGAGTTAGAAAGATAGAAAAAGAGACATACAGAGAGAGATTGAAAGAGGGAATGAGAGAGATAGATAGATTTGACGAGGTTACAGACGAGGTATGCCTTATAGAAAGGAGAAGCATTATACTCGGGGTTCCTTCCTATATAAAAGGGGCCGAGTACCTCCGAATCGGCCTTAGTAAGTAATATAGGGGTGCCTACGACCCTTACGCATAAGGGTTGTATTCTAAGAGGGCATGAATTTCGTCCAACTCATCTCTCTCCTTGTCTATCTTTATCTCTCTTTCTATATATTTCTCTGTCTTTCTGTTTCTATTTCTGTCCTTGTCTTTTTTCATGCCCGTGTCTTCGTTCGTTTACACATAGAGCAAGGTTCTCTCTAAAGAGTGAATGAGAGATAGAGATAGAGATAGAGTGAGAGAGAGATAGGGATGCTTTACATTGCATAAGTAACGCCATGAACCCCTCGACCCTCGACTGTAAACTATGCTTATTTGCCCCGGTATAGTAAGAGCTCGGGCCTGGAAATAGAAGGACGACGACCATTTGTCGGGCGTGCGTCACTTGCCTCTTACCGTGACTTGGGACTCCATGAAAAATGTTTCTGGATCATTCGTTTTCAACCGAATATATATAATATTAAATGTTGTAATTATTTATGTCACTTTTGTTTGATTCTCTTTTTCTTGTTTTTTTATGTTTAACAAATTTAATTTTTCATTTATATTGTGTCAATAATATTAATCGAGGATATAATGAAAAATCGTTTGAAAACACCTTTGAGAAGCTACAACAAGTTAATTAAGCGATTTTTTGAAGTTATACTTCTTTTGGCGCGTTTGGGAAAATGTGATGGGAGTGGATTTTTTCCGAGCGTCAGTAAAAACGACACCATGAAGTTTGTCGGTATTTACGATGCGCGGCAAAACGATTTCAAGTTTACGGCATGAAGTTAGTTGTCTTCTCTTCTTCTTCCCATTTTTTCTCAAGCGGGTCACCCATCCAAGTACTAATCGTACTCAGCGCTGCTTGACTTAAATAATCGAGCGGGAACTTATGCTACCACCGTGCCATGGCCGTTGACGCATAAAGTAATTCGATGTATCGATGTTATATTTAGTGTAGACAGATTTTATTTTGATATTTTTTATTCTTTATTATATATATAATAAAGAATATATATATAATATAATAATAATAATATATAATAAAATAATAATAATAAATATATATATAATAATAATATAATATATTATTATTTTTTTTTATAATATAATAATTATTATTTTGTTTTTAAGTTATTATTTTGAAGTTATTTTTGAGGTTATTGAGGTTATATTCGTTTTGGTACGCCAAATAAGTATAACTTCTTACGTGCGTACATAATTGAACACACTCGTTTTTTTTTTATTTCGATAACGTATAACAAATAGCGCAACGAGATTAAGGGAAAGATAATTTTTGAAAGATAAATCTTTTTTTTTTACAAAAGATAATAAATATATGTGATATAATATATTTGTTTTTTTGATCAAAAATTATCTAATTGCTTTTGATTGGTACGCTGTAAAAATACAGAAAGAAGTCCGTAAAGGGTTAACATAACCATAATCTCATAACCGGTTGTTACATTTTGAAAAGAATTTTTGACAAGTTATTGTGCTATTTAATGACTTTAGAATTTTTATTCCATTAATGGTGTATGTTTTTTGTTACGTATAATATTATCGATATCATGATTGCTAATATATACAGGTTTTGTTAATTTATTATTATTATTTAATCGATTTATCTACAGATTGATCAATTATACTTTTTGTTAAACTGATAAATTGAGTACTTTACAAACATTTAACTCTACAAACATTTTTCTCATGAATATACCCGCGTATTCTATTTTATTTTCTTTAGGAAAAAAAACAAAAAAGAAAAAACAAGAAAAATTATCTAATTTTTCGTCCTATTTATTCCAGGTACGTAGATATTTTTTTATGATGTCCTGACAAGGAATACGACATTTGAGAACGACGTGTCGAGATAAGATAAATAAAAAGAAAATTACGAAATCCCTGGTATAATCGCGTTAGTTATTGGTACGTGAGATATATCCTCGATATAAGCGTATCATATTAGCATCATATTCTCTTCTTTTTTTTCTTTTGAAAAAAAAGAAAGAGAGAGAGATAGAAAGATAACTGAAAGATTCGATCTTTTATTTCTCTCACGTCAGTCCTTTTTTTTTCTTTTTTTGACATTGATGATGGGGTTGGGGATAGATAACATCTATGAGAACCTCGAGATATGAAGTTTATTAAAGAGTACTTGATTCTTGAATCGGATCGATGATTATTATACCGAAACGAACGTGATCGTTATAACCACCATAAAAATATTTTACACCCTTCTGTGTCTTTTCTGAAAAAAAGAGAAATAAAGTAAATGAGTGAGAGATAGATAAAAAGAGAGAAAGAGAGAGAGAGAGAGAGAGAGAAAGATGGAAGATTGGACCGGTTTGGATTAAAAACTTAATCGGATCGAACGCCCATGAACGTGGACGTATGCTAATTTTCTTGAAACGTGAAACCAGGTTGCAACAATTTCATATGTATGAGAAATCGGGCACGTCAACATCGAGCAAAGTTTTCGCTAAAGCTTTTCCTATTTTTCTCGATATTTTCTGCTGGTGCTTTCAAAAATTCCAATCGTTTCTACTCCCACTTCTATTCCTCTACTCGTACCAACGTTCCCCTCACCCCTCACCCTTCCTTCCACCCTTCCCCTAACCCCTCACCGACCGTCTCCGATCCTCTCGAGAGCCATCGATGCAAATTTATTGCTTAGATCGATTCCTATATATATATATTTTTTCTTCTGATAAATAATAAACAGGTATATCTATAAATAAAAATATGTAATAATTTATTTAATATGATACGACTGATATTCTTTATTTTGGGTTATGGTATTTGGAGAATATTTTTATAATTAATAATTAGTAGTATATTTGTTTAATAAATAATTATTTTCTTACATAAATATAAAAATGTATGATAAATTATTTAAATAATATGTCTGATATTCGTATATTGGGTCAGATATTTGGAAAGATTATTTAAATTATTAATTTAAATAATCAGTATTTAAAAAATATTTATATAAAGATTAATTATTTATTTTAGTAACCGTTAATTAATAAAAAATATTAAACAAATAAATATTAGTTAAATAATATATGATTAATAATACATATATAGGTTATGTTTTAACCTGGTTTTTTGGTTTAGAAATAACCACATTGAGTTATTGGTTAACCTAACCTAACCTAAAAAAAATGAACAGAAAACGCAAGTAAAATATGTTCCTTTTTTATCTCTCGTTATTTTACTAATTTTTATTACAATAAATTTTATTAAATGATAACTCAGAAGATACACCACAATTTTCAAAACCGTAAGTTGAACTATTTAATAGATGTTATAAAACTCCCCTTTTTTACACACCTACATTACTCAGATATTAGCAATTATAATAAATGCAGAAAAAAGAAAACAGAAAAAACAACTCGAAGTAAAGAACGTTAATACTAAAGTCAAAAGTTGTTTTTAAAAAAGCAAATAGTCGTCAGGTTACCTGTCCAATTTCGTTGTTGGATAGACACCACTCTAAGGGCGTTGAATGTACCAGGAAGAAAGTAAAAGAAATAAAAGATATGATGAGAACAAAATAAGAAAGAAAAAGAGTGAGAAGAATGGAAGGTGGTAAGCGTGTAAACATGTTTTTAACAGATCGATTCACGTTGTTCGTGATGGCTGTTGCATAGCTTACTTACACACTTAGCTAAATCCTCCCTTCAGAAAAACAGTCAGTCTTTTGGTTTGACTGGGCAGAACTCAGAATCAGTGAGTGACAGACCCGCCTTTTCTTACTCGACAAGCTAATACCATGGTATACGTGCTGTAGATACGATATAATAACGATCGGCCCCCAAGGATATATACAGGGTGTATCAGATTTATTTTATCGTGTTAAATAATTCCATTGAATTTTTTCTCATTATATCATTAAAATAAATAAACGAAAAACGATGTTGCACTGTTTCAAACGGGATTAGTTGGATTTTTGTTTTCATGACTATTTTGAGATTAGAAATTATTTTATTTTTGCAAGAACACGAACACGCGTTCGTAAAAAGTAAAACAAAGAAAAAAAAGTATGGTTACAAGTATTTGTTCTACTTTAAATCATTTATATTTTTGTCTTAACATTTTGTTCTAATTTCAATAACAAAAGAAATAAAGAATTAAATGAATTTTTACAGTAGCACAAATCATCGATATATTTTCATTCAGAATCACGTGTGAAATAAATTCACGAGAAAAAACATTGTAAAATTCTATTTAGAAAAAGTACCTTGATTACTTTGATATTTCTTAAATAAATAATCATGAGAACATATAATTTCAATAGTTCGAACGTGTTTCTTAGAATAATGAAATTTTCTTTAAACAAAGTAAAAAGTTATGGAAATATTTGATAAAGTTAACAGGTACACCCTGTATATATATATATGTAAGCACCTTTCGCGTTTTGGCGGTCCATTCGAAGCTAAGTTTAAGGGTTCGGGTCTCGCCTACTAAGACGTGTTAATCAAAATGTTAGACAAGCCACTTACACGAACATCCTGACGTTTCCATTTAGCTTCAGGATACATTGGGATCTTTCAAAGCTTCGAAGTTTCGCATTGTAGTGCTGTGAAAGTTTGAACGATTAGTATAGCTATCGTTTTAATTGATAGGTATTCTAATAAACTTTCATCTCATTCGATTATATAGACACGTTCATAGTTTATATATGTATTAAAATTTTTAACTTATTTATGAATTAATAAATAACACCTGTATACATTTTTCAAAGCATAATCAATTTTTTCCTATCTTTTAAAATATATTTTATGGTTTTAAAAAAATCAACGGAATACTCATAAATTGATTGAAACTATATTTTTTAAATTAACAAGCAGTATAACTAAAATAATTGTTTATTAATTAATCTCAAATTAAAACAATATTTTGGAAACTAAATTTTGAAAAGATATACGCAGGATCTATTTTTTATATAAATTAAATTTCTTTTTAATTAAAGCTGAATATATTCAAATTAGTTAAATTTGGCGCTCTAATCAATGCTTCAATTTAATGAAGATGGCACGTTTTATCTAGGGATATTTAGTAATTAATGAGTTTTTCCGGTACAGTACGAAAAGAGAGATTCCCCTTTGAGGTATGACAACGTGTTACATCCATAAGAATCGTTGGAAAAAAAATTTCAACAACCATTGTGTTTTATATACGATCCACAAAAACCTTCTAACAGAATTTTCAGCGAAAAAGTGATTTACACAGATTTTATAATGTATAATAAAAATTATTTTAAATTAAGGTTACCGTTTATTTACTAAAAAACAAAAAAATAATGTTTCTTTATAATATAATAACTTCATATTAATATTTATAACCAAGTTTAACCTTGAACCAAATTTGATTACATTATTTCATTAAAGTAATAAATTTCGTCTACATTTATGCATCACGAAATAACACGAAATTTTAATTCCAATAAAAAATTTCAATAGGACGCGACAAAGGATATCAACTCAAACTGGGATACTTTTAGGGAATGATTACATTACACGGTGGAATGAGGGAAAGAGGAATACCACCGAACCACCAACGGATTACAAAGAACAATGAGTAAAAGAGGAAAAGAAGGAAGAGGTTTTTGAACGAAACGCCCCGAGGTATGCAGCCGAACGAACTTTGGTGCACAGACAGTAGCAAAACAAGCCAGCTAGCGGATTCTTTTTCTTTCTCTCTTTCTCTTTCTCTTTCTCGTCTCGCTTTCGTTGGTATTTGTCAAAGCGCGAGGAAGCCGTTTCGTTCGAAGCGAGCTCTCGCTCCGGATGACGAGTGTTTGTCAAATGTTTGATCAAAATGTTTGTCGTTTCCTGCGGCTACGGAAAGCCGAAATTAAATGCGATCCCCCCTCCCCTTTTGCCATTGCTATCTTTCCCCCATCACATACCTAACAACCCACAACCCATACCCTATACTCCCTTTTCTCTCCTACCCCCCTCCCGCCACCATCACCACCAATAACCAACCCCCACTCTAAGAGACTACAGATCACTGATTTTCACAGTTATTCGCGTGGAAGGTTTCATGTTGAATTGTTGAGTTGTATGAGGATGCTGAGGATTTTGTTGTTAGGGTTGGGAATTTTAGGACCAGTAAGGTTTTTAGAAATGGTTTATTGTACTTTCTTGAGTTATTAATTGGTGAGTTAAAGAAGAATAAGGTTAGATAGGGTAATTTATTTGCACTTTTTTGGGAATACTGATGAGATTTATGATGTTATTAGGAAGGGGTTTATTGTGACAATTAGGTTTTGAGATTGTTGATGAAGTTATTAGGAAGAGGCTTATTGTTATAATTAAATTTCAAAAATGTTGGATTTATTTATTCTGCTATTGGGAAGTTTATCGTAGTAGTTACTGCAGTTAATTGCAATTTAATTACGAGCTTGTTGTTGTTATTAGATAGATGTTCATTGATTTAATTTGTCTTTGACTCGATCCAAAAATAAATAGTTAAATTTATTACAATAATTAATTTCTTAAAATATTTTATGTTAATTATATTTCAAAAATATACCCTCTGTAATATTAAATAATTGATAAATAAATAATGGCAACTGTAATTACAAAATTTATTACAATAAATAATTTTTCTAATGATATTTCATTATTTGGAATAATTGATTTAAAAAAATTTGATTATCGTTAATAAATAGCCATAAATAAACAATTTTTCTCCATACATTTATTCATCGATCTATTTATTAATAAACATATGTATTAATAAAAAAAAATTTTCACCAACAGTAACCAACACCAACACAAGTATACAAGAAACATACACAACAGACACATATTCGATTCGTGCAACGACCAACGAACTCACCGTATGTTGTTTCCATTCGAAAGTCGACGAGCTTGTCAGTAGATAATGAAGACGTTTCGGTGAGGAGGAGGAGAACGAGGAGAAAGAGGAGGAGAGTGGTTAAGAGAGACCTCGAAAGAAAGTGGGAGAGACGAGGAGTTAGCATTTCCCGTCTTAAATGCTAACACACATACACTTAAACATACCATAATATTACATACTTTCACCCATACACTCGTACAAATACGTATCCACGAAAACACCATAATAATATATACTTCACACACATACATATACACTCATAAACATATATACAAACCTGTGAAGTAACACACAGGTGTACATATATATCTGTGAACAAACCTACTATAAAATTATACATTTATACATTCATACACAAACTAATACATACTTACACACATATACATATATATAAATTCAACTTCGGTTGGATACTCAGTAGAGAAGTGTCTGATCCCTCGCAATCAGGTGTATGCATGTATGTATACCGTTATTACTCCTGGCAGGCAGCCACTGAAACGTTCAATTATCTACGCTGTCTGCGTCACGGCCCCTATTGTGGACTCCTTATTCTATCCTCGGCGCTGAAAAGAGGCTGCTTTCGAATGCTTGCCTTGAATGAACGTCAAACGATGCGAGAGATCGAGGAGTAGAGAGAGGACTCACCTCCTCGGGGATTTTCTTATTCTCCTTCTTATTCTTATTCTCTCTCTACCAATCTTTTTTTCACATTGGTCATATTTTTATTTGAATACTCTTACTCACTCAGTCACTCAGTTACCTCACTGTTATAGGTGTCTGGACTTATCTTACGAGTTCGACAGGTCCACGCGTTGCTAATCAGTTTCTTTCAACATCTTCCTTCCTTCCTTCCTTCCTACTCACCCCCTCTGCCCCCCTCTCCCGACCCCCATTCTCCTTTCTTATTTTTAGCTCAATCTATTATCCTTTACCTCTGTTAGTGTATTTTGACGTATCGAAGAATGACGCACCAATTACGGAGGCAGCCAAGCAGGCAAGCAGGCAGGCAAGGTAGGCGCCGGTTGAACGTTGTCCGTGGCATTTTGCACAACGTGGACGCCTTTTTTTTTCTTTCTTTCTTTTTCTTTTTTCATCCATGACGACTGAATACGAAATAACATTCCTTTCCTCTACGTTCGAACGTCATTATGGTCTCGCGAACATCGACACTTGGATTGAGAATAAAGTGAGGAGGTGGAGGTAGAGAATGGGGGTGAGGGAAGGGGTTGGTGCAAGGGGGGAGCTCGAAAGGATGATTCCCTGAAGACTAACGAGCGATAAATCGCAAGTATCGAGTGCCTATTCTCGTGAGTACATCAGCAGAGCTCCTGGCATTGCTCCTGACGCCACTTATTCTGATGCATCCTTCAGTTTATAAGATTGAATAAAGAAAGGAGAAGAATGAGAATAGGAAAATGAGGAATTTTAATCAACACTGGCTTAGTCTTCCTCGTGAGCAACACCGTGTCGAATGGAATCATTGTTTGAGATTGAAGCACAAGCTTTGCTTGGTTATGAAACATAATTATATTGTTGTATCTTGGGTTATGAATGGTGTTGATCTTTACTTGGATAATGATTTCTGTGTATTAAGAATGAGATGTATAAGAAGTTTTGATTTAATTATGCTGGTTTTCTGTTTTATCATATTGAGGATGTGTAATCATTTAATGTTAATATGTGTTTATGCGTGTTTGCATTTAAATAGATATGTGATGAATTAATCATGTTGTTTCGTTTTGGTATGTAATTGTATAGATGTGTAGATTTAACTTGGATAATTTGAATATATTAAAATGGAAATTTATAATTTATAGGCATTCTGCACATTGTAATTTATTTATCTTTTTTTTTCACATATGGGTATTTATGTTTTGTAGTAAACATGTGGGTAATTATTTGTTTTGGGTATAATAATTATATTCTTGGACATTAGCATTTGAAGATCTTAGTTAGATTACAATTCCACTTTATTAAGAATGATATGTATAATTTATAAGAAATTTTTTTTCTGCAGACATGCAGGTATCTATACTTTGTAATAAATGTTTGTACACGCACATCTATGGTAAGTAATATGTTTTATAATAAATGTACGTTTAATTATCCATTTTAATAAAATAAGAAGCCATTTAAATAGTTCTTAAAAATTAATAATTGATTAATGATTTATTATGGAATCAAATATAGTTGACGTATTGGCATAATTATTACATTATGCGGGTATAATTATAAGTTTATCATTCTGCAATACCTACACATTTAGTATAATATATTATTTATATTTATTATCAGAAATTTTATTGAGTCTACAAAAAAAGAAACTTAGAAATATTATTTAAAATTATATATTTAGAATTGTGTTAATTATACCATGATGTGTTAAACAAATAATTTTAATGTTTATCAAAATTATTGTCTTATGACAGAATAAAGGAATTTATAATTGAAAATTTGAAACTATAACGTTCAAACTTATATGTAAGTTGTTAATATATGCCCTGTAATGTAATAGATTTATTTTTACTATTATTATTTATATAAAAATTATATAAGAATCATGATTAAGATATACTTAAAAATATTAATTCACACAAGCTTTCACTCTTAAATTATACAACAAAAATTAAACAATATATCATATATTTATCAATGTATAAATGAAAGGAATTAAATCAAATGAAATAATAATGTAGAATCCAATTGAAGTATACTTTAAGATCGAAATAAAAAAAAAAAGAAAAAACGGTAACGTATCAAAGAAAAGAGTAGAAGGAATCGTTCTTGGTTTCTATACATATACTGTGCTCGGTTTTCTCATACTCGAGTTTTCTCAGTACATTTTCCTCTCTCTCTTTCGGCTCCTGCTGCAGACGTTTCGTAAAGTTAGTCGAATGAAAAAAGTTGGCAGGACCCTCAAGGGAAACGGCGAGTAGTTAGCGGACTTGGGTATAATCTTCATTGAAAAAGTTTGTTTAAACCTTAGCAACGCTCGAGTCTCGTTCCTCGCTTCGATGCTAAGAGTCGGAAGGAAGTTACTTCCGGCGTTTGACAAAAAGATGGATAATGATACTGTCAAGACGTTTGCAAATCCAACGCTTGTTTTCCCCCCTAGCCCTACCCCCACCGTCCCTATTTTTATTTATTTCAGTTTCTTTTTTAAGTTCTTTCATCGTTTTATACGAGATTCATAAATTCGAGTTAATTAACACGTTGCTTATAGGTGTTGAACCTATGTGCACAATTGTAAACAATTTATTTTATCTTCCTCCTTTTATAAATTCAGTATTTAATATTATTAAGAATATTAGAAGTAATAATATTGTGTTTAATCGCCAACGTATTTATTTTTTAATTGGAAATCATTGGTGACAACTGTGGCGCTACGAACAAACTTAGTGTCGGTCACCGGTGACTCCCATGGCATTCAATGCGTTAATAATGTAAAAAGAAATTATTCGTGTCTAACTGAAATTAATCTTAATTCACTTTTCATCAAAATTGGACTCATACCATTTTCAGAAAACGCAGAACAAATTTTTCACATTTTTAACTCTTTCAGATTTAGAAATACCGTAAATGTAATAATAAATAATTTTATATATCGGCACAAAAACTATATTACATTTATTTATAATAATAAATTACGACACAGTTAATATCAAGAATATTAGAACCCAAAAGTTAATTCAACCCCGTTAAGAGTAAAGTCATTGTACGAAACAAATAACTCTCCTTTTGATTGACAGTCCTTATACGAAGTTTCAAGTACTCGATTAATAGCACAGGGGAATATACGTGATGATATACACACGCATATACACATATACATGTATAGATATATGCGTGATACATCACATTTATATACATAAGTATACATTGATACTATGAGAATATCCGTGTAGTACGATCCATCATAAGAAAGCTAGCACAAGCTCGTTAAAACGCGAGAGCACAAGAGTTATAATTTATAACCTAACTTATCCATATATCCATCTAGAAAATTATCGTTCCTAATTATCTACTTACAACTTAAATCTCTTTATAACGATCTAACTTCAAAAACGCGCACACACGCACGGATCACACATACTTCTTATTTCAACTTGCTTCAATAAAAATTCCATTTCATGAGAAATAATCTATAAAAACCTAATAAACATGGCGTAGAAAAAAACAAAATGGAAGAAGCAAAATCTATACGAACAAAAATAAAGATGGAACCTTGAAACCAAAAAGAGGTTAGAAACCTGACCTATTATTTCTTATCCATTTCTAATAAAGTACAATTAAAAAATCAATCAAATCAAAATGTATTGAATCAAAGTAATCATTATAACGAATAGAGACACTGTTTAAAGCCAATAAACGGGATGTAAGAAAAACGTAGGGACTGAAAGAATTAATACAGAAAAAGAGGTAAGAGTTAGGTTATAATAAGGGATTGGGTTGAGGGGGGAGTTGGGGGTAGAAGTTGGGTTGGGTGGGATATTCAAGAAAGGAGGAGGAAAAGAAAGAGGAGGAGGAGGAGGAGAAGCATGCAACTTACGATATTTAATAATTCGGTCGACGCCACGAACATCTGCCGCACTCTCGACAACCCTTTGCGCTTCGGCCGACGATCCAAATACTACCCACCTCCCACCCCTTATTCTTCACCTAACTCAAACCCCAGCCCACCCATTTGCCTACCCTCTTACCCTCGCGAATATTATTTAATTAATCATGTTGTATTAATAAAAGCGCGCCTAATTGAATTCGCTGATTTCACACCGTTAATACGAGTTTCATTTAAATTGAACCCAAGTGTCGTAGTCTTCCACCATTCACCCCAGTATCCCCCTCCCCCAACCTTTCCCCCCTCTTACTCCTCATTCCTGTGGCACCTCTTGTCTACAGTACCTACTCTCGTTCGAACGTTCTTCTCCTCTTCTTCTACTACTTCTACTTCTACTTCTACTTCTCCTTTTCTTTTTCTATCCCCCTTCCACATCCTCCTCCTCCTCCTCCTCTCGATTTCGAAGCGCCACGTTACCCCCTTCTCCTTCTCTACCAATCCTGCATCGCCGCCGTGAAACCGGAGCCACCCTCAAATCGTCCTTTTTCTCCTACTGTTTTATTGATCTCCTTTCCTTTCGCGGACAGAGCTACTAAAACGGTTTACTAAAAGGGAACCTATTTCTCATTGTGCCGGTTGAGACATTCCTTTCTTATACTTGGACAATATCTTTTAAAGTTTCAGGATTGGGGTGTAGGGTTTTGCTGGGAATTGCAAAATTTGTTTTAGTTTTCTTTGTTTTATACGATACGGATTTACTTGCATATATGTGTGCACCGTTTTGATAAAAAGGATTCTTTTTTTTTTTATTATAGGCTGAGTATGGTAAGAATGTTAATATTTGTTTCAATTTCTTGTTTTTATTGGGTTCGTACATTTATGCGTGGGTCCTGGTTTAATGGGAAGGATTCTTATATTACTTTGGCGATTTTTTTCTAAAGTTTGAGGTTATGGTAGGATCTTGAAACGTTGTTTTATTTGTTTTTTTTTTATTAGGATCGTACATTTATATATGGATTCTTATTTGGATAGCAAGAAATCATTGATTATGATTATATTAGATCGTGTTATAGTTAACTGTAATTGATTATGTTTATTAAATTATTAAGTTTTAGTACGATTAAGGTTAGAATGTGCATATCGAGATTTATTTGATTGATTAGTTTGACAAGTGGGATTGGTATCTTAATACGATTAGAAAGGATTCAGCAATGAAGTTCAGGACTTATTGTTAGATTTAGAGAATCCGTCATATTGATGGATTTCAAATTTCGTGTTTGAAGTTAGTAGAATTAGAAATATTATGTTTGATCAATTAATGTTAAATTTGATTGATGTGATGACATGATTGACGAGTTGTTGGATTGGTATCTTAATGTGATTAGATAGGGTGTAGCGAATGAAGTTTAGGACTAGATTTAGAGAATTAGTCAGGTTGATGGATTTTAGACTCGATGTTTGAAATTGACGTAATCAAAAAATATTATTTTGAATAATTTAATGACATATACTTATGTTAATATCGAAAAAGAAACTAATGTAAATGGTGTAATATTTTTTATTGCAATGTTATAGATCACCAGAATTAAATAAAAATTAATCAACGTGCATGCTAGAAAAATCTGGCAGTGATAAGAGTTAATAAAGTTATTTGAAATAGAGATGAAATATAGTACGATTCCAAGGTTATCAGAAATGAGTCGTAAAAAAAATCGAAATAGATAATCGTGACTAATACAATTGTTTTATTTATAGTTTAAATTTCACCCTAATTTTCCATTACAACGTTGAAGTCACTAAAAAATTCTTATCAACCTAACCCAATAAAAAGAATCCTGGCAATACTAAATTGTTAACAGCTACAAAAATCACTTCAAATAAAAACCGAAGTCCAATAACGATTCCAATGTTATCAGTATTAATTCATAGATCAGAAAAACAAACAAGTAGACAATCATAAATATTTCAAACATCGATCATTCCTTACTATAAGAATTACCCTAACACAAAATGAATGAAACTTTATCTAAAAATTCACATAAAAATCACAAAAACCCCTAATAACCTAATCCAATAAATGAAAAACAAAACCCTAAACAAATCCTGAGCTTCTAACAGTTGATAAAGTCACTTTAAATAAAGACGAACTACAAATAAAATGGCAACGTTATCAGAATTGAGTCGTAAAAGAGAAAAAGAGTATAAAAAAAGGAAAACCGTAGTAGGCAATCGTGACTAGTAAAGTCGTTCTCTCCTTACTTTAGGATTTACATATTATGGGGTTTACTTGGTGATATCGACGAGGAAGATCGCGAAGGCACACGGCAAGGACGAGAGGTCCGTTGATCTTGACTCCTGTCGTTGGAATAGGTGCTAGGAGTTTGTCGAGCACTTCCCAGCAGGGTGCGCCACCTCAATCTATCTCTTTCTACTCTTCCCTTATCCCCCTTACCTCACCCCTCGTACTCATTCCCTTTCTGGGTGTGTGTGTGTCTCTGTCTCACTCATTCTGAACACACAAGCTTTCAAGAGATCCATAGACGACGGCAGCGGTCGTGTCGTGCCAGGTCGTCGGCAGCTTTCGAGCTTATGGGAGGAGCATGGCTAGGAGGCCCCACCTCGAACACTCCGCCTCTCTCAACTGTTCGTGTCTTGCCGCAGGAGGCGCTGCTGTATCCACGAACACTAGTCGAACCCCTTCTTCACTCGACCACGAACAACCGGCACGGTATCTTCTTCTTCTTCTTCTTCTACTTCTACTTCTACTGTTACTACTACTACTAATACTACTAATACTTATTTCTACGTGATCCTCTAGGTTGTCTTCTACATGAGAACAACTTAAACTATTACACCTCAACCTTCTTCTTCTTCTTCTTCTTCTTCTACTACTCGTTTATAGATTTCTTTTTAATGATGTCCCAAATGGGCTGATTATCATTATCAAAGTGATCATTTAATCGAATATTCTACGCTAAGTTCCCAAATGTAATTAGGAGTAATTAATTAGGAAAATTAGTTGGAAAGTAATAATATTCCAGATAGATTTGATAACGGTCAAGCAATATTCGAGATATATCTCTAATATAATTTCTATGGAATGATTGAAAAGAATCTTTAGAAATGTCTAAGGATATTTCATAAACTGTATTCCGACAACAACAGCGGAAAGATAGAAGAAAGTATCAGAGAAAAGTTTTCCTTTTGATCGTCCGACAGATACACAAATATCGCGAAAGTCCTTGGAGCATGAACTGAAGAATAAAAAAGAAAAAGAGAGATGATAAAAGTGTTAGTATTGGTAGCTAGTAATAGTAGTGGTAAAAATGTAGTAGTAGTATAACGGAAGGACTTGGACGATGAGAAGAAACTCGGTAGCGTGTGATAGCGAAGGAAGGGTATCATCAGGACAGTCCCGTTGTCCTTTCCTTTATTTCCGGAGCGATGCTTTTCAGTCCTCGAGGTCGTCGTCTAGTTTTTCCAAGTTGTCGGGAGGGATCGCGTTCGGACTACCACCACCACCAAGTTTATTCAGTCCGCCAAACTTTGTAGTACAACGTGTTCACCGCCAGAGGGCAGGAATCTGACGAGAAGAGAAGAGAAGAGATGAAAAGGGAAAGAGGGAGAGAGAGAGAGAGAGAGAGAGGTGGAAAACCGGAACCGAACGCCGACTCCGGACATAAACCTCCTCCAACCCCGTTTTCCGGCATCTCCAGTTACGGTGTACCTACCATCGTCTACGAAAGTGAGTGAGAGAGAGAGAGAGAGTGAGAGAGAGAGGGAGAGGTAGAGTCAGGGTTTTCCTCTTTTCTCTCAACCTAGTCCACCTCCCATATAACCTCCTATAGCCTCTTCCTTCAGCAGTACTACCACCTCCCCATCCCACAGTTCAGAAGGTTCGCTCGCTCGCGCGCACACATACACGAGTCGCGCTTTGTCCGGTCTCTCGGACGCAATTAGGGTGGGTCTCGGCCTTCAACCCCCTTGGGGGTGCCCCTTCGCTAAGTAGAAAAGCGTGTATCCACCTCCGAGCTCGAAAGGAGGTAGGGGTTTATATCTATCTCCTTCTCTCTCTCTCTCTCTCTTTCTCTTTCTCTTGTGTGAGTCTATGTGTCGAGGCTGTTACGGAACGGACTTGGACCAAACGGGCAACGGACGAAGCGGACTGACAGCAGCTGACTACAGACTCGACCAACCTAGCCCACACCTCGGATCCTTCCTGCTCAACTACTATCCTACCATGTCGTCCAGTTCCACTTCCTGGACTTGGGACTCTCTTTCTCACTCATGATCTATCTATCTATCTTTCTATCTATCTATCTATCTATCTATCTCTTAGTTTCCAAGATAAACATCCTCCTCTCTACCTAGGGCTACCAGAATACTACTCTCCTTTCTCTTCCTACTCTGACTTTGATCGTATATAGCTTTCACATGTTCTACGACCGACTGCCCGCTTTCCAGATGCTCCTAACCGTTGAAAAGTTAAAGACTCTGACCAGAGACTTCGACAGTTCCACTGTCTCCTCTATTTAAGGGGAAACTTTCTTCTTGATGTTCTTCTGTTTTTTTTTTCCTCTATCTTTCTATTTATCCAAACGTCTATCTAACTTTGGGTTATACGCGTGTGTATACGCTGTATTTTGGTATGTTTGTTCCATGTATATCCTCAGTGGTATGTCTCTGATTTTTTGCGACTTCTTTTGTTTCGCGAGAGATTGTTGGATTAACACAATTGCCTGCGTGTATATTTGATTGTTTTTGCGATACTTTTGTTGAGTGTCTGATTTTTGTTCAGTTGTTTTTTTGTTTTTTGTTTTGTGTATAGTGCGTTTGATTTTATGTTATTTGTATAAGATTTTGTGCTGTATTTTGCTGAATGTGCTATGTGTATTGGGTTTATTTGTATATATGGGATACGTTTGTAAGTTTTTGTGTGTATTCTTATCTATAGATATACTTCACGGTTTGATATTGATACATATGCAATACGAGAACGCATCGACATAATGTGGAGGGATTTAACGAAAGCTCTGGATTTAATGGACAAGCACGTGGTATATATATGGAAGGTTGTAATGACGTTAAATCGATATGAGCTTGCTACGGTTATTTAATAGCCACAGATATAAAGTAATTATTGTCAATGATTATTTTTCGATTTAGTTTTAATCGTTAGAAGTAGGTATATGCTAATACATTTTTTGTTTTTTTTTTTCGAGTTTGATACAACTTTGAGAAATGATAATCGTCAATGAAACATATACTAAACATCCTAATTTAACTATTAATATATCAACAATGAAGCGGATTATATTCTTGCATACAATAGTCGGCTTAAACTGATCTAAAATAACAGTCAACTGAATTTGGAATACTTGAAATAATAATTACTGATATTAGATACACGTTAAGATCGTGCGAGTAGGAATAATATTTTGTAGGTTATGTCATATAATAACAGAACAATAATACAAAAATCAATCAATAAAAATTTGAAGTAATTGTCGCAGTACTTGGAATAATAATTACTAAAGTGTCAGAATATAATATTACGTTAAAGTTATACAGTAAGACTATTCCATGAAATAATTAGAGTAGATGTATTCGATAGAATTATCTTCTTCATTAAATCCACAGAAAGAAAGAGTAAGATACATGAGTAAGAGTATTACGGGTGAGGTAGAGGGGGTTAGAAGAACTACTAATATAACGTGAATAGGTACATAACATTAAGCATTCTGCAGGCAATGTCTAGGTACCCACGATACGGTCGGTTGGTAGGATATCCTTTGAAACACCCCGCAAGGGGCTCGTTTGTCTAACCAGTCCCGTTCTCCCACTTCCTTCCCTTTGCCCACTTTCTCACTGGTGTATCCAGAGGAGCGCGTGGTTATGCCCACTTTGTCATCGAGCACGGAATACGGTAAGGGATAGTACGTACGAGTGTGGGAAGTTCATACGTAGGAGAAGGAACACACTGTAAATGAAACAAACAGAAAGAGAGAAGGAGAGAGAGAGAGAGAGGGAGGGAGAGAGGGAGACCACAAACCACCCTACCAAACACTACTACAACTACGACAGCAACACTAACACCACCATCAAAATTGCTAGCATCGGTAGGAGTAGTAGGTACGCTGGTACCTTTTCTCTCTGCTTCTCTTAAGCCCATTCCACCCCCCCTAAATTGTGAGTAATGCTGATTATGTAAAAAGACTTTACGAGACGTTATTACCGTCATTGCGATTACGATGTTATACGAGCGGCACGGCCCCGTGGCGCTCGTAACCCCACACTCCCTGTATTCTCACTCTCTCTTTCTCTCTCTCTCTCTCTCTTTCCCTCTCTCCTATTTTCTTTCTTTCTCTCTCTCTTGCTCTTGCTCTTACTTTCCGTATCCATCGTCTCCACATTTTCGCGACTCTACACATCCACGTACACCTGTGTATACATATATCCTTCCAACGTCTTGATAAACGTTCTTACCAACGCGTTAAAGTACGAGAAAGAAAACGATAAAGACTGTTATTGCTAGCTAATAAATTTACTCGGCAACTCGGTTAGAAAATTAAAAATGATATTCGCGCAGAAACACAACTAGCAGACATATTCGTTTGTCCGATCCCCGAAATACCGTTTCAATCTAAATAATCAAACAAGTATAAGATCTTCCTAAATGAAATGTAAAAGAAAACGAACGAAGCCTAAACAATTGAGATATGTGTGTTAGGACAGGGGAGTCATTGGGTGGAATGTTGGGTGTTGAATTTGGGGTATGAGTGAAGTTCTGATGCTAGTGGTGGTGGTGGGGTTAGGGGTTGACACTCCCAAGCGTAATGAAAATGGTTAGAGAGGGTAGTAGTCCTTCCGTTCCCATCGGTGTGCCCACCAACGGACGATGATGCGCCAACGAGATACGCTAGATTGCAGGCCCACCGTGCGCTCCGTTGGTATCCATTGGTATCCGTTCGTATCCGCGCGCCTGGCCAGAGCTGATACGGTCAGCCCCGGGATAAAGTAGATATTAACACGAGATGATCCGTTAATGAAGCGTATGTTCTACGTTGCGCGTACCTTCACCCCCCTCCCCTTACCCCCAGCCCTATCCTGCCCTGCCCTGCCCTGCCCTACCCTGCCCCTACCCCTTCCCATTCCACTACCCACCTCACACTATCTGTTTCTCTCTCTTTCTCTTTCAGTTGTGTACACGTAGGTTTGTCTTTGTCTCTCATTCTATCTAACTTTTCGTTTGGATCCCTCTCTTTCTATATCGTCTCTGTCTCTCCCAAAGAGGAAATATATGCCGTCTATTACACCAGTAGCCTTTCCTGTTATCTTACCCAGACACCACCACCACCACCACCATCACCGCTACCCTGCTCGCAAATTATTATTAACCAACGTTCACCTCATATTACTCGTATAGTCTTTCTCTCTCTTTCTTTCTATCTTTCTAGGATGGTTTGATTCGCGATTGGTTTACATAATTAGATCATTCCATGTCAAGGTTTTATTTGTTTCTTCTCGTTAAATTGATTATTATTCGTGGTTTTATTTTGTGGAAAATTTAGGGTATCTAATTGGGATTGGTTTTTGGTTGATTCTTGATTGGTATTTTGGGACTTGAGTTGTTTTTTTATTTTTTTGGGATTGTTATATGATTGATATTGTGTTTTTTTTTCTTTCTATTTATTAGATACTGGATTGGTATTAACAATTAAATATTAATAGAATATGTTTAGATTTGTGCAAAGACAATTTTTCATTTTTCTATTCTTTTTATTAATAGTATCTCGTTCATGCTAACCTCATTCATGAAGTTTTTATTTTTGTTATTATACAATTAGTTTATGGTTATTGCATGTTTAATATTAAGTAGGATTTGTAGTATCGTAAGTATCCTAATTTTAATGATCTAAAATCGATTTAAGCTTAATATAAAAATATAAAATACTAGATCAAGGATAATAATAATAATAATAATCGTAGGAATTTTTTTTTTAAATATTATTAATAGACTAATTAAAAATTAAAAAAAAAGAATTTCGTTGATAATTACATTTGAACGGATTCGTTGTTTGATCAAAGCGTTTATGTTCATACGAGTTTAATCATAACTCGTTAGAATTTCTTATTGTTCTTAGATTAATGATATCATCTTCTGTAGTAGTAGCAGAAGAGGATCATCAGAGTAAGAACAATAAATGGTTTTTGTTCATGAGTAGGTACGACGAGTTGAGATCATTGGGATATTCGCTTGTAAGCCGATAACGAGGCGCATAAACGAATCATCGAACACTGGACTCATTCACGGCTCTGTCCACGTTGTTGACCACCCACGACATCGATCGATCCAACGTTTGATCTGTCTACATTAACTCGATTCAATATAGTATAGGATACTCTTGATATTAAACGTTATATTACTATACTTTTGATATCAACAAACTTGTTATTAAACCTTTGCACTCGAGCGGCGCTGATACGGCGCCCGGCCGAAAAAATTCAAGTGTCAACTCAACAAAAACTAATTACAGAGTGTAGTATTTATCAAAGTTTGTTTTTTTTTCGACATATAAATGAATAAACTGATGATATTTTATTATTTCTATACGCTTGTTTGTTTATCAATGTTTTTACAGTACCTGTAAAATGTCTACTTAATTTGGCCGAAATTGTCTCGAGTTGCTGGTTCGCGCAAGCCGAAAAAGGCCTCGAGTGCAAAGGATTAAACGTATATCGATTAATATTAGGATGTATCAAAAGTTCATACGTTTATCGTTTATGAAAATTTACTTTGAAACTGTATAATGAATTGTTTCTGTAAAATTTACTTTGAAACTGTATAATAGATTGTTTCTGTAAAATTTATTTTGGAAATATTCATTAAAAGACTCACTGATATGATAAATCTTTATCTCAAATTTTCATCCGTAATTTTCTTCGATGGAATATTACAATATTTATTTGTTTCGAATTGTGGTATAGTGTTGTGTTAGATTAACGAAAATGAAAATTATTGACTGTATTTGTTAACACACACGTTGAATACTTTAAATATTTATTTTGTTTCTTGTATTATTGCAATAGTAACAATTTACAAAACGTCGTTTCCTAGCACCGGTTCATCAATTCGCAGTCTTTCACTTTTCGTGTCGCGCATTAAATTGCTCTGGTGTTTTGTTTCTTTCCCCTCCCCCCTCCCCGCAAGTCTGGCCTGATCGATATTTCCCCGTTTTTACCCCCACCACTTAAATCTCGCATTCCCTCAAAACCTTTCACTTTTCGTTTCGCTTAAAAATTTTCGTTACCGTTCCAAAATATAATTCGGAACCGTTACATTTTTGAACTGACACCGAAACCAATATACAGGGTGACCGAAACGTTTTCTTATTAATTGTAAGCTAAAATAATTATACATTTTTGTTTATTGCAAATATTAAATTGAGGCATAAGTTTATTCGTATCTTCAAATGATTTTACCATAGAATCA
The DNA here is from genome assembly GCF_010416935.1 of Polistes fuscatus. NCBI lineage: Eukaryota > Metazoa > Arthropoda > Insecta > Hymenoptera > Vespidae > Polistes > Polistes fuscatus. The sequence continues at coordinate 1,619,123 of NW_025113086.1, read as the reverse complement.
CATAATTTTCATAATATATATTAATTTCAAAATATATAATAATAATTAATTAAAGTATGAAATAACAATAGCTAAATTTATTATTCGATAATTATTTAAAATAAAAAGAAAAAGGTAAACAAATACTACAAATAATTTGTTATTAATTAGTCACCTGTAAAATATATTTTCCAAAACGGTTTAATTTTACAGATTAAATTCAAAGATATGAATTTGACCATAAGAAGTGGAAACTTATAATGGCATGTTTTTCGAAAACGAAACGTACGGAGTGGTCGGGGTCGGGGTCGGGGGAGGGGAAGAAATATTGAGAGAAAGAATATTGTTAGTAAGGATATCAAAGCGAGCATCTCGAACGGCGCCAAGGCCGTAGTTAACGAGATTCTCGTCTGGCCATTCAGTAGAAGCTGCAGCAGGCCAACTTCCCGTGTCTTTGACTTGGTATACACATACAAACCATATACTTACAAACGTTAGAGTTCGTGTGCTTACCTGAGCATTCCCCCATACCATTTCACTTCTTCTCTCTTTCTTTAAACCAAACCCATTTCACTTCTCTTTCACTACTTACACAACCGTAATCACCGATCACCATCATTACCACCGTAAACACCTAACGAACGATGTGTACGTTTTGAACAGTGCACCTATTAAGTAACAATATTAAATCTAAACATTGTTTCTTTGCGAACAAAACAATAATCAATAATAAATCACCATAGTAATTGGATTACTCAAAAAATATTCGACTGAATATTTCCAAAATAAATTTTATAAAAATAATCCATTCATGCAGTTCATAAAACAATAAACGTATGATGAACTTTTAGGTTAATCTCAATATATTTAAAAAAGGTATCAATTTTCAGGCTCCCCCGCCCCCCTTCCTTTAATAGACGATGCCTAAATGTGAAACAGAGGAAGTAAAGTAAAAACGAAGTTTAAATATACCGATAACACAAATCCCAGTATAAATTAACGAATGTGTATGAGACAGAATAAAGAAAGAAAGAAAAAATAAAAGGAAAAGGTAAGAAGAGAAAGACTGAGAAAAAGAGTTAGGCCAGGGGGAAGGTGGGGAGACGTGGAAGGGGTCTGTGGAAGAGAACAGACCATTCAGGTTCACGCGGTGGGACTTGGGAGTACCTGGAAACGGTGCTAATGATATGCCTGGACGGAACGCTTCTGAATGGAACCTTTCGGGAATTCTCTGACGGTTTCGAAGAATTAGGAATTCCGAGGTCGGTTTCTTTTCTCTTTCCTACTCCCTCGCTCACCTAAATTCCCCTCTAACCCCAACCTCCCACCCTTACCCCAACCCACTTCTCAGCCCAATTCCACTCACCGGTTCGTTTCTGTCTCTGGTGGAACGAGTTGACTCCATAAAGAGGTGTGCTTTGGCAAAGAAACGAGCTAGACGCTTTGTGAGAATCCTCTTCTACCTTCCTATCTTTCTTTTCTTTTTATTTTCTTTTCTTTTCTTTTTTTTTCCTTTCTTTTCTTTCTTTCTCTTATTGTCTGTCTCACCCTATTTGCTATCTCTTTCTATCTTTCATCGGTTCTTCCTGCATAATCCATCTCTCATTCCTTCTCCAAGCCACCACACTGCTCTCTAGGCTGAGATTTATAAGCACGAACGAGCCTTTTAGGGACGAACCACCGAATGGGAACAGTTTAGAGAATAAGAATGCCTTTTGCGTGAAAAGAAATGAGAGAGAGGGTGACAGAGGGATTGGGGGAGGAAGAGGCGGGTCAGAAAAGAGGGATTCTAAATCGTCGATGAAAACACACTTTGAACAAAATTATACTTTTATAGATCTTTCATTTACCCGTTTCTTCATTTAGTTTATTATATATCCCTCCTCCTTCTTTTTTTTTTTAGGTGAGTTAATCCTTTAACTTCTTTTTCCTTTTTGTTTCCGTTCAACTCGTCGACTTATTTTATTGCAATTTTGATTTTTCTTAATTTTCAATTTTTCTTTTGCTTTTTTCTGTGCCTACTTTTTCTTATTTTAATTTCCTATTTTTATTGTTTTGTCAATATAAAATATTATTTAAAATCGTTTTACTGATTTGATAAATTACTACTACCGAAACCCTAATTCGAGATTCACATCTTTAAATAAAAAAAATATATGGAAATTATTATAATTATATTATATTAAAAAGAATACAAATGTTTTTAAATTTACAATAATAAATAGCGTACGTTAATAAACGTGATAGGTGAACTGATTCGATTAGTGTGTTGTGTGTGTGTGTGTGTCTCTTTTTCCTTTAAAATTACAAATCTTCTCATCATGAATTTAATCTAAAACCTCATTATTAATAACGAGTCCACGTTCATTTAGACGAAACTTATTCCTGATGTTAGAACTTCTCGTTACTTTGCTCGTCATTAGTGGGTTTGCTCAAAACGATTTAAGTTCCAACGATGATCATTGACGATTCCTTCCTTTGACCAAAAAGAAAAATGGAGAGACAGAAATGGGTAGACAAATTTCTCGGTAAGACTCGATAATATTACCGTGGAATAACACTTTGACTTTAAACTTAACTCTTACATAGAATTTCCTCAAAATTCTTCAACGTAACACTAACGAACCTATAAATACAAATCTCAACTCTCTTTGAACTTTACCGTGACACGATTCAATATAAACCCGAAAAGTCTTTTGCTTTAGAGTAACTTCCATGTATAAAACGCATTACCGGATGAGATATTATAATGAACAAAAGGAAAAAAAGAAAAAAGAAAGAAAGTTAGGAATAACCTCGAACATACACTACTATAATTATAGTGAATATGCGATAATAATGAGCAGCAAAATAGGCTAGAATATCAATAAATTAAATTTTAACAGAGTGGTGCTTAAATTTCACTCGTTTGCGAATTTTCCGAGTGAATTAGTAAAAGTGGAAGTAAATACGAACAAACTGGAGAAACGTAAAAAGAGAAAGAGAGAAACTGAAGTCTCAGAAATGGAGAGGGGACTGAGAAGAGTTGAGGAATGGCTTGTGGAATAGAAAAACGAACGAAACGTAGGATAGGAATCACAGACAAGGGGTGAAAAGGTGAAAGATCGTACCCCTCCCCCGTTTCTCTTTTAGTTTATTACACCACCTTCTGTTTCGTTCTAACTCAGGACTAACTTACAATTACTGTTTTAGTTCAGTTATGTTAACTCACTCACTCGCACGCTCATTTCAGCAACGTAGGAGGAAAGAGTTGGTATTGGGGTGAGGTGTTTGGGGTGGTAGCGAGGTGTAAAGGGTTTGAGGAGTGGTAAAGGGTATGAGGGATGGTGAGGGGGATGGAAAGAGTATCAGGGTTGGTCTGTTTTATTTTATCAGAGCTGCGAAACAGCGTGAGAATTCGTTTACCTTTTTCCCATTAAGGAACGACGGTGTCGAGCGGACTCCGAGCTTTGCGGAACCCGAGTTGCCGTGTCATCAACGTTTTATTTTTACGCCCGTATTCCTAGCCCTCCTCTCCTCTCCTCTCCCTTTTTCTTTCTCTCTTTCTCTTTCTCTCTACTTCAGCACCCTTTCCACGATTGCTAGAGGAACGCAAAAGTTTAATTAATTTCGAGCCACGGCATTAAGTGGCGGTATCGAGAAACCCTCCTTTCTCTCTTTCCAACGATATCCCAAGTCGCGTTCTTTTACCCCCTCCCCCTCCCCGTCGCCCCATAGTACAATACTCCCTACACCACCACCCCCCTTTAAACCAGCAGCCTTTCTCCCTCTTCGTTCTTTCTTCTTCTTACTTTTCTTTTGCTTTCTTGAAAATTCCTAAACGAGTGGCCGAAAAAAAGAAAACACATTAAATTATGTATATATTTATTGGTTAGTTTTAAATGAGTGCTTTTTAAATAATATTAATAATTATAAAAAACGATGATTAATAGATGTTTGTATCTTTTATTAGGATCACTTTGATCACTTTAATTGATACTCGTATCCCTTCAAGTTGTTAATTTTTCTGAATTTTTCTTTTTTTTTCTGGAGTTCCCAACGATGACCGAAATAACACTGAAACTGAAGGATGCGAGTGAGAGAGTGAGACAGAGAGCTCGTTTAAAACGTCTCGCGGTGTCGGGCGTTCACCAAAGGGATTATACGGCTCTTACAAGCGACGAAAGCGCGATCGTCGACTTATAAGAGCGGTATTCGATGGTAAGCCTCGATGCCGACCCGTGTCGTCAAGGATTTGCTATGAAAACCCTTCTCGGGTTCGTAGGTGATCGCTCACTGGCTTGGTGTTCCCTCTTTGGACGCGAAGGAACAAACAAACTCAACTCGCATCAACCTTAACTTGATCGTACACATTTCGCGATCAGGGCTTTTATATGCTATCCTATACTTAACGAAAAAATACAAATAAAACAACACTCGATTATTGGACGATACATTTTACTTCTATTTTATCACGTATTTTTAAATAATATATAAAATATATTATTTAATAAAATAATAAATATATAATATAAGTATATAAAATAATAATAAAATAATTATTTTTAAATAATAATAATAATAATAATTTAAAAATAATATTTAATAAAATAATAAATTAAATAATATATAATAATAATAATTTTTAAATAATATTTTTATCGTTTAACTTGATACTTTTGATATCATGAAAATATACGGAATTTTTATTTGTCGTGAGATTAATCGTTATTATCGTTTATAATTTTATTTATTATCGTTATATAATTAAAAAAATAATTTTAAAACATTTTTATATAAAGAAATATTTATTTTGACAATTTATGAACACTTCTCAAAGAGTTACGTAACCTTGATTCTCGGATAAATTAACCTAAAAAGAATACTTTCTTCCCATTCTTCCACCTTTGAGGTTAACACTTGACGCTACTTGAAAATTGCCTTAAAAAAAAGAAATTGTCCTTTTTATGTCAATTTTTCCGAGCAACAAGTTGGTGTAATTCTTCGAATACAAAAATAAACAGAAAAATATATTCTTTTAATTATTTTTCTTACATTACACACGAAAGTTTCTAACCTATAATACGAAGAGGATAATAAATTAAAAAAGAAAATTAAATCTTACGCGTTAACGTATGAAATAAAAGAAAAAAAAACGAATAAAAATATAAATCAATATTTGAAAACAATTATTAACAAGTTTATAACAAATTCTACATATTTCGTATAAAAATATTTTCACGAACAGAGATCTTCTTCAACACGTTAACGTATTCAAAATATAACAAAAAAGCAAATGAAATTGGTAAAGTTCCTCTCATTTCTGTCGAGTCAATGATTTGTTGTTTAAGACGTGTCTGAAAGACGTAAACGTGTTTTATGTTTGAACTTAAGCGTGGAAACGTCTGGCCGAACTGTCATTACATTATTTCGGTAAGAGAGACATTCTCTCTCTCTCTCTCTCTCTCTCTCTCTCTCCCTTTCTCTCTCGTTCTCTCACTAACATACCATTTCTTAGTATTTTTTTTAAATTTATTTTTCTTATTCTTCTTCTTCTTCTCTTCCTCGTTTCGTGTGCTCATCGTCTGGCGCGAACTACTCAAAACTTAGCAATGTCGAGCAGCAACGAATCCCTCAGAAAGTAAGAACACGTGTTTTTGGCTGTGAAGCAACGCGTTTCACGTCTCGGTAGTAGCTGAAAGCTAGAAGTGCCGAAGGAGAGACGACTTTGGTCGAGTAATAAGCCGTCGCGAATGTTCCGACGCTTGTCTACTCTTCTCTAATTTATTTCGAATATACAGGGTACTAAGAAAAATATTCGAACGTTACGGTATGAACAACTTTATGGGCTCGTATTTTCCTTGTCTCATCAAATAATCATCTTAATTATTGTTTTTCACGATAATTCGTTTATTAATAATATTTATTTACATATTAAATTAATTAAAATTATTCAACGAAATATAGCATGATATTTCTGGTTATCAAAAATATTCAGACATTTACGATATGAGAAACTTTATGGGTTCATATTTTGCTTATTTTATTAAGCAATCATCTTAATTATTATTTATTTTTTCCTTTTGTGATAATTCATTTATTAATCTTCATTTACATATTTTATAAATAAAAATTATCAAACGAAACAACGTCATATTTATTTCTGATTATCAAAAATGTTCCGACATTCGTATACGTAATCATTTCGTTTTAAAACATATACGAATCTGTTCGACATATTATTTATAATTTTTGATAAACATTAACCCATTCATTTTTTCGAGTCACAATTTTAATTCAGTTTCGAATAAAATTGCATTTTTTCCGAATTTTCCTATCTAATTCATTCCATAAATTTTCAATGAAATATTATATTCCGATGATTATGCTTGGGAATGAAGAATTTCGAAACAATTCTTTAATAAAAATTCTTGCAAAATACGTGCCATGTAATTGACTTTTCAATTTTTCAAATTCCTGACTATTATTCATTCCCACATTTTTTCTGAACTTAAAAGTCAATTGTTTTTAACATACTGAATCCTATATATTTATGTATGAATATATGTGTGTATAAATGTATGTATATATGTATATATGAATGTATGTATGAGTTAGAAACACATCCGGACTAAAAGTACTTGGAAATAAAAGTATAGTCGTATACGAGTTAACAGAACCAACCAGTCGCATTCCAACGTGCCGTATTCGTCGTAGTCATCGATGCTACTTCGTCGAGCTTAACTATTCCCGTACGACTGCCATGAATCTCCCAGGCAATCTTCCATGTCGACCTATGTGACTTCCTTTTTGACCTCTCTTCATTTCATCTGTCTGTCTCACTCTTTCTCTTTTTCCTTTTCTGTCTCTTTGCTCGGTTTATTTGATACAGGGAAGTGAATTAATCACAATTAGATACAATTTATATGAAATTGTTCTTATGGTTATATAACGTAATTATTATTTTTATTATTTTTATTATCATTATTTAAAGTTAATTATACAATTGATTATATCATTATTTTGAAAATAAATATGTTTATATAACTATGGTAGAATTTTGCTATTTATTAATAGCTATTTTTAAAGCATTTATTTAAAGGATAACAAACATAATTAAAATTAAGCTTATTTATATGATAGAATATAAATAATTATATTATATTTTAATATATGTTATATAATATATTATAATGTAATATAGTGTACAATATGTAAATTTCAATTATGAACATAACCTAACTTTTTTAATCTATTCATCTGTTTATCTATCTATCTTTAACCTAACTTTTACATTTATATTTTTAAACACTACAATTATCCTCACTGATTATCCTCACTTAATTAAAATTAAGCTTATTTATATATGATAGAATATAAATAATTATATTATATTATAATATATGTTATATAATATATGTACTATAGTATTATATAATATGTCATAATGTAATATAATATACAATATATAAATTTCAATTATAAACATAACCTAACTTTTTTAATCTATTCATCTGTTTATCTATCTATCTTTATCCTAACTTTTACATTTATATTTTAAAATACTACAATTATCCTCACTGATTATCCTCACTTAATTAAAATTAAGCTTATTTATATGATAGAATATAAATAATTATATTATATTTTAATATATGTTATATAATATATGTACTATAGTATTATATAATATATTATAATATAATATAATGTACAATATATAAATTTCAATTATAAACATAACCTTACTTTTTTAATCTATTCATCTGTTTATCTATCTATCTTTAACCTAACTTTTACATTTATATTTTTAAACACTACGATTATCCTCACTGAAATTTTAATTCGATTTCTTTCAAAATAATCTTGTAAAATTTCTTGTAATTTCTCGATAAAATGTTTAACTTCATTTTGAAATTAAATTAAATCGTAAGAATTAATGTTCTACATTATTTGATAAATAATTTCAATTCGATATAAATTCTTGAGATGAAATTTGGATTTTTTTTGGCAATTTCTTCTTGTTGCCATAGTTAACTTTCATAATTATCAGTTGAATATATCGTAGTGTCACATATTTCGAACAAAACGAAGTACAACGTCGCGACGCTCAAGTAAACTTCGAAGTTCTCCACCTCTCTCTGCTCTCGTATATTTTCGAAGACGTCGGTCTATCCATCAAGATCGTTTCTTGGCTTCACTGTTTCATTTTATTTTTTTCTTTCTCCCCTCCCCCTCTCCTTCCCACTCCACCCCCCCACTTTTCCCTTCTCTTCTCTCTTCTAAACTCAACGTGACGAGTTGAGAGTAAAATAAGAAAAAAGAAGAAGAAGAAGAAGAAGAAAAAGAAAAATCAACAAATTCTCATCGAGGCGTCGACGAATTGCTTCACAATCCACGTTTATAAATCCCCAAAAATAGAAATAAGGAAACTAAAATGAATGAAATAGGATCAAACGAGCGCTATTTCCAGTATCCATTTCATTAGCTTTTATTTCGATATTTTAAGATTAGAACAGCTTGGTGTACGGTGCATAAAGCTGCACGCGAATGCATGAATAAGCAGATCTACTTACAAAGTAAGACACTGATGTATAATAATTAATGAATACTATTAATTTACTATTTATACGGAACGCTAGATAGATTCTTACTAAATAGAATAATGTTTATTTGCAATAGATAATTTGCATTGTTATTTATTTCTGACGCAAAAAAAAATACGTTGATTGTCTGATTAAATATTTATAATAAGTGTATGTTAATAAATTGTTTATGAAAATAAAATCAAATGAATTATTAACATTGAAGTAATTTTAATTGTATTATTTCTTTGTTGAAATAATTAATGTTATTTACTATATCTGATTAATAAATGATTCTGTTCGTATTTTGTACATAAATGTAATTATTGTAATCTTCAGAATACAAAACTGTATTGGATAATATTTGTATGACTAATTTTTGTAGAATCCACTTTTAAAATACCGATTGATAATTTTTATCAAAACAAAAATTTATTTTTCGGATACCAATCTATAAACGATGGATAATAGATACTTTATTAATAATTTAAATAAATTATGAGCACACGATCAAAAAATTTGATCTGATAATTTTCTTGCACTTGATATTTAATCAGCAGTGTTCAAAAAAAAATGAAAAAAATATGCGAATAAATAAAAATATGAATTGTTTTAATAAAATATCGAAATTATTTTTGAGAACGATAGAGAAGATATGAGTATTATAATATATATAATATTCATATATATAAGTATACACATATATATGTATAATGAGTGTTATACTATATCTATAAAATATAATAATAATAATAATAAGACGAAAATACTAAGAATAAGAAGAACGATCGAGGTGATATAAGAAAACCCTTTTCTCGGTACTCGCCTCGACGGGAATTATTTAAATGGATTACCGCGGCAACTCCGTTGCAAAGTTTTACCGTTGGGGCGGAGGGGGAGGGTAGAGTGAGTGGAGGGGGGATCTTGGTAGAAATTCACTGATCCGCTCTTAAAATTTAGATGGATTATAAGAAGAAGAAGAAGAAAGAAGGAAAGAAAGAAAGAACGAACGAACGAATGAACAAATGAATAAAGGAACGAAGGAACGATGGAATAAACGAACTAACGAACTAACGAACGAACGAGAAAGATGCCTTGGAAAATGGGCGTGGACGACGAATAAGACGAAGAGATGACTTGGACGACGACAACGACAACGAAACGCCACCACCGTCCCCGACACTGCACCAGACTTCGTACTTATTATACTTAACGGAGGAAGGACGCCGTCTTTTTAAAGAGGCTAACAATGAGGGATGGCGAACCACTACTATCACAATTATCACCAACACTATTGCATCACCAACATCACCATTACAACCACCCCAAATACATACACCAATACCAATACATATACCAGTACCACTACTAACAGTATCAGTACTACCATCAGCATCATCATCAGGTCTTCTTCTTCTTCTTCTTCAGCTTCTTCTTCTTCTTCTTATTCTTTTCGACCAACCCCCTCCTCCCTTTTCTTCCTTATCCACCATCCCTTGAAGAAAATGTTTAATGCCGTGGAAAGTAAGGCGCGGTAATTAATATCCATTATCTTCTACGTTGGCGACCTCCATCCAATTAGCTCTGCGGATCCTCCGACGCGGAAACAAAGATGCATTAGCAACGTCTTCGCGGAACGAGGATAGTTGAAACGAATAATACAGTGAGTGTCGAGAAGGACGACGATGGACTCGATTAATGCTTTTCTTAACATTTTCTTAACAGATTACGAATCTTATTTCCTTTCTTTTCTTCTCTTTTCTTTTCTTTTCTTTTCTTTTTCTTCTGCTTTTCTTTCTGACCGGTTTGGTTAGTTAAAGTGTATGGATTGGGATACATATTTGAATAATTTAATTGGTGTAATTAAAGATAGATGTTAAATGTTGGAAATATAAAGGCTTTGTTTTATTGATAGAGTAATTTTAATGTGTTTTGAATAATTATGGGTTTTTTATTGAGGAATTTGAACGAATGTAAATGTTTCATTAGGAATTATGATAAGTTTGTTAAAAATTATTGGGCGAATTTTAGGTTATGTTGGTGTATTTAAGTTTAGAAGGATTATATTCAAAGATTAGAGATTTTAGGTTTATTACTATTGTAAAATTTTGCAATAATTATAGTTATGATAATGACAATAGTAGGATAATAATAAAATAATATTAATTATAATAATTGTTATTGTAAAATAATTTAAAAACCATATATACTGTGACTATATTTTGTGAGAATTAATTATAATGACATTTATGAATAATATTTAAATAATAATAATAATAATATTTGTGTGCAAATATGTCGATAATAACAAAAAAAAACAAAATATGACAAAAATATTATATCAGAAAATAATTACATGACTGATCGAAACACAAGATTATTCTAAATCACGTTTGAAATATTAATTGCTAGAATGTAAAATAATTTTGAGGTTAGGTATCGAAAAATGCGACTAATGAAATTACCGTGTAAAAAACTAAATTACATTTTGAACGATCTAATATAAAAAGAAGATTGATAAAGTATAATACAACAGTTACTCAAACAAACAAACAAAAAAACATTATACATGCGGTAACTTTTTCGAAAGTAATATGAAATTGATTAAACTTGTTTGTAAGGAAAAAGAAGGTATGAAAAAAAAATGTATTTACATATATATATTCACAGAGATATAATTAGCTCGATCGCAAGTTTAGTTGAGTACGTTTAATGTAATGTGGAAACTCACATGTTTGGTATTCGCGTGGCATGTACACCTGCCGAGTAACTCTTTCTCTTTCTCTTTTACTCTTTGAGCTCGCGTGATGAGCATCATCGAGAAACTTTTTCCCACTTCCTTTCCCTTATGTTTCCTCGAGCAATACTCGAGATAACAACGAGCACGATCCCTCCAAGTGCTGAGTATTCCGTGCATAAAGATAACGTATGGATGAATTTCATACGCGTTGCATAATGTCTCGGTAACGAGCAATCGATACTTCCTGTTATATATATATATATATATATATATTTATTTGTCTCGTCAAAAAAAAAAAAAATAATAAAAAGGGTGGAGAACAAAGAGCTCATTATTTTGATCGTACGATCGATCGATTCATCGATCTGCTCATTAATAATTTCTTCTTCTTTTTTTTTCTTATTTATCACGAATAAGATTACAAAGGTGATAGTCATTTATTCAGACGAGTTTCAATACTTCTTTGAAAAGTTTAATTAATTCGCAATTTTATTGATATTAATTAATCGAGTTTTTTTTTCGTATGATATTGAAAATCGTTATTTTTATTATTACGAGGATAAAAATATTTAAATAATAGTTATGTAATAATTATTCTTATACTTTTTCTATCTACAGTTTAGGTACTTCAATTTTTAAATATATTTGAAATTATTTGATTGGTTAAAATACTGATTAGAAATATTTGAAAATATTTATCGAATATATTTTAGCAAAAATTACTTAATAACGATTATTATTTTTTATTTATATGAATTATTTCCTAGAAAGTAATTATAAATTAAAAAAATTAATTAATTCGAAGCTTCGATCATTCGATTAGCTAGATTCAATCTAAAATGGTAATCATTTGATTGGCTTAGAAATTAATTGGGATTACTACGTCTGATAACTTCCATTTACCAAAACCAATCATACGATATCAGAAACAATTTAACAATAATTACTTTGTAATGAGCTCGAATCGTTTAATAATACAAAACCAATCACATATTAAACCCTTAACGTCTTCTATTCCATCAAAAACAAAAAAGAAACGTTAAATTATCTAATCATAAACTAATCGTTCGAAAATAAAGTCGAATAATTTCCAATAACCAGAATGCAATCGTACGACACACATTCATTTCATTGAATATATACAACGAATCGAGCGATAGGATATAGTAATAACGCGAATGACATTGGAAAGCGAGCCCACGAATAGCAAAAGTGAGAATGAGACAGACATATATGCATTTAGTCAGATAGAATGAGATGGAGAAAGAGAATGAGAAAGAGATAGAGAGATACAACGATATAGGGTGGAAATTGTAGAGTAGGAACAGGAGAATGAGGAGGATGAGGATGAGAAGGAAGAGGAGGAGGAAGAGTAGTAGTAGTAGGAGGAGGAGGAGGAGAAGGAGGAGGAGGAGGATCGAGCGTGCTATGATAATAACAGCGATTATCGCGGTATTCGGGAAATTACTGGTAAGCGGCAGGCCCCGGTACATAATTGAACACTGGCCAGATACTACGTTGAAGCACGTATACACACATACATACATATATTCCAACACTTACATTTACATAAACACATACGCATACATAAATGCATACATAAGCACATGTATACCTGTTATATGCGGAGCATAACGCGAGAGAGAAACACGATATCGTATGTAGGAGTGTATGTATGCTTCCTCTCATGCACAGACACATATACACATGCACACAAATACATAAACATAGTCCTGTTCAATCCTCGTGTGTATACTATGAGCATTATACGAATATGTGTATAAGTGAATGAGTGAGTGTGTGAGGAGTGAGAGGGGCTGGGGGTGGGGTGGGGTGGGGTGGGGGGGAAAGCAGCATCATCAACCGTGGCTCACCTACACGCATACATACGGAAACACGGCTATCTATCCGGCGGAGGTTTATACGCGTGTTGCCGCTGTAAACTCGCGCCCTGGTACCGCCAACGTAATCGTACGAGATCCCATTGCATGAATATAATTTGCATACAAGTTGTTTATATGGTGGGGGCATGGCATCAGCTGGCTCGCCCGTATAAACGATTATATGGAGCCAACAGATGTAGGCGGACCCGCGATCCCGCACCGTCCGCGATTGGTGTTGTACCTTTTATGCCCTCCTACACCTCGAACCCTCACACTTCTACCTACCCCCCACCCACCCCTCAACCCACCCACACCTTTAACACACTAGCTAGTTTAATTTCTTTCTCTCTCTCTCTCTCTCTCTATCTTTGTGTGTTTCCGTTTGTCTCACTGTTATGAGATGTATTATCTACTTTCTCTTTCTTAAATCTCATTTTCATCCTTTTATGTCTCACGTCAATTGATGGTTTTCAATGATTTATATTGATCAGGTTTCTTATGTCGGATTATTGTTAAGGTTTTATTGTTTTATTTGGTTAGCTGATTTTCTTCTTATCTTATTGATGATTGATGTTTGTATGATGTAACTTGGAGGTGTTATAGGTTTTATTGTAGTTTTAGTTTTTTTTTCTTCGAATGTGTTGGTGTTATTCTGTTGTTTGATTAGGTTTTAGATGTGGGGAGATCTTTCGATTGGTTAGCTGATTTTTGGTTTGCATTTGACTGCTTATCTTTGATGTAAAATATGTGTATATGGTAATACGAAGAAATTTCATCATGCAACTATGAGATGTTGGATTACAGTACAATAGGATTTTTTTTGTAATATGTTGAATGGTTCTTATATAAGTTTTTAATTAATCGTGAAAATCATCGAGACTGTCAATTTAATCCTACATACTCGACAGTGAACATACAATCAAATTCATTGATTCTAAAATAATCCAAATAACAAACTAACCTAAAATTATCAAAAGATAAAAAGAAATTAATCTAACCCTAATTCCTTCAACATAATCCACAATGAATACCCATCAGTATAATATTCAAACCAAACTCATTTACAATAAAATTCCAGGATCCTCAAATGATTCAAATTGTCAAACGATTAAAAATAAAATCTAAGAAAGAAAATTGATCTTAATTGTTCAATCGTTCATTTCTCAGGAAGATGTTAACAACCGACCTTGAGAAACGTCCAATAGATAGAAAGAGAAAAAGAAACAACCAGATAATAAGCTTTGTGGGTATCTTCGAAGACATTCCCTTAAGATCGCGTCTCTGTTCACCTTTATCTCATTCTCTCTCTCTTCCTCTCTCTCATTTCTCTCTCTTAAGCTTAGAACTGTAGCGGTTGGCACATCATTAAGCCAGAGTGGTCGTGTCTTGGCTTTGCTTTTCTCTTTTTTTCAGGACCCAGCCTTTACTAGATCGGGAAGTTCTTTTTTCGTGCGGCATCACCCAGTACTGGACATCTAATCTAATGGGAGAGACACCAAGTCAGAATACCAGTAAAACCAAACCCCCAACATGGTTAGAGAATTTATACATGTATAACAAACATGTATGTGTGTGTGTATGTATATGTTAGTTGCGTGTCTGTGTGTGTGTAAGATAGAAAAGATGTATCTGTGTGTAGAGTATTTTAGAAAAGAATACCGACAAACATATTAGAAAAATAAAGAAAGTATATGTGTCAGATTTTCATGTATGAGTATATAATAATGTATCTGTGTGTATGTGAGTGTGTGAAAGAGAGAAAAATTCTCTTGAGTAGTAGAGTATTTTAAAAAAGAATACCGACAAACATGTTAGAGTAAGAGAGATAAGATATGTGTATATGTATCAATGTATATGTGTGTGTGTGTGTGTGAGAGAGAGAGAGAAAAGTTGTGTAGAGTATTTTAGAAAAGAATACCGGTCAAGAAGCCGATTGTAGTTACATGTAACAGTAAGAAAGAAAGATAGAAAATATATGTGTGTAAGTGAAAGAGAGAGGGGGTGGGAGTGGGGGGAAAGGTGTGTTGAGTATTATAGAAAAGAATACCGACCAAGAGAACTCGATTGTCGTAACATGTAAGAGAAAGAAAGACAGTGTATCCGTGTGAGTGGGAAAGGAAGATGTGTGTGAGAGAGAGAAAGAGTGAGAGAGTGATGAGAGAGGATCTCGTAAAGAGGGAGGCGCTAACGGGAGCGAGAGAGGAAAGATCCTTTGAAGAAGCCGCCACCACTTGTTGGTCGATCAGCGGCCCCCTTTAAATCCGATCGCCGTCCAATCTCTCCTTCTCCCAGAACGTTTCTTCTTCTTCGACAGGATAGGCGCCCTTTTAATAGTAGGACGAAGAAAAGGGCTGCGTTGGAAAAAAAAAACGGAGAGAGAATGGATGGAAAGAGAGAGAGAGAGAGAGAGTGTGTGTTCTCAGCCGCGTTCTTCTGCACGCCTCAACAACCACGTAGCGAATGTTACAGATTTTCGTTTAATTTTATATATTTATATAAATTATTATATATATTATATGTATATAAGTATTATTTACTATTTTCTTTTTACTTTTATCTACTTACTGTGCGTTACTACTAATATAATGATAAGTTTAATAATAATTACATAATTTTAATTTCCGTTTTATTTTATCTATACATTATATTGTACTACACTGCAATTAATGGCCTTTAGGGAGCCTAGGCTCTAGGGTCAATCAAATATTATTAAATAAATAAAATAAATAAAATAAGTATATATATATGTACTATATATATTATATCTATCTTTATATATATGTGTGTGTGTGTGTATATATTTATTTTTGTGTAGATAATCTTTTGTTTGCTGTGTGTAGGTGTATATACGTAGGTGTATGTGTTGAATGGTGCAAGATTATATGTAGTGGTATAGGATACTTTTGGTTTGTGCCATTGTCTTGTCGTCACCACTTTAGCGCCATGTATTTTTCAAAGATTTGTTTAGAAGTCACTCTATTTCTAACGTGAGAATTCTTTTTATTTTAGCCTTCAAATCTATTCTCTTATCTGCAATCGTTAATTTAATTTCTTTTTTATCTTCGAATTATAATATTATTTTTTTTCCGATTGTTTTTACATCATTTGATGATTGAGATGATTTTTATAGTTTCTTTTTTGTTTTTTGAAATTATTCGAAAGATTCCAATTGCGTTTTCAGAGTTATTACAGTTCAATTAATTTTTCTAACGATTGGATCTTAAAATAAAAAAAGAAGAAATCTTATTTATGTTCAACAAAAATTGACAAACACTAGACGATATATTATAAAATCTGAAATCACATCAATCCCCTATTTTTAAATAGCATTAAAACCTATAAAACCTATAAAAAAAAAAACCCTTAATATTTCATTTTCATCAATCCTATCGAAAAAGACCCCATAGGTATCCAAATTTCAAGATAAATCGTCAAAAATATCTCATACCGATAATAAACCAAAATAATAAAACAACGAAACAAATCGCACACGGAACACTGAGCAGTAATATTTCAAAAGAAAACAAACGTCCCTCCCGGTTCTCGTACATCGATCGTTCGCTTCTAGGCTGGGGGGGGGGTGCAAAAATATAAATTGGTAGGAGTAGTAGAACAGAGCTGAAAAGGGGTGGGTGGAAGGACGAGTGGGATGGGATCGAGGGGGGGGGGCGAGGCTTGCTGGAATAAGAGTACGACTCGACTGGAATGGCGTAAAGTAATATAAAGTCTGGAGCACGGTCATATCGTGGTCGTAAAGCAGAAGGAACTCTCGTTTTAACCGGCACGTTGGAAGCGCCAACATAAGACTCTTACTTCTCGTATTCGTCGAGAACTCCAGTTGGTCCTTCTTCGTGGTATGAAGCAATTTACATGAAGGTCGCGCGTATTCCTCTTCCCAGCCACCTCCCCCTCCTCCCCCAACCTCCGCAAACCTCACCCCACTTTCCCATACCACCCAACCTACACACACTTTACCTACCCGTCCTACTCTCCTTGTCTTTCACAGGACCCACGTTTACATACCTTCGCGTTCCAGGACTCTGTTCGTGCATCTCTTTCGCACGCCCAGATACTTCGTGTTAAGGGTAATAAATATACTCTTAACGAGTACGTTCTTGCCTTTTTCCTGAATTTTAATCGACCTTCTTTAAAATGATACGGACACCATTAAAGGTTTCTATGTTATATGTATATATATATGTTTGTATTAATGTAATATAAATATAGTGTTGCATATATAAATGATTTTAATACGAATAAATAGTTTATGTTTTTTTTTGTTATCATATTTAAAGATATATAATTTACGTGTCACGAATTATAATAAACAAGTAATCGTATAAATACTTAACGGATTGGTTCAATCGTTTGTTCTCGTAATCACATAAATTTTAATTAAAATTAATTAAGATAAATTAGAAATAGAATCTCATCGGGTTAATTAGATTGAAACAAGAACAAATCTAGTCTACTAATAGTAATTTAAGATTATTGGTATTCCTAAAACGATAGGGGCCTAAGAAAAAAATTAAAAAAAAATGAGAAAGACTAGACGACATAACCGTTGAGTCAAAAAAAAAATAAAAAGAAACAAAAAAAAAAGGTAGAAGAGACAACAAGCTGTTTCGTAAGGACTACCAAAGCTATCTATAGAGCCCGTGTACTCGATAATGCTCTGACAAAGTGCCATCGTCGGTGGCAGCATGCAGGGTTACACGAATACTTCAAAAGCGGCTTCCTGAAAGAAAGCACGTGAGAAAGTTGTGTGGGGGGAGGAGGAGGAGGAGGAGGGGACGAGAATGACGAGGTAGGGAGAAGGGGGTTAAAGTCTAAAACCCAAAGAAGAAATGGGAAGAAGTTCGAAAGAGGAATACCAAGAAACCAAAGAAGAATAAAGCAAAGAAGAAGAAGAAGAAGAAGAAGAAGATGGTAGAATGAAAGAGGGCTGCTAAGATCGGGTACAAAAGGGTGAGGGAAGTCGGCCATGTTGTAAAAGGGATGGTTGGAAGAAGAAAGGTTGGTGTATGTGTGTGAGAGAGAGAGAGAGAGACAGAGGTGGACTAGGAGGCGCCGTTTCGTCGCGTATTTTCAAACGAACGAGAGGAAGAGGTACGCAACTACGACCAAGGACAACTACGACGACAACAACAAGGAGGTAGCCCCAGTTGGGTGATGGCTAAGACCGCAGAAAGCGGTGTCGAGAGTGAGCACCATCTTGTTAACAGCCGAGTTCTTTTTCCATCGGCGTCGACTCCGATAGGCTTGTGGACTCGTGGTGGGCGTTCTTCCTCGTCTTCCTATTTTGTCCACTCGCCATGCTCCGCCTCGAGTACTGTGCCCCTCTGACTCTTTCTCTTACTCTCTTACTCTCTCTCTCTCTCTTTCGTTTACTCTTTCTAGGTTTCTCTTTCTTTATCTCTCTCTCTCTCTCTCTCTGTCTCTTTCTTTATGTCTGTTTATCTTTATCTGTCTCCTTTTACTTTCTCTTCTGCACGTGATCGAAAGGGTATATAAACTGGTGTGTGCAAGATTACAACCGTAACGTGCTTATTTATATGAAATTGATTGTGCTATAACATTTGTTCATTTTTTCATGCTTATGTAATATTCTACTTGAATGATTTTTTTCTTAACTTATATTTATTTATTATCTATTACTATTCTAAGCTACTGGTTTTATATACGTTTCCAGTTTTACTTTCTAATTCGCGTTTGATTGTTCAGAAGGTATATTGTTATTGTTTTTGATCAGTAATGTGATTATTTTGTAGGGTTGTTGCGTAAATTCTATGGTATTGCAATTTATTTCTATGATTTTTTTGGTTTTATATTTTTATTTCGCGTGTGATTAGAATGTATACTCAAGTGTGAAAGATCAGTAACGTGGTTACTCATACGATAAGTTGTCAGATAAAATTGAATTTATGCTATTATGTAATTATTATTTTTATTCCTAAATTTATAATTTTTTTTACCCCTTTTTTATTAAAACTTCTATCTTTATGTATTCCTTTTATTTTAGATTTCTCTAGTTATCGTAAACTACATAAAAATGTATAAAAATCAGTAGCATGTTATTTTGTATACCTAATTGCTGTACAAATATGAATTTGAAGTTTCATATTCTTATTATTGGAAAATAGTTAAAAGATTATCGTTCCTAGTATCTAACAAATTAAACTAAACATTTTCACGATTCATTGTTAATCAGACAGACGTTAAACATATTACAGTGGTGATAAATATTCATAAATTATCATTCCTTTTATCTAACAACTCGAACAACGTATGTGAATTAAAATTCACATAAACAACAAATTTTAAATTCTAAATACCCCAATATCTAGTACCCCTAATTTCTCTTTCAAAAATACACATGCATAAAAATACAAATATAATAATAATGAAATTTTTATTTATTAAAATAAATGACATAAATTAGTTAAAAATTCGTACATTTTATAACAAAACCCAATGACACAACTTGTTGCTAATTAATTAGGTTCATAATATACATCACAAATCCTAAATTCATTAATATTTCAATATCAACATAACCTAACTTCTGTTTCCCAATCCATACTCCAAACACAAATACACGTAAAACAAACCTAATAAAATTATTGAAATTAAAATAATCGCATAAATTAATTAACGATTCGTACATTTTGTGACAGAATCAAGTGACACGCGTGTATCTTTAAAAACAAAAAAAAGAAACAATAACCAAAACGTTAATTAAGTTCGGTTATAGGTTAGCTTGCTGAGAGTATTGTCCATTTTCTTCCAATCATTCTATCCTCTTCTCACTTTCTTCTTCTACCTGTTTTATTTCTCACTCTCTCTCACTCTCTCTCTCATCGTCGACTTTCGTGGAGTGGGTGTTCCGCAAACCCCTTTTCGCGGTACGGAGGATTGTTACGAAAGGATTTGCGGTAATCCTCGATCTAATTTGCATGCTGATGGTAATGGATGTGTATCTTCTCTTATTCCCTCGCTTTTGTCGCTCGCCTAGAGCGTATCTCTTCACATTCAAAGAGAGAAAAAGAAAGAAAGAAAGAAAGAAGAAGTAGCAGAGAGAGGGAACGGTGTATTCCCGAGGATCGAAAAGAAAGGTTAAAAAAAATATTCTCCCCAACGAGAGCAGCTGACTGTGTGGCCTTCTTATCGGACTTCAATGCACCTGTTCTGTATTGAAAGGTTCCGAGATCGAATCTTTTCGAAAGCATCCACAGTTGGATTTGAACGCTTTTATTATAATATCATTCTAATATATTAGAAATTCTAATCGGATATTTTGATACTTTTAGATCATTCTAATTCTAATTTATGCTAATCCGTGAAATTTGTTTTTCTTTTTTTTTTCCTAGATACTTTGTAAATTATTTTATTCTAATTTAATTTATATGATAATTTTGTACGTTTATTTATTTATCTATTTATTTCTTATTTAAATATTATTATAATTATGTAAAACGAAAAATTCGTTTAAGTATTATTGTTTAAAGTTAAGTATTTCTATTATAGTTAATATTACATTTTTTTAAAATTAAATAATAATAATAATAATAATAACACTGTTGTATATTATACTTCAATTTATGTGTATAAATTAATTTAAATATAGATTCGTATAAAATTAAAATAAAGAAATTTTTATAATTAAAAATATTTTTCATATTTCTAAAAAAAGAAAAAAGGTTTAAGATTAATTTATAGCTTGGTTCTTTATTCAAATTATATTATTAATTTCCTTTCTTATATATTTATATGACATATTGAGATTACAAGTATACTAAAAATTCTTAATACCACCGGAAACATTTTCATATAATATCATTTTAATCGTATAATACTCGTCTGTTTGACGATGTTTAATCTTCGACCTTCGACAACCCAAGAGCTAGGAACTCGCTAAGATAAATTACAATAATTGTTAGGAGTCTAACAAGACAGGGCATTCAGAAAGATGATCTAAAACTTCGGATATAATAGTTAAGATATAATCTTTTTTTTTCCAAAACATACAAACATAAATAATGAAGAGGGGAAGCCTCAGCGATCATTTGAAATATATAAAACCGGAAGTTGAGTAAAGTAGATATAATGCTAAGAACTCATTCATATTTCATTACCTTCAAATCATCCAATCGTCACCGAAGAGTCATTTTTCATCGTTTTATCAATTAATGTTACATTTTTATAACGTCATATAATTTTAAATATATATATATAGAAATATATGTATGGTTTATATATACATGTATACGTGTATGTTTTTAATTTAATTTCTTATTCAATTCAATTAAATTCTAACCTCCAAAACAACGAAGTCATTTAGTTATTCTTTTTAAATCTTGCAAAATTGAAACTACTAACAAGTTTCCTATGATGTTTGATTTTTATTATGTTCTTTCTTAGAAACATTATAGTTTAAAATAAAAATATAAACATGTATATACGTGTATGTTTTAAATTTAATTTCTTATTCAATTTAATTAAATTCTAACCTCCAAAACAACGAAGTTAGTTATTCTTTTTAAATCTTGCAAAATTGAAACTACTAACAAGTTTCCGATGATGTTTAATTTTAATTATGTTTCTTCTTAGGAACACTATAGTTTAAAATAAATATATATACATGTATATACGTGTATGTTTTTAATTTAATTTTTTATTCGATTTAATTAAATTCTAACCTCCAAAACAACGAAGTCATTTAGTTATTCTTTTTAAATCTTGCAAAATTGAAACTACTAACAAGTTTCCGATGATGTTTAATTTTAATTATGTTCCTTCTTAGGAACACTATAGTTTAAAATAAATATATATACATGTATATACGTGTATGTTTTTAATTTAATTTCTTATTCGATTTAATTAAATTCTAACCTCCAAAACAACGAAGTCATTTAGTTATTCTTTTTAAATCTTGCAAAATTAAAACTGCTGACAAGTTTCCGATGATGTTTAATTTTAATTATGTTTCTTCTTAGGAACACTATAGTTTAAAATAAATATATATATGTATATGTGTGACAAAGGGTCACTTTATAAGGGACGTACAAAGTAAAAGTGGTAAGAGTGGTTTGGACGTTCGGTCATTGGACCCAGTCCAAACGATTCTCTCGGCTATAAAGCACGAAGAAAATCCTTGAGGTGCGTATCCATTAAGCTAAGGGCAAACAAACTCGAAAAGCGTCAACGACCGACACTTTGCCCTTAATATATTACGATCTGACTAACGCACGCTAAATCGTTACCACTTAAAGTTACCTTTTCTCGACGTGTACACAATCAACTGATTGTATTTTAGAATTTAAACAGATCCTTTAGATCTTTCTCTAAACAAGTTCGTTATTCGTTCCATTTTTTTTTCCTTTAAGAGGATACATCCAAATTTATATACAGTTTATAAATAATATAAATAATATAATTCATCTTATAATTATCTTATCTTTTATTTTACGATCACGATTAGTGATCATTTGTTTAGTCAACTTATTTTTCTTATCTTTATTAATACGAATGTTTTAAATTATGTTGCATTTACATGTCGAGTATATTGAAATTTATTTTATAACGGTTTGGCAGTTTCGTTTCTTTATTTCAGTGATGTAACAAGACACATTATGCGTACCAAGTATTTTTCCTTTTATTTATAAAACAAATATTTTCTCAACTCTCATATTCTTTCGATTGGATATTTGATTTTAAATATCAAATATATTATGTTATTAAATATAATTAACTTATTGAAAGATTTCATAGCAATTCTAGAATCTTTTTTTTATTTTTAATGTTATTTTAAATATGTAAGGAATTTTATTTAAACAAATGTTGAGATTTTGAATGATCGTAATTTAAGTTGTACCTAAATTTAAGAAAATTTATTTGTAACAGATATAAACAGATATATATATATGTGTGTGTATACAATGTATTCGATTATCGTAACGATTATCGAGGGTCACTCTGGCGCCAGAACCCATAACTTTTCCATACAGAAGACCTCAGAATAACCTCGCGAATATCCTTTTCTTTCGTGACCCTTCCATCGACCCTTTTTCTACCATCGACGATCTTGACCTTTTACGATCATACTCGATTTAAACGCGAACCAACTTTCGTTTCTTTCATAATACTCTCGCACTCTCTCTTTCTTTATTTTATCCTAAAATTTATTTGAAATAAACAATTATTTTTAAATTAAAAAGAAAATAATAAAACACAAATTAGCACACGGAAAAAAATTTTAATCTAAAAAAAAAAATGTTTACTAAAACGAATCATAAAACGAATAATTATTTATTTATCTTATTTTTTGTTTTATGATAAATAATTATTTAAAAATGTATGAATAACGTTTATTAATTTTTAAATAAAGTATCGATATTTTTTATAACTTTTTTCCTATCATAAATAAACTTTCAATTCTTGTTTTTTTATTAAAATAGCAATTTTAATTTGCAATTAACAATAATCCTAATATTTGTAATATTATTCATTAATTTTTTATATGTAATATACAACTTATTTGTTTGTTATTAATTATCGTTAAATTTTAATTGATGGAATGATTAAAGATAAATTATTATAATAAACATTGTAAGATATTATTTAATCTATTTGATAATATTCGAAAAATTGTATTTCAGCGATTTACGTACAAGCATATTCTATAGTAATGAATATGAATGCACGCGTTAGGATGTTACTTCCTGTAACATACATACATACAATATAGTGTCTATATATGTATATTTATGTATACTAATTTGAATTGTCAAGAGGGTGCACGTGTGTCACTTTCATACAATAAACCAAGTCATATACGAGACGTTACGTTATAAAATGATTATTTCAACTATAGGTCATTAATTATCATCAAATTAATAAATTAAAATTGTACGAATAATAGTTAATAATTATTATTTATGCACGAAAAAATCAAATTGATTAAATAATATTTTCTTCATATTTTCCCATTATTCTTATTTCTTTCAATCATTAATTAAATAAAATTACGAGAATAATTTTAGAAATTATTTTGAGGTGAAATTATTATTTAGTATACAATAAGTGTAAAAATTTTTGTTTAATGTTTAATTATGCGTAATATTTAAAAAAGAATTAATAGATTTAATATAAAATAAGATAAAAATACGCGCACGAAGAAAATGATTAACAAAATATAAGAATTTTCTTAATAAAAACCAATACATAATTTTAAATTAAATAAAAAAAAATGAAAACAAATTACTATCGTATAACCTTGATATTAACCAGTATAATGTTTAACTCGTAATTAAATATTCTTAATAGATATCGAATGTAAAATAGAAATGATTAAATATAAAATAAAATAAAATAAATGTTTCTTTATTGTTTTATTTTTTTTTATTATTTATATATATTTTTTTTAATTCTTTTTCTTTTTCTTTATTTCAGTTTTAGCAGTTTACTCGGATCGCGTCGTAATGTTTTTCGCGTCTGTTTAATGTCGTTAAGGTTCTCTCTCGTGGTCGACTTATCGGTGTTTATGTTAAACCGACGCATTTAACAGCCAGGACGGTTTATCTCGTCGATAAATAACTCGAGTCAGAAAGAGAAGAGAAGAGAAGAGAAGAGAAGAGAAAAGAAGGCTCGTGTTCTTTTCTCCTAGCCGAGGCCAAGGGTCTGCGTCCTCCACTTGTCGCATCATTATTGTTTGCGAGAAGACCCCAAAAAGCAAGCAAGCAAGCAAGCAAGCAACCAGCTATGTTATGGGGGGACCAGTCTTCGAATAATCTTTCTAAAAAGACAGACTGACAAGAACAACCAAAAAAATCTCACAAAATAGGAAGGAAAATTTTCAACCATCGTTCTTTTAATTCTCCCAAATACACATTAGAATTTTTATATTTCTTTTCTTTTTCTTTTTTCTTTTTATCGAATATTTTTATAATCTATAGTCTGTTATTGTACGATACTTTTTGTAAATTGTATCGAGGAAATAGTTTCTTCGTATTTTAATACAAAAAAAAAATAATACTGGTTTGTTCATATTTTTTATCAAATATGCTACAAATTTTTAGGTTAGATGGTTTTTTTGAAACTTTTTTTAATTTTTATTAATTACTTTACTGAAATTATTTCCTCTCTCGATCGTATAAATATTTAATAATTATAAATATATTTAATTATTATATATTATTAACATATATAAACAATAAATGTAACATATTAACGATAAATATTATATTATATATATATTTAATTATAATATATTTAATAATCAAAAAATTGATAAATTTATATAATAATAATTTGTAATAAAGATCAAGAAATGTTTGAACGTATAATAATATGAAATTTACAAAAGAGACAAGTATAATAAAGAACAGTAGAAGATTAATAAATCGTAATAAATCTGTCAAGCAATAATAAAAAGTAAACTTATCAATCGAGATTTTAGTGTAATTTTAGTTAAATTTTAGTGTGTAAATTGTATCGAGGAAATAGTTTCTTCGTATTTTAATACAAAAAAAAATAATATTAATTTATTCATATTTTTTATCAAATATGTTACAAATTTTAGGTTAGATGGTTTTTTTGAAACTTTTTTAATTTTTATTAATTACTTTACTGAAATTATTTCCTCTCTCTCTCTCTCTCTCTCTCTCTCTCTCGATCGTATAAATATTTAATAATAAATATATTTAATTATATATTATTAACATATAAACAATAAATGTAACATATTAACGATAAATATTATTATATATATTTAATTATAATATATTTAATAATCAAAAATTGATAAATTTATATAATAATAAATTTGTAATAAAGATCAAGAAATGTTTGAACGTATAATAATATGAAATTAACAAAAGAGACAAGTATAATAAAGAACAGTAGAAGATTAATAAATCGTAATAAATCTGTCAAGCAATAATAAAAAGTAAACTTATCAATCGAGATTTTAGTGTAATTTTAGTTAAATTTTAGTGTGTAAATTGTATCGAGGAAATAGTTTCTTCGTATTTTAATACAAAAAAAAATAATATTAATTTATTCATATTTTTTATCAAATATGTTACAAATTTTTAGGTTAGATGGGGGGGGGGTGGTTTGAAACTTTTTACTTTTTATTAATTACTTTACTGAAATTATTTCCTCGATCGTATAAATATTTAATAATTATAAATATATTTAATTATTATATATTATTAACATATATAAACAATAAATGTAACATATTAACAATAAATATTATATTATATATATTTAATTATAATATATTTAATAATCAAAAAATTGATAAATTTATATAATAATAAATTTGTAATAAAGATCAAGAAATGTTTGAACGTATAATAATATGAAATTAACAAAAGAGACAAGTATAATAAAGAACAGTAGAAGATTAATAAATCGTAATAAATCTGTCAAGCAATAATAAAAAGTAAACTTATCAATCGAGATTTTAGTCAAACGTAATATATTTGTCGGGTTTTGCGAATAACACGTTGAATCTGATGATCCGTGTAAACTATGTCTACAGTGTCACCAAGAAGTGAAACATTCAAGCAAGAATAACGTTTATTTGTGTATACCAACAACACATTTACTCATATGTATCATCTAAAAAACATGTATGCTCACAAGTATATACATATTTTGACACACATATGTACGCACGTATAGACTGAATATTTACATACATACATAGAAAGAAAGAGTAAAGTATTTCGAGACGACGAGAAGAGTTGGTAGACGACGATGTAAGAAATGTTTGAGCTATTCGTTTGAGGGTGAAAACATAAATTTTAAACGTAGTGACGATTTTCTCGCCTTGTCACTTTTGTCATTTGTTGCTTATAAATACCTAAAGGAAGACAGAAACAGAGATAGAAAGAGAGAGAGAGAAGAGAATTGTTGAGAGAATGTTGAAATAGTGGGGGAGGGGTGGAGAGGTTATTCCCGGTTGCAGGACGTTATTCGACGACCGTTTCTCTTCTTTCGAGCCAATGTCCATAAATAGAGCTCGCAAATAGATCGACAAGCAGACGGTCCACGGTTTCAATCTTTTTCCGTCGAATTACTTTTCTAAATTAACCTATTGTGACTGTTTCGAAAGATTACTTGTCTGTGGATAAGGTTTTTCGTTATTTTCTGCCTTTCTTTATTTTTTTCTTTTTTTTTTTTTTCTATCGTTTGAAATGTCAGTTTATTATTCATTTGTAGAAATGATTTTTATAATCGTAAATCGATATGATTTATTTTTAATTGAATTTATTTGTGTTCGGTATTTAATATTTAATATTCTGGAAATTGTTAATCAAAATTATTTATTGTTATATTGTTTATTTAGATTTTGAAATATTTACAAATTTTAATGTTACTTTTATTAGTTGAAATATAATTGTGAATTGATAAATTAGAGGTTAGGTTTGATATAATACGCGCGGAAACGTATAGGTTATATTATACGCAGGGTACATTAGAATAAAAGATTATTTTATATGAAAAAATAATTCTAAGTAAAAAATGTTAAATATTTTTTTGATTATTTATACCTGCCAAAAAAACAAATTTAATTAAAAAATTAGAGGCTGCGTATTTGAAATTACAAATAAATGTGCGTGTGTGTGACAACGAAGTATACAATTTAAATTATACGTAAAGTTTATTCGATCTGAAGGTAATTCTATATGTGAAAATAAATTGAAATAAAAAAAGTAATATTTGTTCATTTAAATGTTCCGTTTTCTAGAAAATCATGTTTCAAAATTCAATATACTATCCGTACACTGAACTACTTCTCTTATTATTGACCATTTATTAACATTTCTTCAATCAAATCTTATAGCAAAAAAAAAAGATAATAACTAAAAAATGCTAAAAAATATGACACATATTTTCGATACAAATAATCTGATTTATCATTTCGATTATAACACTTCTCTTATTTAATATATTAAATTCTCACGTTTCATTTGTAAAGAAATACGAGATGTTAGTTGAAAATCTTTTTAAAAGAAGAGAATCCTTTGTCGAAAGTGAAGTTTAAGAAAGTAGAAAAGAGTAAAAAGGTAAAAATCTGACAATGCAAATAAACAAACATGGCCAATGGGCAAGGGATCCTTTCTTTATTCTTGGTCGGATCTTTGTAAAGGCGTCAAAGGGACTCTCGGTGAAGAATGAAGAGAGACACCAAAAAATATTTTTAAAAATCATAAAAAAAAGATAGAAAAAGAGAGAGAGAAAGAGAGAGGGGGAGGGAGAATAGGGGGAAGAGTCTCGCAACAAAGTGTTCGTGTACGGTAATAGGAGTACCCTTGCCCATGACCAACCATATCGACTCGTTTCAAGTTCAACGGCTTCGTGTTACTCCTCGGCCAAGAGTTTAATGGCCATATTTTTAACGGGGCCCCATAAGCCCCGTGGCCCGTGGCCCGGAAAAGTGAGAAAAAAAAACATCCTGACACCAAGTGAGTTCATGTTCCTCGTCTGTCAACGATCGTAGAATCTCAGAATGCTTTCACGTTTAGGCGTGTCGTCAAAGCACGCGATTATATACACTGTGTCCCGAAAATTACTCTACGTAAAAAAAAAAAAAAAAAAAAAATAAGAAAGTAAAAGAAAAAACGGAATATTGGCTTATTAATAGAGTTATGGTGTATATATTTTTTTTGTTTCTTTTCTATAAGACTTGAATCTTCGGTTGAAGTGTTTTAAAAATGTATAGGACTATTGGGACATCCTGCGTAATTTTTATTGGTTAAACTAAGTTTAATATTTATTTCTAACAATTAATATGAATAATGTTTGTGTTTGTTTTAATCATTGCATTATGATACACACTTATAGGATTAATTTGGAATTATATTTAATTATAATGAATTATTTCATTTTATTTGTTTAGCATTTAGTATAATGCGTGGACACTTGGAAATGTTTTTAATATTTGTACGGACTATATTAAATAATTATAATGTTAAATAGATCGGAAGTTTTGATATGCGTCTGAACAATAGCCCATACATTATCTCTTACATTTGCAAAAGGAACAGGAAATGTGTTAATGTTAAAATTCAATTGTCTTATCGTTTTAATTACCTGTAAGATGATTTTTCGTTCTGAATTTCGATTAAATATTTGTTCTTAATATTGTTTATTTTTATATTTTTTTATTTTAATTACTTCAAAAATGTTTGCAATGAAATTCTGATTTTCGATGCTTCAGATCGTATCAATGAAGAAACAAAAATTATTTTCTTTTTTCCATTTCATAGTTACTTTTATTTGATGTATTTGAATTGAATGGTTTGGAGTATTTTTGGAAAATATTTCGACTGTTTGAATCGTAAAAGTTGGAATCATAAATGACTTAGGATGATTCTTTTTTGTTTTAAGTTACAAAAGTTCTTACTTAGCGAGTCGTGTAGATTTTCAAGTATAACAGAACACGACACATTTTTGGAAATACTGTCGAGAGAATGAAACGATATGACCACCCAGGAGGCTACACGTGTTCCGCAAGTTTTCCAGAAAACGATAACCCTCGTACCTTAGGGACCCTGCTGATCGTTCGGTCGTAAAGAAATTTTTCTTTGGACGGACACGCGATTTACAACAAATCGGCTTTTCCTGTGGCGCCTTCTACTGATTAAATCATCAACCATTTTCTTTCGCCAAATAAAATACAACTCTGATCATAAAAATTGATCACGAAAATATATATATATATATATCCTTAATAACAACAATAATTAATTTATCACAATTTTTATTAACACATTTTTATTAGCTCAATGAAAATGAATTAGTATTCAAATTTTATTATTGAAAAGTTTTTAACCTAAAAAAAAGAAAAACTATAATTCATTTGTTAACTAAGAATCTTTTAATCCATCTTTATTTTATTGTGAACAAATAAATATAAAAATAATAAAAACAAAATAATAAATATCCGACACGTAAAATAATAATTTTCTGTCGTTATATGAATAAAAATAAAATATAGAAGAAGAAGGTAGAGAAAAAGAGGAAAAATAATATTTTTGAAAATGGAATTTAAAGGTTGAAGGTTATATTGTTAGAAGTAAAAGTTAGTCGGCACTCGAGTAAGGGTCTAAGGGAAAAATGTGTATCTCTGAACTAGGGACTAGGAGGGCTGTTGTTGGCTTTTGGTCAGAGTTTACACATAACGCGTTATGTTTCCAGTTTTATCAGCCAACACACTTGACTCGAGTTTAAATCCGTCCGGTTTTGGCTTGAACAGTTTGGATGGATGAGGTATGCTTATGGCAACCCGCAAATAACATCCTTTTGATGGTTTAGAAAAGAGGAAGAGTAGGCCTATATTATGGGGATTTTAAACAGAGTTTCTTTTTTTTTTTGACGGCTTTCTTTTCATACCTAAACGTGTTACTGACTGTTTGTCATCGGATTGAGATATTTGTTTAGTAGAATTCTATCCATTGGTACTATCTTATTCTTTTCGGCATTCTTTTCTGCGTCAATCTTATTTCCTATACTATACTAACATCAATGATTTAGTATAATTTTTATTTGAATTAAGATTATTTTTTTTTATATATATTTATGATAATATAGTGTTATGTTTGATGTTATAGTTTTGATACGATTAAACTGCTTATTTGTTGTTGCATTTAGTTTTTTAGTGTAAATTTTATAATTTACTTAATATTACTCTGTATGTATAGTGTAAGAAATTTAATTATAGTACAATTAATTTAATTTAATAGAATAATTATTATTATTATAATATAATTTGTATAATCAATAGAGTATAATACACATATAGTATAACTAATTTTGTAATGTAAGTATTATTATTATGATATAATTAATGTAATATATAATGTGTTACTTTAAATTATCTATAACTAATATAAATTGTATTATAAAATTAGTATGACACTAGTATAGCCTAAATAACAAACATTTAACTAATAAATACGTAAATTTCAAATATAAGCTAAACTAATATAATAAATTTATATTAAATCATAGTATTTATAGATATTAAAAAAATTAATTATTATATTAGAAATAAAATACAATTATAAAAATAACGTGCATAAGAATATATACTTAGATATTTAAGAAAAAAGAAACTGCTAAAAAATATAATTTATACAAAATAAATATAAATTCTTTCAAATGATCCAATAAGTAACGACTGATTGTCAGTCGATAAAAAAATAATAATTCTGTTAACAAAAATTATGAAACGAACGATTCAATTTTGTCAACGATACCGTCTTATCAAAATCAAAGATCAAGAATGATTATAGGAGACAAATGCACCGCGGAAACGGTACTGTACAATAATCTGAAATATAAGAAGAAAGGATCTAACGTCTTGTCGCGCGGTAAATCAAACTGGGTTCACCCTGTGACCTCTAGGACCGATACAGAAGTACAAAGCGCTCACGTTCTGAGCTGGGCCGCCCGAGAGAGAGAAAGAGAGAAAGAGAGAGAGAGAGAGAGAGAAAGAAAGAAAGAAACAAAAAGATAGAATAAAAGAATCAGAGAAGAAAAATAAAAAAACATAAGATTCGTACAGTATGTTTCAAGGACTCTTTTCGTGTAAAAGAAATTTCAAACTGATTTCAAAAAAAGAAATTATTATAACAGTTTTGTGTAAATGATCAACAAATTGTTTATTTAAACGATCAAAAATATGGGGTAAAAATTTTCAATTAAAAAATGAAAATGTAAGATCAGGAGTATGATATGTTTCAATATTGCAGAATTGAAAGTGAATTGAAAATAAATCTTATGATTTTTTCAAGCTAATTTATCTAATTATTTATTAATAATAAGAAAGATTAATTGTCTAAACGATATACCAAATATTGGAAGTCTGATTTTAGAAGAATAAATAATATTATTAAGAAAATTTATATTATTAAGAAAATTGGTCTAAATTATGTCATTAAAATGAATACTATTGCATATTAAAAATCTTATATCACGTATGATTTTTTATCCTATTTAAAAACAAAATTGTAATTGAATGACAATGTTATTTATATTGAAAAGTAATTAAAAATGTAAGTACTTGATACTTAATATATTGAAATTATAAATTTTGGGGTGGCCTGTAGAAAGAAACGCACGAATTTGAACAACAGTGAAAGGGGGAGTAGTCTCGGTAAAAGAAAGAGAGTTACCTTTGGTTCGCGAATACAAGTATCTTCTGACTATCTCTTGGCTATCTGAGGGTCATCGGCTAGCTTGCTATATAGCTGTGTACTTATCTAACTTGTTCCGTGTATACACAGATACATACACACAATACATCCTTACTTACACATATCTATCTTAAAAACATAAACTCATACATTCATTTCAATCCAAATAATCATAATAATAAGCTACTCCTAAAATCTAAAAAAAACTTCCTCCCCCTCTCCCAAAAAATGACTTCAACGAAGTTAAAAAAGGAGACAAAAATACGTCAAAATAAAAAAGAAGAAAAAAAAACAAATGCAAACGCTAATAAATAAAAATGCAACGATTCCATTTCGGTTTGGAAATAAAAATTTACGTGAAAAATACTTCGATGTGAAGACAGACAATCATAGAAAATATAAAGAGAAAAACAAAAGTAAAAAAGAACGAGTTAATTTCGTTGAATCCTATATGTAACGTAAAAGAGGGTGGTTATAAAAGCAGAGGATTGGAGAGAGAAACGAGAAGATAAAAAAAGAAAGAAAGAAAGAAAGATAGAACCGAGTTAGCTTGGTCGCAGTTTTTAGGTTAGGTGAAAGAACGAGGTTATGGAACAGGGTGCTGGGGTTTAGGTAAAAAGAATAAAATAGAAAAAAGATAGGAGCAAGTTAGCTTGGATGTAGCCTTTAGGTAAGTTGAAAGAAGAGGGGGGGGTGGGGAAGGGGGGTGGGAGGTGGGCTGGAGGTTATGGAAGAAAAGAGAAAAAGAGAGATAGAAGCGAAAAGTGAGGCCATGAAGGAACAGGGCTGGTAGGAAGGGTAGGGTAGAGAGGTTTGGGGGGAGTTGGTTAGTAGGAGGAGGGTGGGATGAGGGGCAGGCTGGACTACAAGCTGTCGGGCGACGATAGCATCGCCTATCGACCCCTAGGATCGTCCGAAGAGGTTTTCCATGTTCTTCTTCGTTATACGATCTTGTACGAGGAGCTCTCGTACGAGGGTGTGCAGGTAACAAACACCCCCAATTATGTCAGGCTGAATTAGTAGTGGGCCAACTATTTTCAAGCTAACGAGCCGCCTCTGTCCGCTGGTCGTAACGCGTTCTAGTCAAGTTTGTAGATCCCCCATCCCCTACCCACCCCCTCCCGCTCCTCCCTTCACCCCCCACTCCGAAGCTCACCTTACCTGCCCCTTCTTCCTTTCTCTTTCCTTTTCGTGAGCCTAGTGTCCAACAATTTTTCATTCCTTTTTGATTTTTACCTCTTACTGATCTACCTGTTTCTGTCTTCGTTTGGTTATTCTGTTTTTTCTATTTCTTTTTTTTTCGTTTGGTCGGTTTTTCTTATCTTTCGGAGATCGTCTAGAAAACGGTAGCTGCTCGGGACGGTCGATACTCGAGATTTATTTTTATTAAGATTTCTTTTTTTTTTTTTAAGATCTCTCCTTAGAATAGGATGATAATGGATTATTAGGTGGGATCGAATCTTTTTTTAAGGAGAAGGCGGGACCCGTTTTTTGAAGGATTAGTTTTAATCTTACATGGGTGATTAGTTTGTCGGTTGCTTATCATAGTTTATTTTTGGGATTATGGATTGTGGTTGGTATCTTTCTTTTTTTTTAATATGAGAAAGTTTTATTTTTAGAGATTTATTATAATATGTTATTGGAATTATATATATATTTGTTAGAAAGATATTATAAAGTTTAATAGTATTTTTGTAATAAATATTAATTAATATATTGATTTATTTAAGTATACTATTAAAACACTGATTTTTTTGATAGATATTTAATGCATGCTAATAATATACAACTGTAGATAGAAGATAATAACACACATATATTATAAAAAGTAAATGAATGATTATTATAAATATATATTATATTATAATTATTTAGAATAAACTCTAATATCAAATAAATAATATATCCTATACTATATTCAACAATATAATATCTTACCCAATAGATTAAATTAATGCATGCTAATAATATACAACTGTAGATAAAAGATAATAACACACATATATTATAAAAAGTAAATGAATGATTATTATAAATATATATTATATTATAATTATTTAGAAGAAACTCTAATATATCAAATAAATAATATATCCTATACTATATTCAACAATATAATATCTTACCCAATAGATTAAAAATTCAACATTTAAAACATAATCAAACTAATCTAATCTATTCGACTTTCCCCAAAATAATCAATCTAACCTAAATAAATATTTCAACCGTATTTAATATTAACTTTTGCTATTCCTACTTTGATACCTATCTTCTAACGTGTACCATTTAAAGATCATAGATCTTTTCAAGACGAATGTAGACGTAGGAAGTTGCGAGGTAGACGACAGTTCTTTAGACACGGTGCACAAGAAAACACGACTTTTCTCTTTCGAGGAGACAGCGATCGTACCCCCCTACTGCGAGAAAGAGACAGTTATATATAAACGAGAAAGAAGTCGTCGTGCCAATTTGTTGGACGCCCTCGTTGAATGCCTTCTTTGAAAAGGACACCCCAAACCTCCCCTCCACCTTTCTCCTTTTTCTCTGACCCTTCACGGCACTACCCCTCTTCCCACCCTTCCGTTTTACCCGAGACATTTTTCTAACAGAGACTAGACAAAATGAGAACCTTAATGGTCTGGTGTAAGTATGTATATGTGTATACAAAAATAAAACTGTTCGATGTAGTGTTGTAAGGTAGACCTAAAGCTAAAAGATTTTACAAATATGGGCTCTCAGATCCTAGTTAATTTTGAAGTATCTTCAGTCCCACTTGGTATTGTGCAATTTGGTACAAGGATACATCGGGTCTCTCGAAACTACCCCCCCTCCCTCTCTCCTGCTGACCGTTTCATTTTTTTTTTCTTTGTTTATCTAATCAATAACTTTACTCGACAAATTAGATACTATTGTGTTTCGATTATTCTTCCGGTTTATTATTTATTTCTTGATTCATTCATTAACAAATTTTTAATTGTTTTTCTTCCTATCCTCGTGGGGGTTCATAAATGTTTTTGAATATTTTTAATATTTCTTTTTTTCTTTAAGAAACAATCAACAAAATATTATAAAAAATATATTAACCGATTAAACTTAATAGAACTTTATCAATTTTATACTTTTTGTTTACTCTAAAAAAAAAATAATAATTAAAAATACAAAATGTATTTTTTATAAGAAAAAAATCAATTGGATAAATTGGTTATGTTAAGTGTATGCTAAACATTTCTAAATTTTGTTCTTTTTTTATAATTATCAAAGAGAAGTCTTAAGAAAAGCTTTGACGAGGAGGATTAAAAGATTTCTAATAGATAAGAATAAGAGGGTTAAAGATGGTCGCGCGATCGATCAGTGCTGCCATCGTGTCGACCGTCGGTCACCTGTACGAAGATCGGCCGGTCCGCCCACGCAAATTCGTTTGAAAGTACACAAATGTATACTACTACATTTGAACAGGAAGAAATCCGAGAGAGAGAAGACAATGGTTCGTGTACGATCAACAACACTGAGAAAACTTGATTCTCTTTCTCTTTCTATCTCATTTCCTGTTTTTTTTCTTCTCCTTCTTTTTCTTCTTTTTCTTCCCCACTTGCTATCCTTCTCTGTTACTTTTCGTTTATATTGTTTTCTCTCTTTCTCTCAACCCGATCCAGCTTCAGAGGGTACAGAGGGGGACAATCTTAAGTGCGCTGCTTTACAAGATAAGAAATTAAGTACGAATACCCCTTGGCGACCAGCAACCACCGTTCGATAAGATAAACTTCGTGCATACGTGCCTACATACCTGGTTTAATTTTCTTTTTGTTCGCGAAGAAGTTTTTTGTTTCTTCTTATTTGCTTTTGTTTTTGTTCTGTTTTGTTCTTTACCAGTTCGTTCATTCATTCGTACAAATTGCGAGATTGCTAAAGTGTGAGGATTATGTGTATGAAATTTATCGTTACCTTAAGGTTCTATTGAAATTGTTTAATCTTTTATCGTATCTTCAATTACTTGTCTTGTTTAAATGAATTAAGTTTGTTACTTTTATATTATTCATTGAGATAAATTATTTCTATGTCGGTTATTGTGTTCAAATGATTTTTAATGACGTATAATTGATCTGTTTAATTTACATGATCGTGTAACTGATTTTCAACATAACCTACAAATTGGTCTACAAAATGTTGGAAATGAAAATAATTAATTGTTAATATATTCTAACACAATTGTTGATCTAATTTATAAACGTAACATAAAATACGCGCATGAAGGATATTTTATAATTACAATAATATATTTAATTATTATTTATACATTAGTTAATGTATCAACTATTAAACGTTAATTCATAAAATCATATTTTGATTTATTTTTTTTTTCTTTGATACAGAAAGATAAGTTTGGATGTAATTATTTTAAATGACATTTTTTCTTCTTACTAATGTAAAAAACAAGAGAAGATACACGACATATATTTACCCGGACCAAACGGATTGATGAAAGTGATACTTAATTAATCCCAGAAGAACGCTAGCCAGCACGGTTATCCTTGAAACATTGATTCCTCGCTACGACTGGATTCGCATTGAAACCGAGAGACGAATGTACACTTAGCGTTATTTAACTTTCATTACGACCACGTAAGCTGAGCTTTATTGACATTCGTATAATGGAGTCAAAGCTACGGATAAGATACTTCAGTCACGGATACACGTTTAGCTTTTTGTTTCACTATTCAAGTATTTCCACTCGTCGCTAAATGAATTTCTTCAAATTATTTTATATTAAGAATATTTCAAGATATTTATCTGTTCCAACAATCGTTGAAAACATTATTTTACAAAATTTTCTTATACTTATATATTAAAAAATTATTATAAGATAAAATAATCATCGAATTTTGTATAAATTATCTTAAAAATACAATAATTAATACAGTAATTATTTTATTGAATCAATGAAATAAATAATCGCATGTGTAAAAGTAAATGTATAATTTTTTAAATTATAAAATTACTTTCCTTAAAATTATTCTATCAAAAGAAAAAGAAAAAAAGGAAATCAAATTATTAGTAAACAATGTATTTCAGATGAAATCTTTTTTTTTGAAAAGATATTTAAGCTTAATAATAATTGGAGTTATAGGGAAAGGAATTCACGTCTTGAAAACGTTATTTGACTTTTACTCCCGTGACGATCGTTCCTCGTTTTAAAAAGAGGTCCTCGGTAAACGAGGAGTGCCTTTATAAGCGTTCTTCCCCTTTTTCTAAGACCATTATGTGTGAGAAGATCGACACGATCCTGAATGAATGCCGATATCTCTTTCTCCTTACTATCTTTTCTTATTCTTTTCTTTTTTTACGATTTGTTTTACAGCACCTATCAAATGTACGAAAACCATAATATTGAAGGTAAAATAATCAACACGATCTTCAACAGAATCGAATAAGAAAATTTAAAACGAATAAAAAATATAATACCGATAGTTTCAAAATAATAAATGTTATTTGTATAGTATGATAATTTATAATATATACTTTTGTAAATTTATTAATAGCCTCGTTAGTTCCTAAAATCATTAGTATATAATCAAATTCTTTTTATGATTTTCCTAATAACGACTAATTATTTTATGTAAGACCTAGGGATTTCTTGATTTAAGTAAATTATGCATTTTATCTATACTATATATGTATGTAAATGAAATTATATAAAGTTATAGTGAATTTCTAATTGTAAATTTTAAAACAATAATTCAAATACTGCATGTACTTGCATATACATAAAACATTATTAATAAGATAAATATGTATGTGAAGTATATACTACATAATATTCTATAATATACATAGATAATACATAGAATTATATGAAGGTATAGTGAATTTCTAATTGTAAATTTTAAAACAATAATTCAAATACTGTATGTACTTGCATATACATAAACATTATTAATAAGATAAATATGTATATGTGAAGTATACATACCTACAATATTCTATAATATACATATAATACATAGAATTATATAAAATTATAGTGAATTTCTAATTGTAAATTTTAAAACAATAATTCAAATACTGCATGTACTTGCATATACATAAAACATTAATAAGATAAATGTATATGTGAAGTATACATACCTACATAATATTCTATAATATACATATAATACATTGAATTATATAAGTTACAGTGAATTTCTAATTGTAAATTTTAAAACAATAATTCAAATACTGCATGTTCTTGCTTATACATAAACATTATTAATAAGATAATATGTATAGTGAAGTATACATACCTACAAATATTCTATAATATACATATATAATACATAGAATTATATAAAGTTATAGTAAATTTCTAATTGTAAATTTTAAAACAATAATTCAAATACTGCATGTACTTGCATATACATAAAACATTATTAATAAGATAAATATGTATATGAAGTATACATACCTACATAATATTCTATAATATACATATAGAATACATAGAATTATATAAATTTATAGTGATTTCTAATTATAAATTTTAAAACAATAATTCAAATACTTTATGTGCTTGCATATACATAAAACATTATTAATAAGATAAATATGTATGTGAAGTATACATACCTACATAATATTCTATAATATCATATAATACATAGAATTATATAAAGTTATAGTGAATTTCTAATTGTAAATTTTAAAACAATAATTCAAATACTGCATGTACTTGCATATACATAAAACATTATTAATAAGATAAATATGTATATGTGAAGTATACATACCTACATAATATTCTATAATATACATATATAATACATAGAATTATATAAAGTTATAGTGAATTTCTAATTGTAAATTTTAAAACAATAATTCAAATACTGCATGTACTTGCATATACATAAAACATTATTAATAAGATAAATATGTATATGTGAAGTATATATACCTACATAATATTCTA
This sequence comes from Polistes fuscatus, assembly GCF_010416935.1. Lineage (NCBI taxonomy): Eukaryota > Metazoa > Arthropoda > Insecta > Hymenoptera > Vespidae > Polistes > Polistes fuscatus. The sequence goes on along the minus strand of NW_025113086.1, from coordinate 1,579,800 downwards.
TAATATACATATATAATACATAGAATTATATAAAGTTATAGTGAATTTCTAATTGTAAATTTTAAAACAATAATTCAAATACTGTATGTGCTTGCATATACATAAAACATTATTAATAAGATAAGATGTATATGTGAAGTATATATACCTACATATATTCTATAATACATATAATACATAGAATTATAAAGTTATAGTGAATTTCTAATTGGTACATTTTAAAACAATATTTCAAATACTGTAATGTACTTGCATATACATAAACATTATTAATAAGATAAATATGTATGTGAAGTATACATACCTACATAATATTCTATAATATACATATATAATACATAGAATTATATAAAGTTATAGTAATTTTTTAATTATAAATTTTAAAACAATAATTCAAATACTGCATGTACTTGCATATACATAAAACATTATTAATAAGATAAATATGTATGTGAAGTATATATACCTACATGATATTCTATAATATACATATATAATACATAGAATTATATAAAGTTATAGTGAATTTCTAATTATAAATTTTAAAACAATAATTCAAATACTGCATGTACTTGCATATACATAAAACATTATTAATAAGATAAATATGTATATGTGAAGTATATATACCTACATAATATTTTATAATATACATATATAATACATAGAATTATATAAAGTTATAGTGATTTTCTAATTGTAAATTTTAAAACAATAATTCAAATACTGCAAGTACTTTGATATACATAAAACATTATTAATAAGTTAAATATGTATATATGTAATATATATACCAACATATTTTTTTTTCTATAATATCCTAATAATAATTTCTTACAATAATGATAATAAATCATCGAATCATATGAAAGCTTATTAATTCTTGAAAAATCTAAGAAAAAACTACCATGTGGAAACTGCAAGTGATCATAGCTGTTGCAACAAAAATGTCCTGATATTAAAATTGAAAAAATGGTTAGCTTACATTAGATGTATTCTGTGTTTTATATGATGTTCTTATATGGTAATCCAAATATATGTATGTCACACTCCAACGAACACAAACACACACACACTCGCTCACATATGCATATCACTTGCATAATTACAAAACACGAACAGGTATATGCGAAATAAATTTGATACTTTTCTAACACAGTTTAGACACCTCTCGCGATGTTCAAATAAGACTGAGCATAATAACTATGCTGTACACACGAAGATTATCGAATCACTTTCCGAACGAACACGAAGGTCATTGTGTTTACAAGTTCAACGGTTAGATTCCTAACAGAGTAAAACAATAACATTGAAGTATAGATACCATCTGAGGGGGGAAGATTGTATATAGAAACAAACAGTGAACGATCTTATAACCATTTTTTCTATTAGTTTTACCTCTCCTTCTCATTCACTTCTCATTTGTCTTTCTTCTCAGCTACTGACAAGACGTGTTCCAACGTATTCTAACGTATTCTTGTTTTTACGTATTTTACATTTTTTGTTTACTTCATTTTTATTATATATAATGTTTTATATCCTCTTTTATAACGATATTCTAATTAATAATATTTCAATAATTATTCGCGTTAGATTTATTTCGTCTTATATACTCGATAGCCAATACTCACACATACTAACATATACATATCACTTGCATCGTAAAAAAACACGTATACGTGTAAGCGAAATAAATTTGATACTTTTTAAATATCGTTTTATTTATCGTGTTTGATATTTTTAAATATCTTTTTTAAATCTCGGCGTTCGAAAAAAACAAGCGAGTATGAAAACAACTGTACAGTACATTGGGCAGCCATATTGTTGGTCAGCGATAATCGCAATCGATAATTGGCGACCTATAAACCAATCAAAATCAAGCAGACGCTTGATTTTGATGTCGCAATCGATTATTATTTATATCGAATGTATTATTTCGTAAAGATGGATTTCTCTTTTGATTGTAATGTTAAAACGCTTTCTTTTGTTTTGGCGTTGTACGGAACGTATCGTAATTATACTTTCCAATTATATCTTGAATTCTTTCGTTCACCGGTACTTTTACAAATTCTAACAAGTTATGGGGTCAGATATGGTTAATAAATAATAAATTAAACGTAAAACGAGTAGGAAGAAAAGAATGGTTAGTTTTTCCGTGCACGTTAATTAAGTGAAGAAAAGTGAGGTTAGTTTTTCCGTGCACGTTAATTAAGTGAAGAAAAGTGACGTTAGTTTATTCGCGTGTATACGAGCATAAGTGCATAGTGATCCTTTCAATACAACGATTTGGGATACGTAAACGGATGCAGAGTAAAGCTGACAGAAAATGATGCAGCGTGGACGACGAAAGGTGAAGATGCAGGACATTGTAACTGTGAGTATAAAATCAAATCAATATAATTATGTACAGTAATAGTTTTTAAATTATTTTGGTTCGCTATTTTCTTTCAAATTTATAAAGTTTTAACGATCATTACTATCGATGTGCCAAAAAAATACGTAAATAACTTTGTATAAATTCGTTTTTGCTAGAAATCTTGCATTTTCTTATTTCTAAATTTAATAATCAAGTGATTTCGGAAACACTTTCAATTTTCTACGAACATTGTATAAAAACCATTATGCAATAATTTTAGCGGTAAAGAATATCAATTATTTTGTTATCAGATAGCAATAAATGATTCAATAAATATAAAAATTATTTATACAAATTTGTTGGTCAGTTTGATATTCGTAATCTTTGATTTTTAATAGTTTTACAAATTTGTGAAAATAATTGCATATAAAATGATAAAAATAAAAAAATTAAATTTAATATTCAAGAATAACATTTAATAGAAATAATGAACCTAAATAAAATAAAAACTATAAATTATACTTAATCAAATTACTATACAATACCAATAATCTTTAACAAAATCATCAAAAATTCAATGAACTTAATAGAATCTTACCTAGCAAAAATTTCATGCTTCCAATCCTCATGTTTAACCAGTTTGACAATTTTTTCACAAACGAAATAACAAATTGGTAGTAATAAAAAAAGAAAAAAAATCGATATTCTCATAATAAAAGAATATCTGCATTAACATATGTCCTATCTTTCCATCGAAAGAATTTAAAGTTACGAGACATGTTCACAGTATAATAATAAACGATTTCATTGAAAGATCAGTGAAAAGAGACAACTTGTTTTCTCTAAATATTGTCGTCTCGGTGAGCCACATTTGAAGATCGGTGAATGACCGTTTCAAATGAGTACCATGAAAATAATAAGAATCAGAATAAAAGAAACCGTGAAGGAATAAAAAAAAGAAGAATAAAAATCAGTTGTTGTACCATAGTAATCGTTCCTGATGACGTAGAAAACGAGACAGAATATAAGTTGTCTGTTATTCTTTTGGAAAGGTCTCCTAGCAAGCCTGTTTTCAAGAAGTTAGCGTGTAATGGTCGGAATAATAGTAGCCCTCCTAGCATCCAAGATCAATTCTTGTTTAGTGTTGTTTGAGAAAAGCGATCTGGAATGACTGATGATCGTCCAAGTTAGTGGGATACATTCACGTGAGAAAAAAAATAAAAAAGAAAATGTTTAGAAGAGGGAACAGGTAGCTCGTTGAACCTGTGGGAGTCTCATCCAAATTTCTCAATGAAAAAGAAGAAGTCTTTGAGTTCCGAGAACGTGGACCTGTTTTTTTTTATATGATTATTTTTTCTCTCTCTCTCTCTTTCTCCTTTTCTTCAGATATTTCTTTTCGTTCAGTGTTGTCCATCAGCATGGCCCTTCTCTGTGGGTCAACGCGAGAATTAGAAAAGAAAAATGTATCTTTCGTCCCTGGTGGGCCCACGAAAAACGAGAATACACCATTCACTTTTATTATATATGCAGACCTTTTCATATACCATGTAAATACACACGCATGGGGATTATGGATGCTCGCGACTCGCGCCAGTCTTACTAAATGCTTTCAGAATGAGAGATGAAATTTAAAGAAAGAGAAAGAGAAAGAGTGAGTGAGTAGGGGAGTTTTAGGTGAGGGGTAGGATGAATGAAAAGAAGTGTATGTGTAATAGGATTAAGAAAGACCGGAAAGGAACTTCACTTCTCCTCTCTTCTTCTGTTCGGATTCATTTGGAATCAGCTGAGAGTAGGAACCTCCGGTTCTTTGAGGACTACTAACGATATAGAGAAGACGTAGTCACGTAACTAATGCGTGTTTACCCACGCACTGGCTTTTCGTTTCTACAACATTGCTCTTGGTAAGCTTGAAAAGCTGCTTTTCGAAATGGTAGGGAGAGTTATTACAATGGTATATGCTTCCGGTAATAACTAAAGATAAGAAACGGAACTGTCAGATCGATAAGCTCTTTAATAATTCATACGTTTTTTATTTTTTTCTTACATTATGTACAATTAAATATTGTGGATTACCCAAAAAATTCGCGTTGATCTAAAAAAAGAAAAAACAAGAAGTACCTTTAAAAATGTTTCCTTTGAACTTTCTTTTTCACGACTAGCATCCATTATCAATCGGGTATCAATTAAATTCTTCAAATTAGCTAATAATTCGAAACTGAATGATTAAAAATCGGTACGAACATATCGTATTAATAAATGCTAAAGTTTATGGTGTTGTTTAGAAAAGATTCTTTTTTTTTTTTAAATAAACATTGAAATTGTTATGAACTTTTTGTACGAAAGTCGATAAAATAAACGATATAGAAAGACTTATTGAAAAATGTAATGAAAATAAAGAAATAATTTTCGAAGAGGAAGAGTATAATCGAGTCGTACAGATAATGGAATTCGTTTGGTATCTACGATAAGCAATCTGCTCGCGTAGTAGTGGAAGGCAATCCCATGAGAGAATAGAGTCGAAGGAGAGAAGCTATTATCGTTGGAAAAGTAAGATCAGAATGCGGGTAGCGTCGCAACGCCTAATGAAGCCATCAGCTTGGCGCGTGCCCTAAGCGCCAACTTGTGATTAGACTGGGCATTGCCTTCCTACAATACCGGAACTTATTCTTCTTGTTATCGGATAAGGGAACTGTCCTGACTTGGAAAGTGTCCTAATTATACCCAATGGTATTTACCGATCGTCATTATATTTTTAGATAAAAAAACTTATCGAAACGAATCATTATTTTACATGTTTTATTTTACAATTTATTTCTTTTTTTTTTTATATCATTCAAACAATTACAATATTTTGATCATATACAGTTCGAATCATAAAAGTAATATATTTGAATTTGTACAGTTAATTTTGTTGTTTAAAGTAGGTGTAGAAAGAAAAATAAATAAGAATGAAGAAAAATTAGGGAAACAGTTATGAACGATTGACAGTAGGTTATTTAAGCGATCAGAGTGTTAGGTCTGGGTGCCAAAAGTCTTACTCTATTTTCCCTTCTAATTTATTTTATTACGGCTGACTAGGCCAGCTTTGACTCCCCGGCATTCTCCAAGTTGGTCCGTAATTGGGAAACCCATTAAGGCTTTTCCTTCAGCTTTCTATCTCTCCCTCTTTAACTCAGAGTCTCTCTCTCTCTCTCCCACCCTTTAGACTTCTTAATGAATTGGGCCTAACTGCGATTATGCCATCTCGTCCGCAACGCCTTCTCTCACTTCTTGTCGAAAGGGACGCCAGACCCTCCTACTCCTCCGAGCAGTTCGACGTTTCATTTTTTTCTCGCCTCGTCGTCGTCTTTTCACGGCGATAAGCACTCTCAGAATTCGCACAATTTACTTCCCACCTTCCCACAATTTTCATATCTTTTTTCTTTTCTTTTTTTTTTGTTCTTTTCCCTTTTACCAAGAAAAAGTTATTCTACGATCAAAAAGAATTCGTAATAATGTTTATTTGTATCTTTTCTTTTCTTTTATGAATATTAAAAAAAAATAGCAGACGAAACAACGAACAAACAAATTTAGCAGTTTAATAAAGTATTTTTATTTTTTTTTTAATTTTATTTAGTTAGTAATTTTTAATTCGATAAGCTTAAGAACGACGGGGTAATAAAAATGGTGAATATTTTTCAAAATTTTATTCGGTTAATATTTTGTATAATATAGATGTGATTTCATTGCATTCGAATTGCGTTAAGGTATCAATAAAATTTGTTAAATACATAAACTAATATTTCATTACAAACATAACCTAAAAATGCATAAAAACACTAATTCAACAAGAACAAAAATATTAATTTAACCAATAAGTCAATACGATTTCTACTGTTCATTTATTTGATAAAAACCTCATGAATATATCATCTCATCCAATATTACCCATTAAAATAACCCCATCGTTCTTTCAAAACTCGAACGAAAAGAAAAGGCGTATCGGTACCCGTAACTTAAAAAGTGTAGGGGATATGCAGAGGAAAGAGGAGATCACGTACTACGGGTAACGAAAAAGTGGCTGACGGACGAGGTATGGAATAAAAAAAAAGATCCCTGCACACACCCACTCCCACGCACACATCTACAAAACAAAACAAAGTAGAAAAAAAAAGAATCCCTAGGCAACGAGAAATGTGCGTGAAGGTTTGGCTGTGACGAAAATCGGCCGGTTGATCGTTCGGTGGCGAGCATCGGAGCGATGGACCGAACGGAATAAATAATTTGCACGTACGTAGGCGGGTTCACTAACACATGGATGAACGAGTCGTGACTGATAGAGAAAGAGGATTGTATGGAAAAACACAGAAAGATGGATAGAGAGAAAAAGAGTGAAAATATATACACACGTACATACATAAAAGTATACATATATATATATGTGTATGTATTTATATGTATATATATATATACATGAGCGTGTAGGAATGTGTATAGAGATTTTCATTGGCGGCACAGAGTGGCGTTTGACCGACGTGCGATATGTGAAAGGGAAGAGTGCAAATGGTGGGTTGAGGAGTGGGGTTATAGGGAAGGGTAAAGCGGGTGGGGGGGAATTGGGATGGGAGATTGGGGGTGTATGGATGGGTGGAGAAGGTAGAGGGTTGATGACGGGAGGTATCTCGGTGCACGTATCTCTGAACCCTCTGGGTTGGTCAGCAAAGCATCTCTCTTTTTCTCGTTGACTAACACAAGCAGGAACGAGGCTCAAAATCCTGACGGTTCTCTCTGAAGCGTTCACTCTGGTCGTAGTGTAGGCAGGAGTCCTGGTAGTAGGTACCTTTAACCGGCTAGCTAGAGCGCAGCCCTTTCAAACGTCCGATGCAATATTCAGCGAGCTCTCGGTAGTCGACCGCACCGAGCGAGCTGCTCGCTTTACTCGGGGGGGTGGTGGTGCTGGTGCTGGTGCTGGTGCTGGTGGTGGTGGTGGTGGTGGCTACTCCCAGTAGTTGCTCCCACTCCGATGAGGGGGACGGTTTAAACAAAAAGAAAGAAATAAAAAAAGAAGTAAAAAGGAAAAAATAAAAATCCCCTTCCCCCTCCCCTTCTCCCCCCCGAAAAAAAGGAACGAGAACTCCACGTGGTCCGAAGCCTCCGACCGTCAAATTGGCGCCGCTGTCCATCAACCGGTGCGCGAGCAATCGCTACTCTTTTTCCTCCTCTTTTCTGCACTCGCCCGGCATCGCCTACGTTTCTCTCCTCCTACTTTTTTTCTCTCTCTCTCTCTCTCACACACACACAGACACCACACTTTCGTTCCATCTATCTATCTCTTTCTGGAATATACAGTCTGTATATATATACAGGACTGCAGGCGCCTCTCTTTTTCTCTGTTTGTGACGTCGGCCATTGGATCGGTTCGAGTAGGTGCTATCTCTCTTTCATTGGTTGGAATGAGAATAACCCTGCCATAGACATTTTCTTTCTCTTTCGTACTTTTTATTTCTTTTTCTCTCTATCTTTCTCTCTCTTTGACTGGCTGACTGACTGTCTGTCACTCTTTTTATCGTGTCTCTTAACCTCGTTATACTATTTCTTTTTCTTCTTCCTCTTCTTTATATTCTTCTTCTTATTCTTTTTGTTTCAGAGTCTCTTCTAACGTTGTACATTTTTCAGGTAGACGCTAGAGAGTGTCGTCCGCCATCGTGAGAATGCAATCGAATAGACCATTGGTATCCGCGATCGATGGCCGACGTGATCTCCGAACACTTCGCGAAGCCAGATAATGTCCCGGTTGCCTTTGTTCAGCGACGTGTGCGTGTCAAAGCCACCGGCACGCCCATCTTTACTTCGATCTTATTCCTCCTCTAGTCTTCTTTTATTCTTTGTTTTACTTAATGAGGGGAACCCCGCCTTCTCTACTACCTTTGATCTTCCTTTAAAAGGTTTCTTCTAACTTTTAAACTGTGAAGACTTTTCAATACCTATTACTACAAAATATCCCTTAAAATTCGATTACCATCCTTGTTCTTTTCTTTCGGTGTCATTAATTAATCATAAGATTTCTATCATTTAACGTAATTGGATCTAAACTCTTTAGTTTTACTCAAGTTTGTTAAGTTTGAGGAGTCAATGTACTTGGAACAATCAGTTTACTGAACAAGAACTTGGTCTTGTTGTTATAATGCATTTGGACACAAAGAGAAATTCTTGTTTGTTGAAATAGGACGATCATTGAATGTGGTAACTGTTGATGTGAGTTTAGTTTCGTTTCTGTGGGTGATTACGGTTAGTCCATTGGTGCAATATCGTACGTTAGAAACGACGTTAAACTATGTGCAAGTGGAAAATCGTTTTCCTTTTGGAATTGTCTACAAGGAGGTAAAGTAACACAAGTATTAACTTGGAGGTTTACATTGAATGTTGTTGAACTCTCTTGGAAGCTTCGAAAAGGGACATTGGGTTGAGGGTGGTTGGGTTGGATGGGGTGAAGAGTTTATATAAAAAAAAAAAAAGGTAAGAAAAAGAAAAGTGTATGGAAAGAAAAGAAGGGGGTTAGTGATATGACGAGGAGAAGTTAGACAGAGTTAAATAAGACTCCCACGTGTATATTACCACCGATGAGAAGGACAGAGACAAAAGAAAAAAAGGAGAAAGAAAGTCAAGAAAGAAGAAGGAAGAAAAGATTGTAAGAGAGTAAGAAAGCTAGAGGGAACATAAAAGACTCGACACTCCGTTATAATAAAGTCCACCCCTGGAAGTCTTCCGCTTTTCCTTCCCTTCGCATTTCCACCCCCCGTAAACTCTCTCCCCTTGCTTCTCAAGTCCCTCCCGCGTCTCTTCTGGCAGGAGCATTACGCCATCCAACTTACTTTGTTCCTCCAACTTTATTAATTTTTCCCTTGGTCTTGGGGGAGCTAGCAGTAGGAGTAGCAGTATAGAACCAGTAGCAGAAGCAGCAGCAGCAGCAGCAGCAGTAGTAGCAGTAGTAACACCAACGGCGGTCGCTGACTGGCGTTTCTATCGAGCACCACCACCACCACCACCACCACCACCACTATCGCGTTTCTGTGAGAAAAGAAAAAGAAAGAGATGAAAAGAAGCTGTTGGGGGGTAAGAAGTGGGGTAAAGAAGTTCCTTGTGACGGGAAATTTAAAAATCTGTCTACGCGTTGTCGAACCACTCGAGAAAACTTTATTATTAGCGGCCCCACCCCTTAAAAGAAAATAGGGTGGTGGTGGTGGTGGTGGTAGGTGCTGGGGTTCGGGGTGGTGGTAAGGGGTTAGTGAAGTGAGTCGAGAAAGAAGTAGAAGAAGAGAGGGGTGGGGAAGGGATGAGGAAAAGACGTCGAAGGACGACTACGACGATGCCGGTGGCTCGACGAACTACACCGCGAACGGAGATATTGCCTTTATAAACTCATTTGCAACCGCGAGACCGGAGAGGCCGGAACGTTCAAGTTTTAACCCTGACTCGACGGTATTTCCTTTTGGTTAGAAGGACAATTATTTTTCAACCTGTCTGACAAGATCTTCGTGATTGATGCGCCTCGCGGACTAAAGACTCGGTGATGCCGAATAATTAGGGGGGACAGGGGTAGGGAGGGTGGTCTGAAGTTAAGGGGGAAGGGTTGCCCGCTTCGACACTTTGCCGGAGGTGTTAATTTTTTTTTTTCTTTCTCTCTGCTACTTTCTTTTTTTTTCTTTTCTTTTTTTCACGCTTATGGCAAACACCCTACCTTCTTGCTAACGTGACCGGGATTTTTTGACCGAGGCTTACGATAAGTTGGCTCGGGCTTGAAAGAGATAGCGTGATGCTGTTCGTTGGATGAAAAGAATAAGAATAGAATTTGAAAAATTTGTCGAAGTATTAGGAAGGATTAATTTTTGTTTTTACAGTGGATTTTGTTAGAATTATTAGTTAAGAATTGTTCAGAGGAAATATTGTAGGATCAATCTTTTTCTATTGTAGGATCAACGGAATTCCAGTAGTCCAAATAATATTTTTCACATTATACAATATACATCTACCTGGGTTCTATCATACTAGTCAAAAATTTGTCCGATAAATCTTTTAGGACTAATCTGCTCTAAATATTGGACTATACAAACATAACTAACAATAGTTCTCCAGTATTCCAAACAACATTTCTCACATTATTCAAACAACTTCAACATAGGTCCCATGAAAAACATTGAAAATTCAAAGTAAGATTCGAAACACCTTTAATAATAATACATTTCGAGTAAGACGAAAAAGGTCTTGCTGTTCTCTTATTTTCTCTTTCTCAACACTAGTAGACGGTTACTACTATACTATACTATAGTAGTGCCTCCGAAAAATCCAATTGTGACGACACCGTTGAACCGATTAGCGGTGCCCGCACTTCCACGGCTTTCTGCAACATAAATATTTACGACTCATTCACGAAGCTAATATAAATGCGATTTGGGCGTTTGCTCTTTTTAGAGCATACTCTAATCCGATTAGGATCCTGGGACGACGACAATGCAGCCGGGAATGCTCTTATTGTGGAACCGTGTGGCGAGCCCACCTTACCCTCACTCCCCTCCTCACTCTTGAGTTAAGGGAAAAGGGGTCGGGTTGTCCCTTCATGTTTCAAGCACGGGATTCGAAATTGTGTAGTTCTTCGACCCCTCCTCCTCCCCCTCCTTTCCTCTCATAGGCCCCCTTTCTCTTTCTGTCTCTTTTTAGCACTTCTCTGACCGGTGGCACGGATTTAGTCGTTTTACGAGCTATACATACAATTTCATATACGTGTATGAATACACGTATGTGTACACAGTGCTGTTCTTTTCCATGCCAATTCGTATCGTCAAGATGACATTTTTTTCTCCCCTCTTCCTTTTTTTTCTCTTTCCTCCTGTCCATAAGAAACGCGTTACTAACGCATTGTTAGTCCTGTCAGCTTAAGCAATCTTTGACTACATTCTTCCTGTACCCCTTATTCCAACCTTAGTGTACCTTTTACAGGTAAGTTGTATGTATACCAGTTTGTACAAATTTGGATTGAATCAAAATTTCTATAGGTCTCGTACACGTTTAACGCTTATCAAAGTTAGTTATAGGTTTTGAGGGCTGGTACGTCATTTCTCATGACAGTCGAAATATTGTTGAACTCCTGTTCGGATTTTTTCATGAAAGATCTTTTTATATAATCATGAATTGTACACCAGTTTGTACAAATTTGGATTGAATAGAAATTTCTATAAGTCTCGTACGTTTAACGCTTATCAAAGTGAGTTTTATGTTTTTTTGAATGCTTGTATATCACGTTTGATGACAGCCGAAATATTGTTAAAGTTCTATTTAGATTTTTTCACGACAGATCGCGTTATACAATCATGAATTGCATAGCAGTTATAGAGATTCGGATTGAATTTAAATTTTAATAGGTTATGTTCAATTGAAAACACGTAAGAAATTTATTGATACGAGTAATAAATGAACTCAGTAACGAAGAAATCAGAAATCTAACCTAATTAAATAATGTACAAGTAATAGATAAATCCAGTAACAAAGAAATCAGAAATCTAACCTAAATAAATAATGTACAAGTAATAGATAAATCCAGTAACAAAGAAATCAGAAATCTAACCTAATTAAATAATGTACAAGTAATAGATAAATCCAATAACGAATAAATGTGAAACCTAACCTAACAAATTAGTAACCGTACAAATAAAATACACGGTAAGAGATAAACTAATCGGAAAATGAATATTAAAGATAAAGGAAAGGAAGAAAAGGGTGGAAAGAAAAAAGAAAGGAAGAGAAAACAAGAGAAAAATTTTACTTAAAATGAGAGAAAGAAAGAAAGAAAGCAAGAAAGCAAGAAATATATATATATATATAATAGAAAATAACTGAAGAAGAGAAAAGAAGAGAAAGAATGAGAGGAAGTCGCGACTCCACCTTCTTAATTCAGGGAGAGGCGATAAAAATGACAGAGCCACTGCTCGCCCGCGCTGACTTATATCCATTTACTACACAACGGGTGCCTGACAAAAAATAAGAATGGAATAAATAATAGCTTGCTCCTCATTCAAAGGATAACAAATGCGTCTTTGAAAAGGCTACGTCTGACAATAGGGTGGAGAGTCGCTTACACATGGTCTCCCCCCTCCCCCAACCACCCTACTCCTTTTCTCCCACTCTCTTTCAGACCCCCCCCACACTCCCACTATCTTTCTCTTATATTTTTCTCACTATCTCTTTCACTCCTACACAAATATAATAATACAATTCATGATTCATAATGAGATCTTTCGTAAACGAAACTGGACAATAATTTAAAAATGTTTTTGGGGAATGTTGTGGGAATTCAAATGTTTAATATTAAGAATTAGAAGTATTTGGATTGAAGTGGAATTCGGTTAGAGTTTTGTTAGGTTGTTATGATGGAATGGAAATTTTGTAATGGTATTGAAATAATAAAGGCAGTGTATCAAATATCGGAAAGTACCAGATTACCTAAAAAATTGATTACAAATTAGTATAGATGTATTATCGATGAATAAATAACTTTATATTATTTATAAGAGATTAAACGTATTCGGTAAAAATAAATAAAATTTGTAGAAGTATATTCGAGAGAAGAAATACTATAGTTAAAGAAATAAATTCATCTAAAAGACTACACTCGTTAAGATTAAATATTAATTTAAATAGATTTTGTAAAGAATCTTTTAAATAACGAATTAATTTGATAGGAAAATGAACGAAGGATGTTTTGTGAAATAATTTTCTATCGAATTATTTATGTTTGATAAAAATGTATGAAATGACGAAATGAATGTAAAAGTGAGGTTATGTTGATATGAACAGATTGAAGGAAAAGGTATCGGAAGGGTCCATCGGTCGAAGTCTGAAGAAGATCGGTAACGACGTCCGTCCGGTCTAACGTCTCTAACAGAGAATTCCACTTCCCGTGGTTTCAATAATAGAAAAGCGTCCTTCATACTAGATCTATCGTACCGTAGCCGCAAGGTATGACGCGATAGCGTCATGTTGAAACGATGTTTCAGACGCTCCTGAGAAAGTCTCCTTTTCTTTTCGGGATTTTCCTCGAAGAAAGCTTCCGTGTCTCTTGGCTACACTCCCTGGTAAAAAGGAATAGATAAAGGAAAAGAGAAAGAAAAAAAGAACGAAGGAAAGAAAGAGAGGAAGATAAAAGAAGGTCTTCCAAGACTTCGATATCGTACGAGGGGATCCAATAACATATTTGACGGACTGCCGAGGGTCCATGAAATCGGATTGACCAACGTCCATATTGGCTCTTTTCTTCCTCGACTCGTACATTTTTCCTCCAAACCCTTCGCGGGGATTACCTCTTGGTGGACAGACGTCTCTTTTCGATCGTGTTTGGAGACTAATACAAAAATATTTTATTCTATGTTTAAGTATTTTTATTTATGATTACTTTATCAAATCTATTTGCGAGTTGATTAATATCCAACGACTGATATGAAAAGTTTCTTGGATTTTTCTTCTAAGGATTCTTATTATTACAGAAACAAAGTTTCTTTTTTTTTTATCATTGTTTCAATTTATGAGTGTTTTTTACGTTTTCGAAAAAAAAAATATGCGTATAAATTATAAATAGTAGTTTGTTGTTTTTCTATATGAAAATATAGAAGAGCCACCTGTTCCTGTTTAAAATTCTTTTTCTAAATTTTTATTAAAATATTGAATTGATTAATAAGTTATATCATAATTTTTTTAATTGTGCGTTGTCCAAAAGTTTTTGAATCAACCAAAAATCACAATTATTCTTGTTTATTTTTTATATACAACTAGTGGCCGAAGAACTATTTTACGAAAACCTAACCTAAAAAATCTTGAAAAGAAAATCAGATATAATTGATCATTAATATTATTTATAAATTCAACTATTATAAAAATTAAATAAGAATTATAGAAAAGAGAAGATTTTCTTCGTTTTTTTTTACCTAAGTAAGAAAATTATTTTCTTTTCTTTTCATACAAAACTGAGAGGAATTTTGACTGGATTTTTAATGAATATAAAAACGAGGACATTTTCTTTATTTTAAGCATACAAACTGCCATATGATATTAATTTTGCAAAGATTCGTCATTAAAATTCTATAACCTTTCATTTCTTTCAACCAATTAATTTTATAATCTTTTTTTAATACGTCAAAAGAAACGTCGAAGATAATAATTAATTCATATAAATCTCTAAATTAGAAGACAATTTGAGGGTAGATTATCGACAGATACTATTTGCAAAAAAAGATTATAAAAAGAAATACGAAAAAATGGTTAAAGATAGGAACTTCTTTGTCACCAATCAACTTACACAAATCGAAAAATCGTAAAAGAAAATTGTGACGAAAAAAGAGAAAAAAATTAACAATAGAAATATCAGATAAAATAAAATTATGAGAAATATTAAAAAAGTAAGAAAAAGAATTATTTCTTAAAAATTAATAATCGTAGACGAAACTCTTATCAAAAAAAAAGAATAAATAAAATATAAAGAGGTTGAAAAGAAAAGAAAAAAGTGCTTGTTCGTAATTAACGTAAAAAAATTCATAATAAATGAAATTAACGCATACTGATTGATGATTGTAGGAAACCAATAAAAAGAACAGTGATCCAGAAACCATAAAGAAGGGATACAAATAAAAATACAAATAAAAATACACAAATAAAAAAAAATAAAAATGGAAACTGTGACGGAATAAATGAAAGATAGAAAGAGTAAGATATAATTGGTCGAAGAAGAAGCAAAGCAACGAGAAATTGGGATTAACCAATGGTAATAACCGTCCTGGTGGTTAGGAAAGCTCGCCAAGCAGCCGCCGCAAGCTCGTCGTAGTCGCATCTACGAGAATACCAACGTTTCGGTATGGTGAACGTGGTTGTTGTTTGTTTGCGCGCGCGCGCGCATAAAACGAACGAAGGAAGACAACCGAGAAAGCTTAAACATTGGTTAAACAGTGAGAGAAATAACAGAGAAAGTGGAAGAAGAAGAAGTAGAAGTAGAAGTAGAAGTAGAAATAGAAATAGAAATAGGAGTAGAAGAAGATAGGAAAATGAGGGTTCAGGATGAGAGGGATGATTTTACGCGGTGAAGCACAATGTGGGCCTACACGGGTAGTCGGTGGTGGCCGTGTCGGTAGGCGGTCTGAGGCAATCCTGTTGATTAAAAGGTGGGGAATCGACCCAAATAAACTCGCCATTATACCAGATGAGTCTCTCTGCGCGATCGCACTTGAAGCCTGTTATACGTTTCCGTATATGTGCGCGCATTCTCGCCTATATTTCGATGTATTCCTAACACGTATCTTATCCAATACGTTTGCACACCCTGACATATATATATAGACACATATATACGTTAACATTTGTATATAAATGAGGTTGGAATCCTTACTAATACAGCTGTATTGCTGTAGGTCTCTTCGACCTACCCATTTTCTCTTTCTCTCTCTCAAAAGAAGAGTAGTAGAAGGGGTTGGAGGGGGTGGGAGTGGAGATACCGGAGGAAGAGTAAAGGAAGAGAAACAGGGGTGGTGCCGGTGGGAAGCAAAGAGGGGAGAATAAATTGATTTCGTTGACTCAACCAGCCGTAACGCCCCCTCAGCATGATATCAACCCTAAGCCTCGGTTATCTTTATTTAAGCTTTACGAGAGTCTACGCTGGCGAATCGGGGGAACTCTTCGTGGGTGGTAACCCTCCTCTCTTATTTTCCCCTTCCCCTTTTCTTCTTCTCGTTCTACTCCTTCTACTCTTCTTCCTTCTTTTACTTACCCTCATGTCCCCCAAACCCCCTCCCACCCCAAGAGGGGTCCTACCGAGTCTTCTTTTCTTCTTTTTTTTCTTTCTTTTGTCTTTCTTTCGACTCTTTCTGTTCTTCTCGTCTTTTTTTTTAGACTTATGGGGAGGTTATAAGCATCGGAGTATGCCGGAAGAATGAAAGTGTCTGTCGGATCTCCTTTGCGGTTGCGGTTCAACCGGTAGGATTAAGCGGCTATGCAGATCGACCTCCGCAAACCTGCTGGCGGCTTTGCTAGTTTCTACGATCAAATTGACTCTACCTAAATTATACGGTATATATTTCTTTTTTAAAGATCCGACGTTTTATTATAGTAATCACCGTTTTTAGAAATATCTCTGATTTACTTACACATTTTTTACGTTTTTAATTTTCATTCATTTCTTATCTACCTTTTTTTTTATCAAAAATATTGATTTATTTAATTAATAAAATATTTGTTATATTATCTATCCATTTTTAGTTCTATTACGTTTATAAATTGTTATTTGTCTTTATTTTGGAATACAATTATCTTGTACGCCGATTTTATAACCTCAAAATAATTTGTCACGTGACTTGACATTAAACGTACCGAATTTCACGTATACCAATTTTTATCAGACGGATCAGATGACCCATCTTCAAAAAGTCATATATTTAACGACGTATGTATAACAAAAAACTATATCATTTATGAAATAAGAATTTTTGACTCATTAATAAATAGCATAATAACTCGTAAGAAATTTCTTCAAAAAAATGGATGATCGGTCATGGTACGTTTAATGCTAATACGAAAAAGTTTCATAATTCAATATTAGACAAATATTATTTTAATTATTTACAATTATTTAAATATATTAATTATTTTCTTTGATAGTTGCATATAGATTTTGGGTAGATGAATGTAAAGGAAATTTCTTCTGTCTGATATTTGTCAACTAAACGAGAACGAAATACGGTAGAGAGTGATATGCAAACTGTCCAACGCAGAGTCGGTCGATGTAATACGCGAATGTCCCGATGACACCTCGTAACGACACACACAAGGTCGATGTGTAAGTATGCCGATGCGTTATCGCTGGCCTGTTATACATGCCCGGTACGAGTGTATTCAGGCATTACATCTAGTCAGACGAGTGTTCGCTGGCTTATACAGTCTCGCCCTCGAGTCGACAAATCCCAGCAAGCGACATCCCTATTTGCCCTATCTTCGCGCTTCGAGCTTGCACGATCACCTGAAAATCGTTGCTACGTCGAAACACTGAATTAATTAATTCGCTAGAAACGTTTAACGTTCCACTTTAATAAACCTTACAGTCAATTAATCTTCCTTTGTTTATTCTTATCTGTGTATCTTCTTCGTATTCATGTATGTTCAGTTTATTGGTATCTTGGGATGGATGGAATATGTTTATTCGTATTATAATGTTAATATTAAAGAAAATTTGTTCGGGTCCTCCTCAAATGATTTCGAAATATTTTCTTGGTCGTTTTTTAATTACTTACCGATTTACTGTTTATGTATTGGTTTTGTTTGATTATTTTCTGTAATTTCATTGACTTTATCCTTTCGATTGGCTTTGTGACAATCGCATTACTGATACTGCATTATGTTCTTTAATTTAATTTTCTTTTTTCAATTATTTTTTATATGCCAGATTTCAAACTCATACCAGTATTGGGAAGAAAACATTTTTTCCAGTTCAATCATTTACATCTAGTTTTATAATTGGATAGATGAAATTGTTTATTCGTATGCAATATTTCAGAAATTTTGTATTAACTTACGAATAATTAAAATTTATCCTAAATACCAAAGAAATCCAAAAAAAATTGTTCCAAAAAGATTCAATAATTATTTTATCCCAATAAGAACATAAAACAAATGACAAGAAAAAAGAACATTGTTGAATAATTGTTGTACGCATTAGTTCAAATAAATATTTAAATACTAATTTCGACACGAGTTAGAATGACTAATAGGAAAGATAAAGTTGACGCCTGTTTAATCAGCCCTTTAAAAACAAGCCTCGAAATAAAGAAAGAAAGAAAGGAAAGATTAGGAGTAGAAGGATCGATCGAAAAAGGTATGTCGTTGACAACGTGTGGCATGAAACAAATTGCACGTCGATATTCACGTACACGTTAACGTTAATGTGTAAGTGAATACGCGTAGATACGTTTGAAAGGAATTTTCCTATCGTCTAACACACCAACAACTCCAGTTATTCTGAAACGAATGACACGTTTAAATGTGTGAGAGGAATACACATATACATAATAATGAAAAGTCACGTTCCTAAACGTTCCTGACAATCGTTCTACGTACAAGCTTACGTACGACGATATTATAATAATGAAGCACGTCATTACTCAGAGTGTCAACTGCAGCCAATCGAAGGGTCGATCCAATGGACCAAGTCCAGGCTTGTTAGAAAGAGATAGAAATAGATAAATAGATAGAGAAAGAGAGAAAGAGAAAGAGAAAGAGAGAAAGAGAGAGAATGTCGACTGACTTTAACATCCCCGAGGGTGTCGTGATCCACGAAAGGGGAACTCGAAGCTTCATCAACGGATATTAAAGGATTTGCATGAAGTATTATTATCGTTATTGCCGGTCGTGTCTCTTTCTCTCTCTCTCTTTCTCTCTTTCTATCTCTTTCTCTCTGTCCCGATACACGGGAGACTCGGACCAACACTATCACCATCAGCACCGGTACGTAACGTGTTACGTCACTAGTAGTCACCCTCATCTCTCGTTCTAACGAAAGTGCGATTCCATGTTGATTTATACTTAATTTTTACCAACTCAGAGTATACCACTCATATAACCTTTCATTTGCTAACTCAAACTCTCTTTGACAGATTTCAATGTTACCATTGAAATATCAACCATTATTTTAAACGGAATATTTCAAATCCTTTTTCAAACTGAAGATTATGTATCCTAATATCTCGAATAATTTTCTGTCATTTGCCACTTCCAATATTCTTTTCGTTTCTCCGATTAAATGTTACCATTAATATTTGATATTTCTATTCATCATTAAATTCATATTGTTTCCTTAAAACCTATCCCTAATTTATAGAAGAAAAAGGGGACAAAAAGTAAGTAGGTAGAGCAAAAAAAAATATGTAAATGTAATTAAAATAGTGCGCGCAGAGGATTGAAGGTTGTAGGCGGCATTTTTATCAGACTTTAATGCGTTAGCCAGCCGGATGAATGACATTAAATTATATGGCTCCCTGTAAGGCGGAGAACGAGAATAGCAAGCCGCATCTGTGGCCCAACCGAGGGTGTAACTATTATAACGCACGAGGGCGCCGACTCCAAACCGACCAAGCCACCCCCTTTGATGCCACCCATCCTCTCACACCCTACTTGCCACCCCACTTGCCTTGCTTGCTTTGCTTGCTTCCCTGCTTGCTTGCTTGCTTGCTTGCTTGCTTGCTCGTTCCTCAATTCGCGCTTTGCTTCGCGCTAACTTTATTGCGTGGCAATTTGCTTATTAACTTGCAGTTAGTCTCGGCTGTGCGTCGATTAATTAATAGACGAACGACGTTGAGTCGCCAGATGGAGACACGCCCTCAAATTCCCCGACAATTTCTAAACCCATCGAGATTACCGTATACGTTATTTATACTCTAATGTTTACTCACTTTCTTAATCCTCCCCTACCCCTTATTCTTTCTTTCTCTATTTTTTTTGGACCACTCGACCCTTGTTTCGGGTATGTTTTATACGCGAATTTATGTCGTTGATATTTATTTATTGTATTTGGATTCTGTTGGATGGTTAGTAAATATAGAACGAGAAGTTATTTGTATAATGTTGATAGATTTTTTATGTAATATGGGTTCAAAGATTTGAGAATATTTTTTTTTTTATTTATTACAATTGTATTTGTGATAAATTGTTCGATAAATGTTAACAAATTTAAATGAAGAATAGAACTGATGCAAATATAAAAAACCTCTTAATAAACAATAGTTTTATAATATTATCCACAAGTATAGGGATTTTTAATGAAATCCATATATAAAAATTATTCTTATTGGTCTCAAAATCAGCACTTTCCTAAAATATTATAAATAATTCATAATTATCAGTATAACCATACAATTCGCGTATAAATCATACTCAAAGAAATATTACAAAATCATAAATGTCAAACAAAAAATAGTAAATAATAAAATAAATGAGATATTATGAGATGTAATTTGGAAGAAAATCGGTGTTCTTTCTTCAATTTCCTCCCTCCTTTCCTATTCCTGATTGGTTAGAGTCAGTGAACGTTTCGCACGTCAATATTTACCAGAGGGGGGAGAGGGTCGACATAGGCAGCAGCACACGAGTCCTCCATCATTACGTTGCTCGTGAAGACTCAAACGCCATCGTATAACTCGGGACGAAGCAATATACTCTCCCCCTTGTCTTCACCTGCGCCACGCGTTTAGCAGCCATCCGTAGAGACATATATATGTGTATATGTGTATGTATGTATGTATGTATGTATGTATGTAGTCGCACCCAGACCTGCCGTTAATACCGCTGGCGTTACGTAAATGTAAACGGTGGCAAGCGCAAACATTTGAACGGCTTCCTTAGTCCTTGAGTACAACGTACCTCAACGATTATACAATTCGCATGATCCTACATTCAGTTGGTGAATGCTATGTCACCAACGATTTAGATCATTATAGGTTTAGATACTGGAATTGTTTTAGGGTTATTAGAGTTTATATACGATCGTTGTTTTTTAATAATTTAGGGTTTATTATTTTGAGAATAATGTTGGAGTTGTTGGGAATTAATTATCTTTAGAATTATTAAGGTATTTACGTATTTAAATAGTTTATTATTTGATTAAAATTAAAATTAGTTAAGAGAATTTAAGATGATTGATATTTTTGATGAATTTGGTATTTTAAGATTATTTGTTATTTGTTTTGTCAATTATTAGGTGTAGGGTTGTAATGTATTGAGAATAAAGTCTTTTGAATTATTTGAGAAATGAATGTTGGCGATTTTTCGATAAAAATAAAGTATGAGTATATTGTTTCGAGAATAAATCATTTTGAGGTTAGTTAACCTCTTGGTGTCTTAAGTTTTTTAATAATTAGATTTTTAAAAATTATTGAAGATTTACGCATATTAATGTATTCGAAAAATCAGGTAATTTAAAATCATTTAATATCAATATCCTGTCGAACTTTTAAACAAAAAACATAAAACAATTTAATTTATTGTCTAAAAATCAATATTCCAATCTAACCTAACCAAAAAGAGCTGATAAACAAATACAATTAGAAATCGTACTTTGTTAAACTGTATAGAAATGAAAAAGGTCAGAAAGCAATAATATTTTATTAGAACTCGTCCATTTCCGAAAGTTAGGAAAAGAGAAATAAACAGAGACAGAAAGATAAAAAGAAAGAAAGAAAGAAAGAAAGAGATACAAGATTTCAATCGGAGTAAAGTAACCATAGTGAGTAACTGTGAGTAGTATCAGTAGCATCACTACTACTACTACAACTACTACTATCCACTAGTATCACCCCTACTCTTTTCTAGTACCATCTCTCTCATGGTCCATCGCGCGAGACTATCATTTATGATATGGACATATAGAAGACACATACGTTTTGGATGCAGTAGTGTCGCGTGAGCGTGCGCAATACTTTCAATCCGTGAAAATATTCTATACAGAGGAATAGAGTAACTGTGAGACACCAACAGCATCACCACCAGTACCAGTACCAGTCCCAGCATCAGCAGCAGTAGCAGCAGCAGCAGCAGCAGCAGCAACTCGACAAGAGTCGAGAAATCATATTGACCCCGAGCCCATATACGCTTCGACCAACACACCCACATCCCCCCCATCCCATCCCCTAAACTCTCACATTTACACGTACACGTATATACAACCAAATACAAACATACTTATACATATATCTACATATATGCGTATACACGGTTACGAATCAATAAAGATTTCCCATTGCTAGGAAAAGAGAGTGCGAGAGAGTGAGAGAGATGGATAGAAAGTGATAGAGAGATTCCACTTGGATTGGGGAATATTTCAAACATCCACCACCACCACCACCACCCTCTTTCTACAGGACGCCTTATTTCAACTCACCCCTCGTTCAGGACTTATCTACACTTTTATTATCTCGCCTCTGGAAACATTTTTTATCGACTACTACTCAAGCACGAGTCTACTTTCTTTCATCTTTCTTCTTGCTTTTTTCAAAACGTACTGTTAAATTTTACCTCCACTTTTCAATCCCCCCCATCCCCTTCACCCCTCGTCTTCGCTTTTTCTTTTTCTTCTTTCCTTTCTTTCCCTTTTCTTTTTGAACGTTTGAACTTTTCTTTACCCCCGTTTTCGTGGCCCCCTGCGACGCGACTGCATGAATACGTAAATTCAAACCGTTTTAGAATCATTCGTAAACTATTACTTATCGTTTATTGGAATATTTTTGAGAAAAAAATATTGGGAATGATGGGGTTGTCATTTTTTGAGATTATTTTTATTGTTTAGGATACTTATTGGTATTTATTTTTTCAGGGTTAGGTATCTCAAAGAAGAAATGTTATTCATTTAATGTTTAAGTATTAATAATGTTTATGATAATTTATTAATTTGTGTATATGTTCGATGGTAATATTATGGGAAAGTTCTAATTATTGTATTTTGAATTTTATTTTTTTTATGGGGATTATTTTTATTGTTTAGGATACTTATTGGTACTTATTTTTTTAGGGTTAGGTATCTCAAAGAAGAAATGTTATTCATTTAATGTTTAAGTATTAATAATGTTTATGATAATTTATTAATTTGTGTATATGTTGGATGGTAATATTATGGAAAAGTTTTAATTATTGTATTTTGAATTTTATTTTTTTTATGGGGATTATTTTTATTGTTTAGGATACTTATTGGTACTTATTTTTTTAGGGTTAGGTATCTCAAAGAAGAAATGTTATTCATTTAATGTTTAAGTATTAATAATGTTTATGATAATTTATTAATTTGTGTATATGTTGGATGGTAATATTATGGGAAAGTTTTAATTATTGTATTTTGAATTTTACCGGTTCACTGTGGTGACCTCTTTGAAAAGAATACGTACCTTAATTGTATCGTTAAAATGAAATAATGAAGAGTATGTGTAACTGTTATAATATTGAATATCAATTGTAATTATTGAAATGTTTTATTCTTTTTCTTTTTTCTTCTTTGTTTTATAATATTATTAATTTTATTACTAAAATTTTATTTACTTAATTCTTTTATCGTGCAAAATTATATGTTTGCATAGAAAACAGAATAAATCAATTACATAAAAAGTGATTGAGTCAGGAAATTTAAATGAAATTTGACGAAAAAATAAAAGAAAAAAGAATAAAACGATCTTTGCTATCTAAAAATAATTTTTGGCACAAATTATCGAACCATTTCATCTAATAACGGGACTGTATTTATTGATATTATAGTCTATAGATAAAATTAGTTCTTAAATTACACCTTTACAGTAATTATCAAGTGTATTGGCAACGATTCTCACATATTAATACATTTTTGCGACGTATAAGATGTAATTATTAATAATTCGGGCCTCGATTGTTTATTTAAAAGTAATAAATAATTGTGTATTGTTCAATGAATTACATATAAATATTTTTTCGATAACTTTGGTTAATTAATGAAAATAATCAATCCAGACGAGTATTTTAATCATTGGAAATTGTAATGAAAATCATAATGGCTTAATCGAAATACGAATATAAATTCGTATTTATAGTTAAGATTTCTTTTTCGTGTCCAAATTTAAACGATAATACAATGAGATTAGTATAATTTCAAAAAGAGTACTGCAAATTGTTTAAACATTTTTCTCATATATGCTATATTCAACGAATATAAAATATCGGATTATCGAAATGAAAATTTCAAGTGACACGTACGAGACATTCAGAAAGAGAAAAGAAGAAAGAGAAAAATATTTCATCGTAAACGATGAAAACGAGGAGAAAACTATTGCTGGCTATACAATTTATTATTTATTCATCCAGTTGATTTATCTCGTGGATTTATTTCACGCCGTATGATGGGTAGATTGGTAGATCGTGAAAAAAAAAAAAAGAAAAAAGAATAGTTAAAAATAATATTACGGGTAAAGGAACTCTTCTTTCGTTTCGTTTCGTTTCTGATTAGAACGTCTGCACGTTTATTGCTAACCGTACGTCAATTCCATAAAAAAAGCCTCTCATATTTTTCTACAGGTACACGTATATGTTCATACATATATAAATACATACGAACACTGATACATTTATACATTTATAGAAACTACCACATATTTGTATATGTATGAACATATTGATTAAGTTGGCCAATAAGTCAGTGCGGTTTTATGGAGTTTATTTACTTAAAACCACCGCATGGATTTTATTGGCAAAACAAACACATGCACAAACATACACCTAAATATATACTTATATAATTTTGTATGTACATTAAGATACTT
The DNA here is from genome assembly GCF_010416935.1 of Polistes fuscatus. Classification (NCBI taxonomy): domain Eukaryota; kingdom Metazoa; phylum Arthropoda; class Insecta; order Hymenoptera; family Vespidae; genus Polistes; species Polistes fuscatus. The sequence goes on along the minus strand of NW_025113086.1, from coordinate 1,555,116 downwards.
TCTAACGAATCTGAGTATGTATATATATAGGTGTATATAAATATAATTAAATGACATACGTTTATAGAGTATAATTGGGTAATCTCCATAGAAAATTATCGACATGTATTTTTGGCTACCCGACGTTCCGACGGATAACGAAAATATCCCTAATTATGTCGAGGAATAGAAATCCGATGCTAGAAATGGCAAAATATTATTACGTATTTATTTACTTTAAAAAAAGACGCTACAATTTTTTACGATTTGATTTTACATTTATTGTTTACTTTTTCTTTTTTCTTTTTTTTTCCCACCCCTTTAGTTTTTAATTTTTTTCGAATGACGTGTGAAAGATAATAGAACAAAATCAGTAGTTTGTTTCCGTATTGACGAATAAGAGAATTAGAGACGAATTGTTCGTAAATAAATTTCGTCTAATCATTTATGCGAATCGGTCGAGATTTAACAAACGAACGATTATTCGTGTTCATCAAATTCGACGTTTTATTGTGATTATTCTTTTGTATTTTTGATACTTACTTTAACACGTTTCGACAGCACTTTGTTTTTGGGTATTATCGAATTTTGCGTGTGTGCAGAAATTTCGTTAGTCGCGTTTATTGATACCTAACCTTACTCTAAATTTCAAAATCATTTTACATTGCAGCAACAAAATATTAGCCACGAAAAGAATTAATATAATATTAAAATTGAAAATAAAAAGTATTCAGTAATCATTTTTTTATTTCGATATAAAATAATAAAACTTCAAAAATTGCTTATACCAGCCGTAAAATAACTTAGCAACAAAATTAGAGGTTATGTACATTAAACTTCATTTATATGACACAAAGCATAAAAGTTAAATTATGCACATGATATATTCGGACAGGAAATAATTTCGAATATAATAATAAGTCGAATAAAAAAGAAATAACATTTCTTTTCATTGGAGACATTGTTTCCGAGAAAATTATGTCCATAAATTTTGTGAATTACCCGTTACATTGAACTATCTCTTCAATTACTTATCGACAACAAACATTTTCATTTTCTAATACTTTCCTATTCATTGCCTACCAATAATTTTTACGTTTTTCTCGTTCGAAGTGTAACAACCAAGAAAAGTATTAACAATTAGAATATAATAAACAACGAATTCCAAATCACGTTATAAACCAAACAGACAAGGTAATGCAAAACATTTCCAATTAATCAATAACATATTTAAGTAATACCCCAAATGCACGAAATATTCAGAGATACAATTTGTCTCGAAAAAACAGCTACTTCAAATAAACTAACACAAATGTTTAATTAATTCTTACACTTGAGTGAAATAATTCTTAGTTTGAGCGAACCCTGTAGAGACCATTTTCTTCGTATCTTTGATGGTTCGGTTACTTCAGCTTGAAGATTCATTTGGGGGCGTGGGGTGGGGGTGGGGGAGGGTAGAAGAGAGTAGCATAGTACGGTGTTAGGTAAAGGGATGATGAACTCGAGCTGTGAGGAGGTTGCCCAAGGGATGCAAGAGACATTTGTCAACGAGACGAGCGGTGAGTGGACCGGACCTCCACTGTGTTCAGAACGTACGTGTATCCCGTCGAGACCACGAAGAGAGAGGGCTGACCTTTCTCTCTCGGGTCAGGCGATATTAAACCGCATACGTCTTCGGCGTCCGATCAAAGGGCTCTGACTCGCAAACTCTCTCTGTCTCTCTCTCGTTCCCTCCAACCCCCCGTCCTGCCCCTTTCCTCTTCCCTCTTACCTCCTCTCCACCATTCTATCTTTTTGTGTGGTGATTCACATCGACATTGCACGATAACGTATACCCCTGACTTCTTTCAGATTGACGTGTTACGTTTTCTTTTTCTTTTTAACCTAACGAAATATCTTTTTTTTTTTCTTTACAGATAACAACATTATAATTCATTTATTAATATAATTTTTATATAATAAATGATTCGTTTATAATATATATAATATTATATATTATAATATATATTAATTATATATTATAATATAATATAATATATATAGTTAATATATATAATAAATAATTCGTTTATTAATATAATTTTTGTAGGATAACTTTTGTTTTGTTTTTTATTTTATTTTATTTTTTGTTTGTATTCTTCTTTCGTTTAATTGCAAGTGGAAAAAGGTTTACTCAACGTTACCCTTTCTACCCTTATCTTCAGATTAATTTATATATTTATCCCTAGATATAATTTTATTACTTTTATTTTTGTTTTTATCTCTCATTTGTCTTATTTAACGAGAATATTATATCGATAGTTTGCTTCGTTTGTTCGCGTTGTCGTAATTTTTGTTTTAAGTTTTGCATATTAAGAACAGTTATCCTAATTTATATGTCATACGTTTTTATCTTAAGAGAGAGTTGCTAAAACTTTGTAGGAAAATTTGAAATTCCGAAAAAGTTTAGTGACGATTATTCCATGAATTTTTTTCCTAGTTCAACATAGAGTAACAACTCGTAAATTAATTAACCGAGCCCTTGTCTGTCTCTCTCTCTCTCTTTCTTTCTCTTTCTTTCTCTTTCTTTCTCAACAACTCGTTTAAATTCGTAAACCTTGCAACCCCTACGTAGAAAGAAGAGGAAAGGCATCCACGGGACAATATTATTACGAAGACAAACGAACGGACGTTATCTATCATCAAAAGCTTCCCCTTCCTCCTCCCCCTATCACCCCCTCTCACACTTTTCTTCTCTCCCTAACACTTCGCAGGAATATTTATCGTGATAGAAATGAACGGATTTACATTTTCTTCTCACTTCTATCCTTTTTATTTTTTAAATCCCTATCCAAAAAAAAGAAAATAAATGTTAACCCTTTGCATTCTTTAATTACAGATTTAAACATTAAAAATGATTATAAAAATAGCGTTTTTATAACGTATCTAGCTCGACACAGAAGTGGTCAATAATAAAAAAAATCAGCTTACTATAATTTTTATCTTAAGTGTATCCAAAAAAGTTTGAAAACGGGTGTATGTTTGTGTGTGTGTGTGGAAAAAACTAAGAACACATATGCCTTACCCTAATCCAGCCCTTCTACTCCCCCATCTCTCACATTCTTTCTCTCTTGAATTCATATTGGCAGGTTATCGAGATACGGAAAGAATAGAAAAAGATAGATAGTTGGAGTGAGAGAAAGAGAAAGAGGGGGAGGGAAAGACAGGGTGAGGTTGGAGGATAACAGAGTTCGCTCAGTTACGGTGAGGGTGTGTCCAGGACAAGGAACGGGCGGGTTCGGAATCGCGTTGCTGAGCTGGCTGACTCGCATCGTTCGCCAACATTGTTCCCCTTTATTTGATTACATGGCATTCGTATACACGATTCCAGTACTCGTGCACGTTGCTGCTACTGCTGCTGCTACTGCTGGTGCTGGTGCTGGTGGTGCTGGTTGTGCTGCTTCTTCTTCTTCTTCTTCTTCTTCTTCGACTTTGACTTTTTTCCTATTTTCAATCGATTCGCATTATACCGATTGGGGGAAATATTTTACTCGAATTGAGACCATACATTTGAGGTTAAAGGAATCGTTGAAAGTATTTACGATTAATCAATATACTTTGTTTGTTTTATTTGTTCAGATGTTTTCGTTAAAGAAAGGGAAGGATAATAGGATGGTAAGAGTGAACAAGAAAATAGCTATAGTAATGATCCTTTTATTCCCAAAGGTAACAGAAGCAAAAGTATTTCTACAAATCATTACTTTTAATTTGCACTGGTACCCTTATATCAAGACAAATGCATTCTACTTTTCCATTATCATCGTCTTTATCATCATCATCATCGTCATCATCATCCCCTATTCCTTCATTTTCTCACACAAATGTTGGTGCAAAATAGGAAGTGATAGTTTTACTTGAGCTAGTGTTAAAATAATAATAACAATAATAATAGGAATAATAATGGTAACGGCAAAAGACACGCGTACGAAGTTAAAGGAAAGGATGGGAGCAGCTGGGTTCTTCTCAACGGGGCGCCACTACCAACACAAGCAATGTTACTTTAAAGCAACGCCATCGCGAAGAGGAGGACAGGAGGAGGACTACTACTCACTTTACTGGTTGCTGCTGATACTCGTGGTGGTAACAGTAATGGTGGTACTGATGGTGGTGGTGGTGGTGATGGTGGTGGTGGTGGTAGTGGTTGGAGCAGCGTGAGACGACGTGCTAGCACTCGGTGGGGATTCCGCTAAAGGAAACAACAATAATTTTTCATAGGCAGAAAAGAAAAGGGAGGATGCCATTCATTAGCTCCGGCTTGGTTGGTTCGCACGTTGTTGGTCCCGCTCCCTGTGACACCTCAATAACCGGCCAACCAGCTTGCATCGTCGGACCTTCATGCCAATGTGTTTCCTACCTCTCCTTTTGTTAAAAGCATCAGACTTGCACAGTAAGATTCTTACTAACACCAACCATCATCATCATTATTATTACCAACACTACACTACTATTATAATCGTTGGTGTACGTACCCGAGTTTTACGTTCTTCTTGTACCGCCCTGTTGTATGACAGGGTTTATTCAAGACCGCCATTGTACTCTTTCATGCTGATATTTCTGTTATTGCTGGATTAAATAAGGCTACGTGGATAACTTTTATACTTCCTTACTCTGTTGGTATTTCGTTTCCGTGATTTTTAGGTTATGTTAATGCATACATGATTTTAAGAAAAATTTATGCAACTTTTTTTTCAGAAGTATTGATTTAATTATTTAATAGGGGATTGGAAATACATATGCGTGCGTTTAAATATACTTGCTTTTGTATTATTAACTGTAATTATTATAATATCTGGTAATTTAAGCAACATAGTATTTTTCCTAATCCCAAATAGACATAAATCACTTTATTAAAAAATAACAAATAGTCCAAACTGCGTATACCTAACCTAATCAAACCTAACCTAATTTTCTACTAAAACAAAAACAAAAACAAATGTTTCAAATCTTAAGAAGTATGAACATAAAACTTATCGAATAAAAATAAATTGAAATTTTGTGATGATAAAATCGATGTATTATACAAACAAAAAAATTGAAACAACTTTTACTTCTTTTTTTTCTCAAATAAATACACGTGACTTTTGAGTAAAAAGGTTAGGTCAAACATTTAGTAGGGAAAGCTAACGCAATTCGTTCGCGAATGTTTCGCTTAGGTTGTTCCAAAAACGAAATAGACAGAAAGAGAGAGAGAGAGAGACACGAAACCCAGGCATGGTCTCGTAGCTGGCTATTATAGTGGCCCTTTTGGTGTCGGTGGGGTTTCTCGTTCGTTCGACCGTGGAGATAGAAACGTGTGTTTTGCAAAACATCTTGGTCGCAGGAGCGACGGTGCGGCACGAACCACGTCGTTGTCGACGTTTTGTTGGTATTTGTGATATGCTCAACTCTCTAGACCAATAAGAATATCAAATATAAAACAAACACAATGAGACAGAGAAATAACACAATGTATATATATATGTATATTCACATATATTAATATGTGAGAAAATACACGTCAATTATATATGTGCGTGTGTGTGTGTGATAAAATATATGTATACGTCAATAAATGTGTTTTTATGTGAGTAAAATATAAGCCAACGTGTAAATGTGTATTTATGTATGATAAGAATAGTGATTTTGTATGTGTATGAGAAAGTAGTCGCACGAGAGCTTATATTCCTTTAGGAGGGGGGTCGAAGGCGAAGAAGCAGGGTAACCAAAGAGGGTATAAGTCACGGACACCCCGTGGTGTACCATCCGGTAACTCGACACCGTCGTTTGTACTCCGGTGTGGTTATATAGGAGTGCCTGGCAGCGGCAGCACGAACGCACAAAAACACACGTATGAATACGTACGACAATGGCGAGTCCTACGCAGAAGTGTGCCTTCCTATAAAACCCCGTTACCCCCTCTTCTTACCTTTCTTACCACCCCTACCCCAAACAACGCCATTTTCCCTCTCTTCCTAAGTATAGAATATCTTTCTCTGTTACTCTTAACAGTGTGCAAGGATAGATCCAACTGTGGCAGTGCGACATTAGATACCATTTAAGGATTAATATAGCCATAAATAATACTGGACCTTCCCCTCTTTTACTTTCTTTCTCTATTAGAGAGAAAAAAGGGGATGCGCAAAATGCACAACAGTACGCACAATAGAATGTTTTTATCTCTCTCTCTCTTTTATTTTGCTTCTGTTCTCTTTTTATTTACTTTTTTTTCCCTTTTTTTAACGCTCACTTTCAATCTCGTTTTCTCGTCTGTTGTTCGTTTCGAATGAAAGCTGGGAACCTGGTGTGGTTATTGTTAAGTTAGATATATCATTATTCGTATGTGTGTGTGTGTGTGTTTGTCTGTGTATATGTGTATGCAGTTTAGGTAATCTCTGTTTTGTCTAGTTTGTAATTTTGTCTGGATCAGTTGGGGTGAATCTAATGGTGTGAACAGATTTATGAGGGAAACCATCTATTTCACGGATTTCTGCTTTTTCGATTAAAAGTTATTGAAGTTTTTCTCAAAATTAGACTCCGAATATTATTTTCTTTTTTTTACAATTTATTTGTCATAAATTATTGTAATATTTCATTGATTTAAAAAAAACAAAAGGAATGAATTTTATTAACAATTATAGCGTCAAATATTTTTCTGTACGAAATTTTAGACGAATAAAAATGAAAATATAAATCATGACCGATTTTTTAGAATTAAAAATTGTTTCTAATTGTTTCTAGAATTGTTTGTTTTGTATTATTTTTTTTTTATTTTTTTCTTTTTTTATTTTAAAATAGTACAGGAAATATAATATTCACAGTTTGTAGTAACAGAAACGAGTAGTCGTTTAACAGGCCGATAATATAATATAAGAAATGGCGAGTCGCGACGTGAGCGCATAAAACACAGCTGCCGCTATGCAATCAACACTTATACAACTGTGGGAGAAGGACCAAGAACCTCTCTCTCTTTCTCTCACTTGTTCCTTCTTCGCTTTCTCTTGGTTTCCCTTTAACCCTCTGCTTCCATTCCGCGATAACGCCCGGTTATATATTCCTAGAAGCGAATAATTTCATTCATACAAACGGGGCGCCAAACACGTTCTCTGTATGCCCTGGGTGGCACGACTGCTATTGTTACTACTCGAATAACAACCAACCGTATACACACACACCCTCCCCCCGAAGTATTACAGTTTACCGGTTAGGCCATTTCCGACCTTTTTCATGGATTTCTTCGAATTTTGCTTGCTTTCCCTTTTTTTTTTTTCATTCGCGTACGCATTAGAATCAATTTTCTTTCATACGTTTCATTCGTTTATTTCAAATTTACATTTATTTGTATTATTTAAATTTTATTTATTAACATTAGTAATTAATTTTTATTATGACAAAAATAATAATAGACTATTCAAAAACGTGGACGATTAATGTGATTATTTTCTACGATAATTAACCCTTTCAGTGTGAAACGTGCCCAACAATTGCAATCGTTGGGAACGGAATGATTTTATTGTCAATGTGAACTATTTTGATAAAAATAAAGAATTTCGAACTAGGGTGGTAGGTGGAAAAAAAATTGATGAGCGCATATATGCGTCCTTAGTCCACAGGGATCGTTTTCGTTGGACGCATATATGCGCCCATAGCAATCAAAGGGTTAATACGCTTATTAAATCGAATCATTGTGTCGCCTTAAGTCTCTGCCAAAATTTAAACGACACACACGATTTTTATTCTAAATAAATCGAAATGTTTTCTTTTGTTTCTCTTTTCTTTTTGGTTCAGAAACGGTACGAACTTTTCGATAACACAAAAAAAGATTTTCGTGCCGATTTCGAAGAAAATTAATCTACGCGTAAGAAATAAAAGTTTATATTCATATTTCGGTTAATCGAATACGTTGAATTTGAACTCGATGACGGTTAAATGGATAAAAATAAATGTTCGACAAACGAATAGGAATATATCAGAAATAGAGAGTGAAGAAATCCGGCTATGAAACGTAGGAGGTGATGAACTGAGCTCGGATCGAGGAAGACAGAGATAGAAGGAATGAGAGAAAAAAAAGAAAGAGAGAGTGAGAGAGACGCTAAAGTAAAATGAGAGAAACTCTGTTTACGAGCAAGCAGTCACAGATGGCCAATTACTCCGACAATAAACACAATTTAATTTTATATTCATTCCACTTAGCGCTTAGACGCGGTAATCCATCACTGAGGATTATTTCGGCTATCTCTTGGCCAGCCTACAATACATTTACACATACAAACACACACACACACATTCATATAGGATACATACACAATGAACGCATTTAGATATACACTGAGAGTTGAAACCAGACATCGTATAATGCGTGCCTTCGTCTACATTCGAGCCAAAGTACCATAAACCGATATTTCACCACTACCGGTATTGTTAAGTATGTGTTTGTGGGTATATATGTGTACTCTTAATGCGTTCATGTGCTACATATTTATGTTTCGTGATGGTTGATAAAGCTATACACCACTGCGATTCGATTCGTTTCTACGGTGACCTTAACGTGTTAAACCATCTGTGACCTTACTATTGGTTAAAGTGACCAATTCTAATTGAAATCTTGTCTACCCTCATTGTTATCGGATTATGGTCTTTTGGTCTACTCTTCTTAAACATCTGTTTGCGTGTTTCAATATTTAATTATTATGTTGGTTTCTATTTTTTTTTTTTTAAATATAATTTTGCTTTTTAATTTGAGGTTATGTATGATTATAGTCTTCTGATTATATAAATATATTAATATATATTATAATATTAATATAATTTTGCTTTTTAATTTGAGGTTATGTAAGATTATAGTCTTGTGATTTTCTCGTCTTTTAACATCTAATTAAGTGTTTATCGTCTGCATTTTTAATTAATATGTTGATCGTTTGTATTTTCGGAAGAGTGTAATTTTATTTTAATTTGAGGTTAGATTTGAGATATTACCAGTTAACTATATTTTATCAATATTTATTTTAATGTATAATTTATATTGAAATGAATTTCTTTTTATGAAAAAAAGCACTGAATTATAAAATATAAATATATTAATAATAGTTAAAAATAAAATAAATGCTTATAATGTTGAATATAAAAGAGTATTTTATGAACATTTTATCATAAATGATTTATTATGCTGAATGTTTGATGAGAGAGACAAAAACAGTAAAGAAGGAAAAATAAAACAAGATGAATAGGATGAATATTGCATACTACCACGGAAACAAGCATATTACATTTACAAGCATGCATATAGTCAGAGTTGTAATTGTGAATATTTATTCGCACATATACAGGGTGTCTCAAAAAACGTTTTTCCAAAAGAATTAAAACCCGAAATGAAAAAATCAATATCAACCAATTAATAAAATTACAACATTACGTTATTTATTTTCGTAATTTAACCTACAGCTAAATAATTCATTTTTGTTAACAAAATATGATCTTAAAAAAATTATCGCAAGTAAAATAAATAATTAAAATAAATTTTGTAATATCTAGGTTCGATATAGCGTTGACTTTTGAGATATTCTGTACTTATGTGCGTGTGCATTTGTACATATACAATGTATAAATTGAAACATACAGGAACGAGGGTCCTTCTCCTCCTCCGTAGTAGTAGTAGTGATGGTAGTGGTTGTAGTCCTCGTCGTCGCTTCTTATGCAAATCGGAAGGAAAAACTCGCGTGTTTTCAACGTGTTTTAATTATTCAAGCGACAACTTTCCGCAATGAAATTAGAAGTCGGCACAGTCGTGACTCCTGCCGACAAGTGTTTTGCTCATGGCCGACACCCACCTATAAAACGCTTGGGATATATCTAAATCCGCGAGAGAAACTTCTACGAACGACCTGTGGCCAAAGAAAGAGAGAAAGAAACAGAGACAGAGAAACAGAAGAAAGGGGATAACGGGGGAGGTAAAGAGGAAGAGTAATAAAAGCTTAAAAGGGCAGAGGTAGGGGCAGGGGGGGAGTTGTGAAGAAGAAAATTAAGAAAATAAGGAAAAAGACTGCGACTTTAACAACCCCCTTCACCGTTGGGGTGATGGGGTTACGGGTTTAGAGGAGTAAAAGGGGTTGTTGCACCCTTGAGCACTCTTGCTATCGCTTAAAACTCTTTACTTTCCGTTCGTGTGATGGTCTAACAAAAAAAAAACTTGAATACTTAAACGATATCTTCTAGGGAAAGATTTTAGTTTAAAATACTTTTTTTTTTTTTTTAATTCAATTATTATTACTGTTTAACTTTTATTTATAATTGATTAGGTAGACATGAAAAGGTATTGTATTTAAATGAATAAATAAATATACGTTAATTAGGATATTAGGATAATACGAATTATGATAAATAAATTCAATGAAAATAGAATAGAATGGTAATAAGGAATAAAATTGTAATACTTATAGAGTAATTAATTATAGTGACGCATAAAGTGTTTATCAGTCTGTAGAATAGAGACCCTCTTAGACAAGGCAGATGAGTCAACGAGCGTTAAATAGAAGGACAGAAAGCCCCTAACGACCATCAGTGCTGTTCAACTATAGTCGAAGTGGCAGATCGTGACACGGTTGGTTCGCACAGTTGGTCGATGCCAACTACGACCATTAGATAATGAGCACGAGCCATTAGAAGGATACATGTTCGTTCCTAACCTATCGATGAACGACATTCTCAACGTGATCAGCCAATCGTATAAGTTAGATTATTTTTAACGTGTTAGTTTTTAGATAATTATTTAGTTGTCTCGAAATATTCTCCACGATTTATAAATAATTTTATATTTAGATTTGATAATAATTAATAATATATTATTGTTTCATAACCTCAAAAAAAAATTTATACGAAAATTCGTGTCGATTTCAAGAAAAATTTATTTGTATTACAATTTTATTGCATTTATGTTTATCAATCGGCACAAACTTTTTTTGAACAATCCAATAGATCTTTAGCTAAAAATTAATTAGCATATATTTAAATATACAAAGTGTTTTAGAGTTTACCGATCAAATTGTGACGACATAATCTAGAAGAAAAGATTCAACGAAATTCAATTAAAAAATTATTAAATCTACTGTTAAATATTTCAATTTCATTTGTTTATAAATTTGCAATAAGAACGTTTCTAATCGAACTTTTAATAACAATATTCTAGTTTGTAAATTTGTCTTATAAATTCAGGGACACCTTGTATATAAAGATTATTAAAGAAAAAGATTTTGAACGAAATTTCCAAGAAGAATTAACAGAGGAACGTCGCGAAAACATTGGTCACTTATTAGTAACGATAGCAACGTAATTTTATCTGGAAGATAATAATTAAGAGATTCTCTCTGCAGTAACACGGGTGTATCTTTAGTCGAAACAAATGAAGAAAAAAAAAAACAACAAATAAGTAAATGCGAAAGAAATAAAGAAAGAAAGAAAGAGAGAGAAAAACATTTGATCAATAATACTTAAAATTATAGGTACACTTTCGTTGTTTGAGAAATATTTTATTGGGGTTTGGGTAGAGTACGAAAACATACGACCGGTCTTAAAAATGAAAGAGGAGGATGAGGAGGTGGTGATGGTGGTTGTGGTGCTGATGTTTGTGAAAAAAAGAAGGAGAGAGAGAGAAATAGAAGCTGTCCTTATCCCAATGGACAGGGCAGTTTAGGTACAAAACCGTCGCTAACAGCTTTTTAAGTAAGTAATAATCTGTAGGGCAGACCCGAACAGAGGTGAACACACTCGAGCAAACGATAGGAGGACGGTTAAGCGGACGGTCTACTATAGCCGCCAATCAACCTCATTAAAGCCACGAAACGCATTAGCTTATCGCCTTGTGGTGGCTCGGGTACCTACTTTACCGGTAGCCACCTAATATATACCTAAAGTCCAATCCAGACGTTCCCCCTCACACACCTCCCACCACTTACTCCTTGTTCCTTCGACCACGGATATCCAGCTTTCTCGGTTCTCAGCAATCTCTCTCTCTCTCTCTCTCTGTTTCTCACACTCCTCTTTCTCATCCTTCCTTCTCCTTCTCTTTTACACTCACTTATATATACATATACCTTGTCTTTCGTGAATTCGATAAAACCCAATTAAACAATGTCCCTTGGTCTGATATAACTTAACCTAAAACTCATGACTTGTTGTTTTGATTTTTTAATATATTTTCTTGACTATCTTTTTTCTATACTTTAGATTTGTATTCTTAGTTGGATTCAATTCGGTTCAATTATATCTATTGGATTAAACCAAACGCAAAAGACTGAATTCAGATTCTTAGGTTTCGTCATAGCGCGTGCTGAAAATTTGTGTGCAGTATTTGTTCTGAGTTTTTGATTGCTATCCCAATTGGAGGATCTATATAAATACATCTTAATTAAATTAAAGTGTTATTTAATATTTATTTATATTATTATTTAATCAAGGAATTTATATATATAGTTGAAATGTAATATGATATTGGAATAACTAGAAATGAAAATCTCGATTGATATATCGTCGACTGTGAGTTATTAACGGACGCGATAGATGAATATTCATGGATCGTCAACCTACGTTCAGACTTGTTAAAGATTTATAAATGTTAAATTGAATTATTTGTCATTGGTCGAAGGTTTATTTAATTGGTTAGATAGACGAGACCGCTTATTATGAAGGCGTATTTTATTAAATTCATTTAGAAAAAAAAAATATCTCAAGAAGCAGACATTTTTTTAAATAGCTTATTCATGACCCATTTTTATGAGTACACGTACTCGCTATTTATATATGTTTAGATTTATGCGAATAAGTATAATAATACATACGTATATTACGTGTACAGTAATTATTCAAACATTGAAAAATGATTAACTTTGTGGTTTTATATTTCGGTTGTTTATAAAAACAAATCATTCTGATTATTGTTTTTAACAAGAGTTCATTTATTAATCTCAAATGGAATATTTTAACAATTGTTTTATAAATATTTCATTGAAATATGTGTATAAAGTAATATAAAATGTTAATCAAACTGTAGTGTAGGAATAATTTTGAAAGTTGCTGTATGAACATAACGATCTGACTCGCGTCTCTTCTTTCTTCGACTGACCACCGACGGCGTACGTTGTAACCCATTAATATCCATTTTCCATTCGAATGGAAAAGAAGCAAAAGGTTGAAACCGAGTCATCATTTATCTCGACCTTATACTCTTGCCACATTAATACCAATTGTGTTTCACACGGCAATTCCAAACGATCTTCTCTTTTACTACATTCGAGCTCCTGAATTCAGGAATCATTTCACTTACTTTTTCCTTTATTTTCTTTCCTCTTTTTTTACTATTATCAATTTGATCGATATAAGTGATTTTTTAAATTTATAAATAATAATTTAACATTGGTCGATCTAATAAATAACAATTGAATTAAGTTTTAGGTTAAGTTTAATTGATAGGTTAAGTTTAGGTTATATTTAATTTAATTGAAAGTTTTTTACTATTTTCAAGTTATTTATCTTATTGTTAAACAATATTTCAATTAGATGCAAGCTTGTCTAATGAATAACAATTGAGTTTAATTTAAGTATAAGAGTTTGTTACTATTTTTAAAATTATTGATTTTAACAAAACCTGTAATTGATTAATACAACTCATGCCAAACAATAATATATGCTAAATTTATATGAGTGTAATTTAATAATAGTTACATTATTTTAAATAACATTTACTTATATTATATTAATTATGAATAAAATTAATCTTAAACAAATAACACATAATAAGAAATATTTGAAAAAATAAAAAAATAAAAGTATACTACTCGAAAGAAATCTTAATATTCTCTGATATTATTTTAAAATAAAATTACGTTATAAATATAATATTGACAAAAAAATATATGTATAAAATTATAATAAAATGATAATACTTATTAAGAATGAGCTATTAATTTGCGTTAATTTTGATTTCAGAGGGTCCGACAGTCATGGCTCGTGCCGTAGAAATTTATGGCCACTCTATTATTATGTAGGCGGTTACGATGCCCTCGACAATGTCAGCAGTGACTCTCTATCTCATTCACTCTCACTCATACACAACCACACAGACACACATACACATATTATCCTGTATATATATAGACTCACGTGCTCGAAGTCGTTCACGTGGCTGAGGATCGCCGGAAGTATCGTCCCCGTAACGCCGGAAATAGCAGAGTATTCCCAAAGACAAACAACCATTCTCGCGTACTCGACTCCCGATATCCTGCAGTAATGCGCAACATGTGTTTAACCTAAGCCCTACTTGCACCCTGGGGAAAAGTTAGCTCCTGTCGATACGCGAACGCGTGTTTATGAATTTAACTGCTCGTTCGAAGACGCAATGGTTGTGATAGTAAAGTTTGTATCTATCTACGTTCAAAACCATTTTCAACATTTTATATAGCTGTTTATATATTTTATCTAACTTATTTATTTGTATTATTATATTTAGATGCATATCGTGTCAGTGATACAAAAATGAAATAAGTAATTGACAATTATTTGACTAGAATATGAAACAGTGATATATAATTTCAAATTGAATTGAACAAAGTTGATATTGTATTTGTAATTATTACTATTCTAAACGTAACAAATCTTTCGCGTGACAGTTAGAAATTCTTAGTTGATAGTTAAACGGGATTCTCAAAGGTTACGCGTAAAAGAGAGAAGAACGAAGAAGAAAAAAAATGAAGGAAACAAAAGAAAACAAAAGGAAGAAAGAATGAGAGAACATTTTTCATCGTTCGAAAAGCTTCGTTCGTTTTCTTTTTTGTTTCACTTCGGGTTTTCGTATGTTCAGCGATATAGGTTTGGGTGACTGGTAGTAGCAAGTAGATATAAACGTAGTAGCAAGGAGAAGATAATAGACGGGGCCGTCCGAGCTCCTGGGTGCCGTTAATCATTTGGGATGAGGTTGGTGAGGTTGGTTGGTGCGTGTGGGGGTGTGCCACGGTGCGAAACCACAGGGATACGACAAAGACGAGGAGGATGATGGTTAGAACGTGGTCATGTGTAAGAGAGAGAGAGAGGGAAGATCCGGCAGAGGTTATGGCGTTAGATGGTCAGCTACGAGGGAACCGGAAGTGACCACGCTATGAAGCAATGGACATCCCGTGGGGTTGCCTGATGGACGTTACTCTTCTAGCCTCTCTCAGATATCTGCTTTTATCCACCGATATATACGCCAACGCTAACATAAAAAGTCATCCTCGATAGACGATCACGTATTAAATTATTTCTAACTCTTCTTCTTTAACTTCTTCTTACTTTCTCGGTTGGATCAATTTTGAAGAAAAGTTCAAGATATATTATATGTTATTTGTTATATATTTTTATTGCAATATTGCCTTTGATTGGATTATAGTTAATAGAAAGTATAGTAAAGCAATTTAAAAATAATATTGTTAATAGTAAATTTAAGTATATTTATATAAAATTCAATTTGTGACTTAAAAACACGACTCTTGGACGCATGATTTGAATACGCTCGTAGTTTGTAGACACGATCAGTTTATTTAAAAGTATTATCTATGATTATTTACAATTTTTCGTGACTATATTTTCTGTAGAATCTCAAGTAAATCTCGCATCACCGTAATTATACAAAGAAGTTTGTTTAAGAGATTATCTAAATGAATTACCTTAACTTACGATCAATTGAGTATATGATACTTGAAGAAGAATATATATATGTGTAATATTAAGACGATTATTATACTTTTTCTAAAGCATATTGGAATATGTCGAGAAAAGAAAAAAACAAGGAATAGTTATCTCGCACTTGGGCTTAGTGTTGCTTAGGTGTCCACCCGCGAGTGTACGGGCGGCACGGTCAGACTAAAAGGGCGTGAAATTAAATATCGGATGTTGACAAATTGCAAGAGGGCGTCGCGAGAACGGATATTAATGACGCGCGGTAGAAAAAGCGCGTATCCCGTAACCGCCCCCTCTTTCTTCGGCTTACAGCTGCGGATGAAGAGAAACGATGTGGTCGTCAAGTCCCTTCTTCTTCTTCGAGCGCTAACTTCTTCGTCCTCTATCTCCTCCTCCTTCGTCACCTCCCCCTTCTTCTGACTTCCTCCCACCACCTTTGTTACCTCCTTTAAGTAGAGAGTATTAAGAAGGTATTGGACTCGCGAGAGTATTATCTCCTTATCCGAGCACACCTAACAGGCTGGATATCACGAGGTTAGCGTGAATGTACTAGCTCGTGCACGCGTATGGTTTGATTACACTTTTATATTTGTAGACACGGACAAGATCCTTTAAAAGCATCGGATACGGTTATTTATTCTTTTTTGTTTTTTTTGTAAGTTCTCAAGTGAAGCTCGTATCACCGTAACGGTTCAGTTGTATGAAAGCGTATAATGGCCTAGCATTGATACGATTATTTATTATTTTTTCTCTTTAGGTTCTCAAGTGAAACTCGTATCACCGTAACTATTGAATTAACGAGAAGCCGTTTTTAAGGGACACTGTGTAAACTTTATTTTTAACAAATAATAGAAAATGGTTAAATTATAAAAATCTGTTTTAATATTTGATTGAGTTATTTATTTAAAAGAATTGCAACGATTGTTAGTGTATATATATATATAAAATTAACAATAATATTTTAGATAATATATTAAAAATATTTATTCTCTACAAGTGTCATGACAATAACAAAATTGAATAATCCTAAAAACATTACGAATGAACTAAACATCTTCCCCACATTCCAATTCCAAACACCAATAAACCCTCCACAAATAAATTACGAACACAATTAAACCAATGAATAAAACAAATTCCACGCTCAAACTTTCCTCCCACCCCTCCAAATTTCCGAATCTTAGAACCGAGGCAATAAGTTTCCATTAAAAAAAAAGAATAACCAATAGAAGATTAAGAAGAAATAAATAGAAAGATCTTTCGAATCCTATAGGTGAAATTCCTTTTGATCGTTAGGGGGTGGTCCAAGATCCAAGGTTTGCCCTTTCTTTCCTGAACGAATACCGCGTCGAGTACTTAGACGTTACAGGCCGCGTTCGTGTCGCTTTGAAACCTAAGAAGAAACGCTTTGGTAGGAACGTAAGAAGGGAAGGAAAGAAAAAGGTGAGTGTTTGTGGTAGCTTCTGCGGACGGACGGATGGTACGATCGGGGTAAACGAAGGAACTGGTAAAGAAGGAAGGAAGGGAGGAAGGAAAGAAGGAGAAGGACACAGAATGGGAAAAGAAAGAAGCAAGATGAGGGAGGGGGAAGTGGTGAAAAGAGGTGGGGAGGGGGCTGGGGGGAAAGAAGTCTCCATCAATAACGCACGTCCGCGCCTCGAGACGTGGAAGACCGCAAGATTAATCACCCTTCTTCTCTCGCTTTCTTGCCCTACGTTTATACCAGCACGCACGACAATCGGGAGGAGCTCTCGAGAAGCCGTCTTCTTCCTCCTCCTACTCCTCCTCCTCCTCCTCCTCCTCCTCCTCCTCGTCCTTCTTCTTCTGTTCATCCTGCTCCTCCTTATACTTCTTCTTCTTCTTCTTCTTCTTCTCGTCCTGTTCGTACCTCTTGAAACCTTTCCCATAGTTACTGGCTCTCGTAGCCTTCCTTCGTGAGACTTATCATCACTTTGTTCTTTCTTCGTTTTTCATTATTGGCTTTTATTTTTGCTTTTGCTTTTTTCTTTTTTTTTTTTTAATAGTGTATAGCAAAAGAAGAATTAAAAGAAATAAATTCAATAAGACAAAATTATATGAGAGGTTAGGAATCAAATTTGAAACGTATGAAACAAGAGTTAATAAAAAACGTTTAAGAAATTATCGCGCATAATTTTATTTAGCGGAATATTGATTTAGCTTCTGATTAAACGCAATTTGTGATTTAAATAACTTTAGATAACTTATATTATATAGGTTATGTTATAGTATAAGTTATTAGGATGAACCAGAAGTGTGTTATTTCGGATAGTGCAATTTTTTGATGTCAATAAAATTACTTTATATGCAAGTGAAATATTAATTTAAAATTTACGAAATTTTTGTTCATCCTAATATAATAACAAGTTATATATATTTATCAAAATATTTTTCATAACCTAACTTTTATTTTTTATAAGCGTAACAAAAGAATCAATTTTACAAACATCTAAATATAAAATATCAGTCATTCGTAGACCATTTTCGTTTCAAATTTTTATTCAAAAATACTCCTCTCCTCGTATCAAAATCCAATAAGAAAATCAAAAATGAGAAGTGTGAAAGAAGATATCTTCCTTCCTCCATCTTCTTTTTTTTTTCCTTTTTTTTTCTTCAATCCTCTCATATAAACTCTAAACGCGATCAAACGAAATCATCGATTTGTGGGCACCGGTTTTTCGTGGCATCTCGTATCTCAGTATCCTCCGGAAAATTTATAGCACTCCTCGTTCGTTCCCCGATTCGCGTGATCGTCAACGTTCACCCTTCACACCACGCACCCCTTCCTACAAGCATCCACAGTTCCTGTTGTCCATGCACATGCTCTCATCTCTTCCCACTTCTGTCCCCTCCCCGCCCCACCCCACCCCTGTCCAGCCCCTCTATCTCTTTCCCTGTTTTTTCCTCTTCGCTCTTCTTCGTAACATTCTGGACAGTCTGTGCTACTGTCCTCCACTTTCAGTAGATGCAACATCACAGAGAATGAGAGGGACAGAATTAGAAAGAGTAGAAGGAAAGCTAAATTTATCGACGAGGAAACACCAATAGAAAGAGAGAGAAAGATCTCTCTCATGAATAGATCTGTGCTCTTCGGGGGTAAGTTATATAGGAACGACGTTGGGATATCCGGATGATGGTGATGCCGACGAAGTGAGTTAGAAAAAGAAGAGAAACACAGAGAGAAAGAGAGAGAGAGAAAAGAGCAGGGAGAGGGGAAGAAGAACTGTAAAAGATGAAGATGAAGAAGAAGAAGAAGAAGAAGAAGAAGTGGAAGAAGATCGAGAGTTTGCGGTGATGCCAACGAGAGAGCGAGAAGGAAAGAAAGATAGATAGATAGAGATAAAGAGAGTGAACAAGAATGAGTTGGTGGATAGAGGAAGGAGAAAAGGTGGAGAAAGAGGAGTGGGACCTGGGGAGGCTGGGGGTTGGATGCTGGGTGCTGGGAGTTGCGGAGAAAGGGGACAGGGGGGGTTTGAAGGGAGGAGGCTGTTGCCGTGGAAGGACGTACGGTTTGGCACGGCCATGAATATTTCGCCGGCGCACTTATTTATGCAATACTTTGCGCTGGCAGCTTTACGGCAGTCTCCCCCCCTCCTCCTCCTCCTCCTACAACTCTTCCTCCTGCTCTCCCCCTTGCCCCTCTTTCGGCCGCTTGGTTTGTACTCGCGCGCGCAACGGGACTCACCCTATATACGTGGACCAGATAAATACGCCGAGCGAGCTAGCGGTGCTCCGTATACGTCCGATAATATATTACGTTTGAGCGTTTTCGAGCTGTTTAGAGGGAATCTACGGGTACCCGAACGAACGAACGAACGATGCCGGGCCATCGGTGAAGTAAAGAGGAACGGGTAAGGGTGAAAAGGGGGAAAGGGAACGGCGGAAGCATTTAGCTCCTGCAGAATCCACGTTACCCTTCCAACGTTATCTACACCTAACTCCGGAACCACCACTACCGCCACAACCACCACCACCACCACCACCACCAGCACCATCACCAATACCACTACTATTGCCATCAGGCACAACCTCCTCATCCTTCTCTTCTTCCTCTTCCTATTTCGCCTCTTTCTCCTCTTCCTCATCCTCATCCTCATCCGACACCACCCCCTCGTGCAATAGTTTCCGAATAAATCCCCGATTCTCGAACGCGGCGCGCTGCTTTCCTGCTCGGATTTATCCGCCCTTTCTATCTACCTACGAGCCTCGCACTCGCAAGCACGAAATGCCCTACCGGATCGACTCCTCTTCTTTCTCTCTCTCTCTCTCTCTCTTTCTATTTCTCTCATTTTATCCGCATATACACCTCCCTTCTCTTCTCTTCTCTTCGCTTCTCTTCTATTTCCTTTTCTCATTTTATCTATCTATACATTCATCTCGCTCTTCTCGATCCTTCCAACCCCTCTTTCTCCCTCATTTACTCCCTCGCGAACGTCCTCCTATTCCTACTACTTTACCACCCCTAACCCTCTCTCACACTCTCTCTCTCTCTCATTCTCTTTATCGAGAGACGAAGACAGAAAAGGGTAGCTCGATAGAGGGGTGGCTCGCTGAGACGAAAGGGGAGGTTTACCTCGGCGGCCATTACTCCGACTACAAACAACCCCTACGCGCGACCCTGGGAGGGCCTTTGTTGCGGCAATTGGCTAAACGGTGCGCCGAAACAAACGATTCTACCAAAGATATATATATATATGTATATATGCTTGTATATGTTTGCATGTATATGATATGCACTCTGTCTCTCTCTTTCTCTTCCTTAATACTACTGTGAAATATCATATGTATGTAGTTTCTCGCATACGTATAAGTTCTTAAGACCTTTTCCCGTTTTCCTACAAAACCGCGAAATCTATTGGCCTCCACTCTGTCGAATCTACTTTATATGCGTGCGAAGGACAGATAAAGCAATTTTCCAAGGGTAGCAGCCATCCTACCGATTACTATCCTACTTTCTGGATCTCTACTACATTCCTTTTCTCAAATTCTATGCACGAACTTTCTTTGAAGAATTTGTGTCGGTTCTGAGAGACCTCGGACTACTCCTAAAGGGTGCTTCTTATTGGGATGAGATTTATTTAGGGTGGATCTGTCGATCTTAGATTTTAATTGAGATTTGTTTTTACTATTTGGGGGTATTTATTTATCCGGGTGTTCCCTTTTTTTGGATATTTTTGAATATTTCGGATTTATCGATTTTTATTTTTATAATAATCAGTAGTATTAAGTTCATTTGTTGTTAGATTGTCAGGTTATGATATTACTGTGTTTATAATTTATCTACGTATTTGTATTTCTAGTTCTGGTTTCTTATTGGGTAGAAATTTATGTTGATTGAATTAATCGATCTAGACTTTTAATTAGGATTTATAAGTTTTTTTAGGTTACGTTCGTTATAGGGGGCTCTGTTTTGGATTTATATAACCAAATTGTTGTTTGTATCATATCAGTATACTTAATTTTATTGTCAAATTATAATGTCATTGTATTTGTAATTTATGTATTAATAATTGAAAGGGATTTGTATGTATTTGTGTTCTATAACCATAATCCTAGTTCTTTATTGGAATGAGGTTATATGCAGTATGAGTTATTCAATCAAAGATTTTAATTGAGATTTATATTTTATATAGTTGATATTCTTTATGGGGGATCCCTTTTTATTTGAGTTTGTATCACGTCAGTACTTTTAGTATTCTTAAGTGGTGTTTGCTGTTATTACATGTTTGTTGTTATCTACAGTCTTGTTTTCTAGTTGGTCTTATGAGATTTATGCGGGTCAAATTATTTGATCATGAATTTTAATTGAGATTTATGGCATAAGTTGCCAAGTGTTATTCATAGGGGCTTTCTTTTCATTACTCTTCGGTAGATTCTCGTTCGAATCATGCCAAGAATCTTTAAATTAGTGTATACTGTCGTTACATTGTTGTAATATGATACTACTGTGTTCAACTTATAAATGAAAGGATTTGTATTAGTATTACTCGTTTAAATCGAATGGTAGCAACGGGAAAATTATTGCTACATCGATGAAAACTTTACATGTTCTTGTCTGGTAACGAAAGGTATTTATGTATGAGAAAAATGGAATATGTTCCTATTCTCCATTTCTGTTTGTCGGTGTAACTTAAAAGTTGCATAAGTTGTTTTTGTAAACGACATATATCAGACGTAACTGTGCCATTATATCTTCGATTAAAATTCCTTTTTTGCAGTGACCTGAAAACTATTCAATTGTATTAGATACAAAAAAATTAATTACTATATAAACTGAATTTGCAACAATTGCACAGAACAATGTTTACTCAAAATACAATAAACAATTATAAAACATTATTAACCAATATCTTTTCGAATTTCCATTTTACTTATGAAATATAAAAATACAAAATTATGATAACCATCGAACCATTTTTCAACATCCCAGTTACCAATTCTACAACATCTCTTATGCACATCCTAAAACAATGCAAATTTCGAGAAAAATATTAAATAATCTCTCTTTCCTCAAGAATAATTTTAATAAAAATACTGAAAACCCCAGGCCCCAGCCCCCATCTATAAATAAATACAAATAAACCAAATGAAAATCCGTAATTAAATAAACCCCCCCTCCTTCCGAAAAATAAAAATAAAAACAAAAATAAAAATACAAAATAAAGCACACAATATATCCAACGTTGCGTTGCGAAAATAATCAAAATCAAAATCGAATAAAAACCGTTCCTAGTCCATTTAAAAACAAATCTGTCTCTTTTCCCCTGTCCCAACCCCTCGGACCCCCCGAGCTTTCTCTCTTCGAGACAAAGTATATGAGATAGGAGGAAGAATATACGAAAACGTCGATGTGTTTTGGAGTAGACGACGCGATATGTGCGGCCGTTGTGATTGACAGGAGGCAATATGGCTGTGCGAAGGTTCCCTTTTGCTCTTTGTCGGCCGCGTTACGCAAGCTGTTGCACCCGCATCTGCGCATTCATGCAAAGTCAAACCGTCGGCGTTGGTCCGTCCGCCCGCTCGCGTCCATCCGTCCGCACGTCCGTCCGCACGTCCGTACGTTTGTCCGTACGTCTCTCATCTCCGATAATCGCTCCGCACGGTGCACCGGGCCGGGTGCATTTTTTCGTTCGTTCGTTCGTTCGTTCGTTCATTCGTTCGTTCGTTCGTCGGCACACAAGCGAGAGTATCGATCCACTGGGCACGAACTTCACACGTATTGTCTCTCTCTCTCTCTTTTTCTCTTTCTCTTTCTCTCTTTTTTTTTCTCTATCTTTTTCCATCTTTCTCATTCTCTCACATTTTGTTTGTTTGTTTCTTTCTTTTTTTGTTAGTTTCTTTCTCTCTCTTTTTCCCTCTTCCGGTATGACGCCTTCGAGATACTTTTTGAACGAGAGGAATTGACGGGTTTGAGAAGAGAGAGAGAGAGAGTAGGAGAGTATACGATTAAATTCGACGAGACGAGACTTTGGTGTTCGATCGTTTTTTCGGCCGGCCGACTCTTTCACGCTTCAAAGTTCGATCTCACGTCCTTTTGCCGATCGCTTTTCGTCGATAATCGCTTTACCACCGACCGACGAATAAGCGTGCATCCGATAAATGCTAGTAACGTTTTTCGGAGAAATGTATTGAAGTTTTTTCTTTTTGTTTTTTAAATATGATCGTTAGAATCGATAAGTTTATTCGAATTGTTTACGATATGTTTAGATGAGTATTCATGTTGGATGAATTTACGATTGTATTTTTTCAATTATATTGTATTTTGTATTTAGTCAATTTCGTCTTAAAAATTAATTTGAATTATTTGAATATTGCATTTTAATATTTTATCCCAAAACGTATTGTCATTATTATCAGAGATATTTAAAATATTTTTTGCTAATCTCATTGTTTTTCGTTGATAATTGAATAATTTCTTTTACTTACTGAATGTTTTAAGATAATCGTTCGAATAGTTTACGATATGTTTAGATGAGTATTCATGTTAGATGAATTTACGATTGTATTTTTTTCAATTATATTGTATTTTGTATTCAGTCAATTTCGTTTTAAAAATTAATATGAATTATTTGAATATTGTATTTTAATATTTTATCCCAAAACGTATTGTCATTATTATCAGAGATATTTAAAATATTTTTTGCCAATCTCATTGTTTTTCGTTGATAATCGAATAATTTCTCTTACTTACTGAATGTTTTAAGATAATCGTTCGAATAGATAACTTAATTCGAATAGTTTACGATATGTTTAGATGAGTATTCATGTTGGATGAATTTACGATTGTATTTTTTTAATTATATTGTATTTTGTATTCAGTCAATTTCGTTTTAAAAATTAATTTTAATTATTTGAATATTGTATTTTAATATTTTGTCCCAGAACGTATTGTCATTATTATCAGAGATATTAAAAATATTTTTGCCAATCTCATTTTTTTCGTTGATAATCGAATAATTTCTCTTACTTACTGAATGTTTTAAGATAATCGTTCGAATAGATAACTTAATTCGAATAGTTTACGATATGTTTAGATGAGTTTTCATGTTGGATGAATTTACGATTGTATTTTTTCAATTATATTGTATTTTGTATTCAGCGTCAATTTCGTTTTAAAAATTAATTTGAATTATTTGAATATTGTATTTTAATATTTTATCCCAAAACGTATTGTCATTATTATCAGAGATATTTAAAATATTTTTTGCCAATCTCATTGTTTTTCGTTGATAATCGAATAATTTCTCTTACTTACTGAATGTTTTAAGATAATCGTTCGAATAGATAACTTAATTCGAATAGTTTACGATATGTTTAGATGAGTTTTCATGTTTTATGAATTTTCAATTAATTCTAAACGATTTATATTTTTTTATACTTCAATTATATTGTATTTTGTATTCAATCATTTTCATGTTAAATGAATTTATTAAATTAGTTGAAAGGTATCTTAGGGTACTTTA
Organism: Polistes fuscatus; assembly: GCF_010416935.1. Taxonomy (NCBI): domain Eukaryota; kingdom Metazoa; phylum Arthropoda; class Insecta; order Hymenoptera; family Vespidae; genus Polistes; species Polistes fuscatus. The sequence continues at coordinate 1,530,439 of NW_025113086.1, read as the reverse complement.
TATAAACCCATTTCCAAGTATAAGTTACAATTTTTGCATTAAGTTTACGTAAATTGATGACGTACATGTTATAAAAGTTATATAATTTAAACACCACTGTTATTTTTTCGGCTAACTATCCAACTTTGTTCTGAAAAATAACCCTACATTATCAAAATCAATAAAAATAATAAAAATGATGAGTATACAAACCTGTTTTCTACAATAGATTACAATTTTGGCTGCAAGTTTATATAAATTGATGCAATTCAAGCTACACATGCTCAACAATTCCAATATCGCTACATTTCACAATTTAACTACACAATATTGTCCGGAAGAAAATTTTCCTATATCACTTAAAACAAACAAACAAAAAAAATCAACAACAAACAATAATTGAGTTAAATTAATCAACTGATCAAAATTTAATTTTTCTTAACATGAAAATTATTTCTATCATATTAAATATAAATTTTAGTGGATTAATATAAGTGGATAATATAAAAATTTAATTTTTAATATAATAAATAATATAATAAATAATAATAATACAATAAATAATACTCCACTAAATTTTAGTGGAGTAATATAATTACACAAAAATATACCAAATCCACTAAAATCTACTTAAAACTCATACAGATACATATATATATTATCTCTTTGAAGTGATTTCAAAAGTAGAACGATAAAAGAAGATCTAAGAAAAATCAATCAATCCTCAGCTAACGTTTCTAGATCCGTACTGACCGGATGTGTGTACTCCGAGCCAATCGTTATTCTTGGCATCGTGAAAGTGCATGAATAATCGCAGATGTGCGACTTTTCGTATCATCATCTTCACGGATCCTCAACGAGACGTTTTTCCACAAACCAACTTTTCAATTTCTTCTTATAAAATCTTCAAGAGAAATAAAGAAAGAAAGCAAAAGTGAATGAACGAGAAAGAAAAAAAGAAAACGAGAGAGAGAGAGAGAGAGAACGATGTCGTGCTAAGAAATAAGATGAAGAATAAAAAAAAAAAAGAAAAGGTAGGAAAATATAAGGGCTCGGATCGATTGACGAGGGAACAGACTTTAGAATTATCCTGAAAGGAAAGCATTGCCGATTGATTGACGTCTCTATAGGCACACCATAAAGGTATACCAAAGTGGAGTAGGCACAAGAGGGTCGCTCGTAACTCGCGGATAAATGCGATTTGAGGAGCACTAAGATGGAAGAAAGCAAAGGAGTAGGAGAGAGAGAAAGAGAAAGGAGAGAGTGAGATGGAATGATTCTTTTCAACGAGACCAATAACTAAGAAGCGAAAAATTCACAGTGTGAAAATGCCACCCACACTGAGTACCCCAAATAACTCACGATCTATTCTTTGAAATCGTACAAAATATTTTATTCATGTTTCTTACCCCATTCTCTCTTTCTCTCTTTCTTTCTTAGGAAGGAAAAAGGGGAAGGTAAAATTGAAATGATTATTTTCAATTGTATTTTGTATATTATGATATAATCGTTATCTTTGTATATTAATCCTTTGAATACCGAATTATATTGAAATGTTTTATTCGAAATTTAATTGAATTAAAAATGTATAGGTAATTTTTAAATAAAGAAAGAAATATTATTCAAATGAATATCCGTTTGGTTTACACTATTGTTGTATTTAGTAATTTTGAATTTGTATGATTTCTCTTGAGATAAAAACTGATGTCGAGTTTCACTCGTACACAGGATTGCTAAAGGTTAATGTTAGATGGATAAATATAATATGTGAGATTAATGATAGGGTGAATTAGTATGAGTGTTAATAAAGTAACTGGTTTTACGAGCAGGCAATTGATTTAAAAAAAAAAAATTAACGGAATGTGGTCTTGATCTTAAGGATGTGTTACTTCGGTTTCAATTTATCAAGAGTAAAGCGCTGAATTATGGATTGTACGTGACTGATTCTAGCATATTACCGACGCTTTTTTGAGTAAGAAGAAAAATGAAAGAGATATGTGGTATATTTATATAGAAGATGTTTCATTTTTGTCCAATTAAACGATGTATATTAATAATTTAAAAAACTTGTAAATAATTTACAAAATTATAAATAAGATAGAGTCATGAATTATAATAACTGAATTTTTTTTTGATTCTGTAGATTTGAAACACAATTCATTATTGTATGCATTTATGTTTTGCATATTTGTCAATTACAAAATATAGGTTATGTCACTTCTGCCAATGTTTCTATTAATTTATCAATAGATAATTTGATTATATAAATTTCTTTTAGGTTAATCAAACTAAACTAATATATATTTACGTACTGCAAATGAATTTTAATAAACCATTTCCAAAATAAACAATCCATACGAAACATTGTGATGAAAAAATGAAATTATAGGTTAGGTTTGAAGAATAAAACATTTAGAAAAAAGAATAGTTCTACAAATTCAATGAAGAATTTCTAATTCTTGTCATTGTATTTATATAATAAATAAGTATATCTAAAAATATAGGATAATACAAAAAATAAAAAAGAAAAGCAAAAAAGGAATTAGATGAAATAAAACGTAGTATCATTTTGAACTCGACTATAGTTGGCCTCGCATCTCGTTAAAGAGAGAAGTATAAAAGAAAGAGAGAAAGAGAGAGAAAGAGAGAGAGAAAGTAGGATTAATTAATCGGTCACGGTAGATGAGGAAGAAGAGGAGGAAGAAGAGGAAGAAGTGGTGGTGGTGGAGGAGGGAGGAAGAAAGGGGGAGGGAACGGTAGGTGGTAATGAATGAAGGCGTTACAGGTATCCTGGACACGCTTGTAATCGTTAAACGGTAATCACCATGGCCCGTTCGTTCGTTCTCGAACGAAATAAGATGTCACGAGCAGGTGGTCTTTTACACGCTTCGCATGTAGGACCTTGGAAAACGAGGCTTTACCAGTAAAGTCTCTCTTTATTTCCTTTATTCTTTCTTACTTATATTCTCTATCCTTCTTTATCTTTCTATGATGTATTTATTATACGAGGATTTCAAGGACTACGTGCTTCAAGGATGCTGTTGCCGAGAATCGTGACGTTTCACTTTTCATATTCGCTTAACCCATTATTATATGCTTTCACTATGTCTTCTTCCTCTTCTTCTTCTTCTTCTTTTTTTATTTTTGAAACAGTACTCCAAGCAATAATGATTTCTTATTTATTTTATTATATCTTCTTTTTCATTGAGGTATATATTTTATTTTTGAAATAAAACTACGAATTAAAGTGATATTTTTATTTATTCAATTATTTATTCGTATTGTTTTATTCTTTTTTTATTCTTTTTTTTTTTTAAATATCACAAATACAAATGGTCCTCTCGATATTTCTTTCTATTTTTATTTATCTATTTTTTTATTTATTAAACAATTTCATAGATGTAAAATTGTCTTCTCTCTCTCTCTCTTTCTTACTTTATTGTTATTTTTATTTATTTATCTATTTTTCTTTTTTTTTTATGTATTTCTTATGTCAGACGATTCCGTAAATGAAAATGGTCGACTCTTTTCTCTTTTATCTTTATTTATTTTCACTTATTAATATTTATTTCTCTTTCTTTATTTCTAAGACGGTACCACAAATCGAAATGGTTTTCCCCTTTCTCTTTCCATCTGTATTTCTTTCTTTCTCTTTATTTATTAAACATTTCTACGAAAGTAGTATTCCTTTTTTTACTCTAACTTTTATTCGCATTCCTTCCCATCTTCTCATATTCTAATTTATTTATCTATTTAATACTTTTTATTTCTTCTTTATTTAAAAAAAAAAAAGAAACATCTCTTTAATTGTGTACTCTCATTTATTTATTTCTCTTTTATTCTAACACTTTACCACAATACTACAAATGAAAATGAAAATGCTATCCTTTTATTTTCATTCCTTTATTATTATTCGTCTCTACTTTCTCCTCTGCTTATTCGTTTTTCTCTTTTTCTTTCTTGTAAAGTTCCACAAATGAAAATGTTTTGCCAGATCTCCGACCACGTACAATCGAGAGAGAGAAAACAGAACGAGAAAGAGAAAGAAAAAGAGAGAGAGAGAGAGAGAGACTCGACAAAAATATTTTCTGTGAGCGCTGAATCGCACGCTATTACGATGGGTCCCCATAAATCATGGCTCTCAGGGTGGTCAGGATCCATGACCAGGTCCCCGCACGCTCGAGGATCGTAAGCCAGTCGTTTTGAAAGTACGTGTACTCGGAGATATACGATTTCGCATTTCTTTTTTTCCTCTCTCTCTCTCTTTTTATTTTTTTTTTGTATGAAATCTTTCGAGAGAAAGAAAAATCAGGGAATTTAGATCTCGATCGAGAGTTATCGATCGAGTTTCAATGAAATAATGGTCAAATTTTTCTTTATTATTTGTGTTTGCGTTTGTATAGGTACATCTGTCTGTGGGTGTGTGCGGGTGTGTGTTTTTTTTTTATTGGAATATATCGATCGATGTGTAAATGGTGTCACGAAGTCGATGGTAGGCCATTGTGGTAGAACGTCGATGTTGGCGATTCGATTTTACGAGAATCACTGTACGATTGTACTACATTCGTAACAACGTTCCAAACCGCAAATCGAATTCAATGGGTACGTTTCGAAATGGTCATTTGCGAAGGAGCTCTTAACGCTTCTTCGGACTATTCCGCATCGCCGAAGGTGTTAAGAACTATTTTCGACCATTTAATTAAATTTACGTTTAAGCTCATTTTATTAAGAGATAATTATTCGTCGTACTAGTTCGTTTCTTTTTTAAAGAAATTTTACGTTTAGTATCTTTATTGATCATAAATTTGCGATTCAACGGTAATCTACTAATAATTCTAACCTATAAGTTGCATCAAATTTTGCAATGAAGTTTTCAAATTATGTTCATTTCTTACAAAGAATACAGAACGTTCAAATATACTCTTGAGATTTCAATTAAATCATTCAGATTATTTAATAAAAATGAACAACTCGCAATAAGAGTCATGTATTTGATTAATAGATCTGTTTTACGTCAATTTTCGTTAAGTTAACCTACAAAAATCTTAATCGATAAACTTCATTCAACTTCACAATAAATTGTTCAAAAAGATCGAATTTATTAAAGAATAACAAAATATTAAAATTAACATTTTTATATTCTATAATAAAAATCATATAATTCACAATTAGAATACAAAAAATTAACAAATTAGTTAACTTCACGATATCCTAACCTATAAACTACATTAAATCCAACGATAAATGTTTAAAAATAATATGCATTCTTTAAAAAAGAAAAAAAAAACGGAAGAAAAAGAAACCAAAATACTAAAAAACTTTCCCACGATAGAGACTAGAGCATTCGTATAAAACGAAAAAGAAAAAAACTTGGAACGTTGAAGTTAAAGAAGAGAAGATCACATACGGAGAGTAAGAAGAGTCATCGGCCTATCTTCACGACGTTCTCTTCTCTCTCGGAAGCATTCGCAGTATATCCTGTTCAGCTAGGAAGGATCTCATTGTGGTGACGGTCACAACAGATCGTCCCCCGCTGTCAGTTGGTATTGAGCAACGGCACGAAGTCGACGAGAAAACGTGCCTTTTACTGCCAATTATTTCTTCCTTCTTCAACGTTACGACAAATCCAGTGATCCATCCTCGTCATCATGGCCTCAACTTCAACCTCATCCTTATCCTCATCCTCAACCTTAGCTCCACATTCCCATTCTCGTACCACCTAGCAATGACTTCCATTCGAAGAAAGCACAACACCCAGCCAGGGTTTTGCACTCATGCTGCGAGAACACTACCCTTACCTGCTGTGTCTGTTTGAAGAAAATAAATAAACGGGTGGCGATAGCAATGTTGGGGAATTTAAATCGTTCAAAATGCTTCTTCTACTTTCTTACCGATTCGAAGTCAATGTTAGATAGAATGAGATGTTTACAGCTGGTCGCTGATGCCTGTTTAACTGTCGTTCAGCGTTACCTTTTGTGCTCTTACAGAATAGGGGAACATTTTTATTTACAAGTTATTTAAGCTTTCACATTGACGTTTAACGTCTACATTATATTTTTTTCTTTAGATTCATCATTTTTTATATTCATATATTAATAATATGCATGCCTGTATGTATGTGTCTGTGTGCATTGAAGTTTTAAGGTAATTGTTGGATTATTAAATTGTTTTTCCATATATTTTTTAATTATAATTCAATAATTTTCAACGTAATATATTAGTTAATTAAATTGTAAATAAATTCTGTAAAAATGATAGTTTCATTTTTATATAGTTATATTCTTTTTATTAATAATTGTAAATAAATAAATGAGAGATAATAAATCTGGAGCAGTAAGTTAGATGGTTTGTATTTCCCTGTTACAGATAGATCAATTTCTGCTGTGTCGATTATCACAGCATGAATGTTGAATAGAACGAAGATCGTAGTAACAGTGGCAGGAACCATCTGTCAAAAAGTCAAAATATACGAAGGGTCTTCTATTGTCCCATAGATCCTGTGGGATTGCTACTTAGCGTTCTCGCATATACCCGCTGCCAGCTATTATGAGTTTTGCTCTAGCTCAGCTGTTTTGTCAAACATCTGTATCCCGATGATGTCCTACTGATTTCTAAACGTTTCCTTGCTTGCCCTTTAGGTACTTCCCTTACACATCCCTTCAGATACGAAGGTAAGGGAGAATTAACGTGGTAGGTTCGGGTTAGAAAACTTTACCGTGACTTGTGCTTGTCAACGTGCCACAAACACAATACTGGTTCACTGGTCTGTATCGGGAATACTATTCAGTATCTTTTGGATAAATTTTTACGAGACTTTCGCATTGTTATTACAGAAAAATATATATATAGAACGTGTACGCGCTTTAAAGTGTTTTTCTACGTATCTGGGAACAACTCTCGAAAGTCAACTAGTTAAAATTAGGATTGGAATTTGAAAAAGGGGTTGGTTGGTTATGTTGTCGTGTTGAAAATTAGGGTAGTTCTAATTGATACTTATATTTGATAAATAACATGAATTTTGTTTTATTCAATATATTATTTAATATTTATATATTGTATTTTATATTAAAAAATTTAACAATCATTTATTAATCACTCAAATCCTTAACGTTATATAAATTTATACGAATTGTTTATAAACCAATTTTGCTAAAATAGAGACTAATTTTATAATTACTTTTATTTAATTTTTTATTAAAAAAAAATTAATGTAAACAATTAATATTCGCATAAGTTTTATAATCTATAGAAAGATCAAAATTTAAAATCAACTTAAAGAATAACGTTTAAACTTAAACATGATTAAAAAATACAAAATTTCCAACAGAAGATAACGAAAAACAAAATTACTGAAAACTTTCGAACGAATGAACGAACGAACGAACGAACGAACGAACAATTTTATGGATAATTTCTTTTAGATTAAACCGGTATATATCGAAGTAAGAAAATAAAGAACAACTACTTGTAGTATACCATTAGAAAAAGAAGAGGTACTCTTTTTTAATGGAGATCAGATCTCTCTTTCTCTTTGAGCAGGTATTCCGAAAGAGGAGCTTCGTTCAGTCGGCTATAACCCAATTTTATATCCCTTCGCTTTCTGGTACGACCGAACGAGCTCAAGTAGGTGGGGATAATTACCGATTAAGGAGATTAAATCCCGCGGGGGTATCGATTCTCCGGCCTATAATCGGCCCAAGGAGAGCTTCGTTTGAGTGGGAACGGTGAGACGAAAACGGGAAGGGTTTGAAGACGGGGGGAGGGGGTGAGGGGCGAGGGGGAAGGGGGAGACGTCAACGACGACGAGGACGACGACGAGGACGACGACGAGGACGACTTGAACTGGAGAATGGGTGGAACCCGCCTTTGTTTCTGATTTGAGGGGCATCCTTACGAACGAGTTAGCCGCGCCAGTGATCACCAACGCTAATTACAGCGGATCAGCCCGGACGAGTTTAAAACTCATTCCCCCAGCCCTTTGCCTTCAGCTCCCAAGCCCCCAGCTCCTCAGCCCTCTCAGCCTCTGAGCCCACAGCCCACAGCCCACAGCCCACAGCCCCGTAGCCCTTGAGCACCACAGTTACCAGCCCCCCTCCCCATCCCCCTTCAATCTCCCTCCGTTTTAAGCGGTGCGAAAGGGGCTTCCCTCCCCGCAGCTGATTGGCCGCCTGGGATGACACGAAAGTGCCCCAACATGGCGTCTTATCTGATTTCATTCCACGAACGCCATGTGGAAATTCTCTCTTACGTCGTAATATTGTATAGTACCATTTTAGTTTTATTATTTTATTTAATTCGATTTTTCCTTAGGAACGATACGATTTCGTATCTGTTTATCTGTAATGATAACTTTCGGTTAGTATCTTTTAAATTGGTTCGATTATAAAGATTAGGTTGGAGGTTATATTGGTTTTATTGGGGAAGTTAATTGATATTAGTTATTGTATTTGGTTGGATAGTATGATTAAATATATTTGGTTTCGTCAGTATTCCAAGTATTCAGATTATTGTGGTATTATTAATTGAGGCAAGGTTTCATAAAAAAATAGATATTAATATTAAATTATAATTGTTATAAAAATTTACAATTAATTATTTGGTAATATAATATATAATTAGTATATATATTTTCTTCAGTACAAGTAAAAATTATTCTGTATTTCAGTATTTTAAATAAATTGTTGTAGAATTAGTAGTGAAGTTAAATTTATGTTAGAGTTGGAGACTGATCATACACTGAAAATTCTAATAATTTTATTTAAGATACTGATTACTAATGTTTATAAATATTAACCTTAATTACTATCATTGTCCGTTAAATTATACGAATTTATCTTTTATAGTTTATTCATATATTATTTTATATAAAAAAAAATCTGCTCAATCTTTCAGAACAATCCAAATCCCATCAAACGTAATGAATTTGTCTTTCCATTACTCACCGATAAAAACACGAATATGAGATCGTATTAAGTAAAAAAAAAAAAAAAGAAAAAGAAGGTTTATATAAACGAAAAGGAATAATCGAAATTTGGTACTGATTTTAAGACGTAGGTTCAATATTTACGACGTGCTGGTAAAGTCTTGGCCCTGAACTCACGGTGGCATCGTCGTTTAATATAAAAACGTATAAGAGAGAGGAAAAATGTCGTGGGAGAAAACGAGATAGAAAATGGTGGTAGAGAAGATGACGGAGAATGTATAAGTTGGTAAAGGCGCTAAATCAACATTTTTATAAACTGCTTAGTATTCATAGGCTTGGAGCTGATAGCTAGGTAATACCTATAGCGTTGAAACGAGAGGGTTCGATCCACGCGACGAAAAAGAAGTGGTATGTATCTACGAAGTACAGGAACGAGGAATAAAGTAGTGGTAGTGGTAAGGGGGGGGCTGGGGAAGGGTAGAAAGAGTAGGGATGATAGTAGCAAAGATGGCGGTAATAATTTTAAAAAGCGTTCGCATTATCGAAGAATTACGTTCCACCGAGTGACTACAAAATCCTATTTTGCTATTATCATTGAAGTTCGAAAGACTCCGAAAAAGAAAGAAAAAAAAAAAAAAAACAAGAAAATATCAGAAAAGAAAAGAACTAGGTGACAAAATTGAGCAAACGTTGGGCCAAAAGTTTTCATCAAATTTGTATCGAATTTCAATCGGAGGAAAGAAGGTTGAGTTACGGGGGAAAGGGGATAAACGATTGAAACATTTATTTTCGAATTATCGGTTGAATACTGGCAAACCTCGTAGAATTTGAAATATTCATTCGTGAGCTTTAGGATAGTCGATACAAGTTCTAGTCAATGATAGGAATTTCGAAAGAATTTCTTTGAAATTATTTATTAGTTAAATTGGAACTATACTCACGGTTGAGTGTTCTCGTTTTATCTAGAAAACATTGACAATAAAATATAGAGATAGATAAAAATAGAGAGACAGAGATAGAGAGAGAGAAGCCAACGGCATTGATATTCAACATTAAATTTGCATCGGACGCACGCACGTCGCGCGTACCCGAATTTTCGACGATGTTGATCGCTGCCTACTCAGATTTGAAGCTGAAAGGTGGAAAGGGCTGGGGTATTGGTGGTGATGGTTGTGATGGTGGTGATGGTTGTGATGGTGGTGATGGTGGTTGTGATAGTGGTGGTGGTAGAGCCCGACGGGTTAGGGTAAAACAATCACGCAGGGCTCATGCATGTTAATGCGTTGTTAGGGGCGCGTGAGAGAATCGGGGTTGGCTAGGATTGAATGCCCAATATCAGCGAACCGCCCTCGAAACCCATGCCGGCTCGCTTTTCCTCGACTCGCTCAGAAACCAATATCAATCTCCTCCTCTCTCTCTCTTTCTCTCTTTCTCTCTCTTTCTAGCTTTCTTTTTATCTCTCATTCTTTCTCTATCTCTGACTATCTTTTTTTTCTCTCTCTTTTCAGCAGGCTGATTCATGATGGTTCCAACTTTCGACCTATTACTTTTTTATTCAATCATTTCGTTTCCTTTTGATGAATTTTTACGTTAATTTGTACTTAAGAATTCTAAAATGTAGAATAGAATTGTTTAATTTGTAATTTTTAATTTGTTAACAATGCAAATTAATATCCCAATTAAGACTCTTAATTTGACGCTTAAAGGAAAGCAAGAAAAATCAACGATCTTATCCAGAATCACAAGAGTTTTAACTGCAAATAAATAAGAAAGATAATTTCAGTGTAAAATGTAAACTTAATAATTTAAACAATAATTTATACGTCTACTAGTCACAATAAATCAATTTTATTTGTTCTCAATAATATTGTGATGTATTATAAAAATAAACAAAGATATTTTATTTAAGTTTAAAAATGATCTATAGGGTATATAAAAAATAAGGAATAAATTGATAAATCATGAGTTACACAAAGCAAATATAACGTATATAACGTTAGCCAATTAATCAGATGAACAAATATTCCAACAACCGGTCGTGGCAAGTTTTAAGCGATTATAAAAGCGAGTGCAATCGGTGGAGACTCTCAACGACATTTCGAATCCTTTTTTGAATCTTTCTGGTAGCTCGTTATCGTAACCACCACTTAGGATACAACACACAGAAAGAGAGAGAGAGAGAGAGTCAAAGAGAGAAGGAGAGAGAGGGAAGGAGAGAGAAAGGAAGTATCGGGTAGGGTCGAGAGTTAAGGAAACTAGCAAGCAACTCCGAAGGCAGTTGATACACAACTAGTTTCGCGGCCTGGGATACATTGGAGGTTACACTGAGAATGAGTGAGGGAGATAGAGAATGAGAAATAGGTAGATAGAAAGAGAAGTGAAATGGAAGATGGGGTAGAGGGGGTTGGTAGTGGCGGCGGCGGTGGTGGTAACTGTTTGCCCTTCGAATGGAAGTTCTGGGGGTTGAGGGTGGTCGTTCCGTGGGGTGGAACGGTACTTACAAAATCGACACGGGCCAACTCAATACATCAAAGACCTTATACCCAGCGGCTCAGAGTTATATGGACCACTCGACTGGTCTCCGTACTAGCTACGATGTCCATACATAATCATGGCTCGTCTTTGTCCCTCGAAATTGATTTATTATTCAAAGTGACGCGTGTTTCACAATGTGTATTTACCATCGTACCGTTTCGAGAACGAACGTCCAGAGAGACTGTACCCCACCTTTACATTGTGCACATTCTCTGGCGTGTACGTGGCTAAAGGAAACCCGAGTTTAGGCTATTTTAACTCATTATATTGTATATATGTATACTTAAATCTTCTATTATGTATTTAGTGGGTTAATATTAAATCTGTTGTTTATTATATCGAAAGTTTTACATGTCTTTTAGGTAAAAATAGTTTTTGGTATAATTATTGTTAGATATTAATAATGTTATTAATATATTATCTTTATTTTATTTTTATATTATTGTTTAAATGTATTTTCTTTTTTCAGTATTGATTTAGTATCGTATTTATTATTGTTATTATTAGCATATATTATTTCGATATTAGTATTATTTTATTAGTATGCAATTTTAATATGTGTAGTATTTTTAGTATTTTAATATTATATATAATGTATTAAGTATATTATTATTAGAATGATTAATACATACAAATTATTTAGTATTGTTTAATAATTTGCAATATTAATTCATATTAGAATAACTATACAACTATTTATACTACGAATGAATATGTAGGAAACAAAAAGTTAGGTTATGATGAACATAATTCGACATAAATAAAAAAAAGGAAGTTTCGTAGACGATTCATTATTTCATAAATAATAAATTGTCACGTTCGGAAATCGATAAATTGGAGAAAAAAAGTGAAAGAACAAAATAAAATAAAAAAAGGAAAGCTTTTTTGAAAGAAGATCATAGAAACGGACGTGACGAGTAGACGAGACTGGTGACTTCTGCGAGTACCTAGAGGAAGGGAAAATATTGACAGAAAACAGTCAACCGAAGTTAATTAAACTCGATGAGAAATAGGTTTCCAAGCGTCTCGGTCGTTACTGGTTACGGCTCGTATACTTTGACCAGTAATTTCTTGATGGTCTGCTGCGTGAAACTTGTCGAATCAACGAACTAACGTACCTACGAAGTGGACAACAAACACAAGAACTATCCCACCAACACAACTTGCGTGTTACTCGCACGAAAATTGTCTTCTTCATCTTGTAATTCCCTTCAATCCTCTTTTCCACCCTTGCAACCCGACCACAACTACCATCAAAACCACCACCACCTTACTCATCTTCTACTCGACCAATCAATTTAAAAAAAAAGTCATCATTGATTAAAACTTGATCACTATATCACGATAAATCAACAGAGTATCAATAAATATCATCATTAATTAGCATGAATAATCAAAAACGATTGTTCGACGATGATAATAATGATAACAACATTTCGATAAATTGCCATATAAGGTATATATTCAATAGATAATCTAATTTATCATCGATGTCCGGCAACACACACACACACAAACGTGTGATTATTAAATGAAATGATTAACTATCTGCTCGTGTTAATTGCTTCAATAGGAAAATAGATTATCGAAGTGTAACTATTTGTGATTTACAATATATAATAATACAATAGTAAGAAGAAAAAAAGGAAACTAAGATTGAGGTTAGGTAAGGAAAAGGTAAAAACGTGTAAGAAAGGTAGAAAAGGGATTACCGATGGGGAAGGGCACTTGGTAAGAGAGAAAATGTACAGTGCTCGTTCTTTCTCGTAGAAAAGACCCTTTGGAATAGAGAAGGCAACAGAGTCTAACAGATATATCTCTTTCGTACCTTTCTCTTTCATTCTTACTCTTCGTCTGCAAGGTTTCCATCTCCTTCCATGCGTCTCCCTCTTTCTCTCTCTCTCTCTCTCTCATACTACCTCTGGGCATAGCATTCGTCCCCACCCTCTCACAACCGCTGTCTCTCAGGTTACCTTATAATCCTGAGATATGAGCGCGCATTATGTGGAATAGTAAGTTGCTAGGGACTACCGGGGGGTCCGCGTACCCAGCGGGGAACGGTGTGAACTCAGCGTAACCCCATGGAACATGTATATTCCTAGCCATCCGGCAGAAGGTGAAGGAAGGTGGTAGAAACAGGGGGCGGAAGGGGTGAGGGGGTAGGAGTAGTGGTCTGTAGAGGAGAAGGATCACCGTTGCGTTGGTGGTACTGATGGTGGGTACTGCTGATATTGGTGCTAGTTTGTTGTAGTAGTAGTAGTAGTGGTGGTGGTTATGGTGGTAGTAAATGTGGTGGTGGAACGAGCAGATTACCGGAGAAATCTAAATCAAGATCAGACGTCTCGCGGCTTCCGGACAGCGGTGAACGACGACGCCTTAGGTGCTCGTGTAGCATCGTTAGATGTAGGAACCTCGTACTCCTCTCTCACTCTCTCTCTCTCTATCTATCTTTGTCTCTCTCTGTCTCTGTTTCGCTGCTTGTGCTGCTGCGTGTTAATTCGAGCCTCGAGCTCTAACCGGTAAATTTATTCCAAGCGCGTACTATTCTCCGTTATCTCAGGGAAATGGATTCGCGAGCGGAAAATTTCACGATCGTTGGAGGGGGCGGGGGGACGGGCAGGTGATATTTTTTTATTAGACCTTAACCCCGATCAATCGCTCATTCCTTTCTTTTTTAGGTCAATTGAAATATCGAACAAAAAAATAATATATAAGGGTTTTGAGTAATATCCTTCACAATTCAACATATTCTAATTGTTTTCAAGCATGAAATGTTATTTTTCTGTCTCGTTAACTTAAATCAATATCCGTTAACAATACGTCCTCGGTATTAATTAATTGAAAATTAAAATTGTAATTTTTAATTAAATTTCATAGAAATATTAAATAAATAAATTTAAAACGTTAATCATTTTGTAAATAATTTCAAAGTCGTTAAAATATTTTGAAAAAAACCTATTACCATTTAAATCAATTTATCTAACAACAAACAAAAGTCTAAACATCCAAACAATTGAATAAAAAAGAAAGAAAAATCATAACCCCCGACACAACGAACAACATTCCTTCGTATATTGTTTTTTCGGATCGTCAAAAATTGACGAAAGAAAAAAAGTCAGACTTCACGAAACTTTTATTATTTAAAATAGAACAGACAACGAAGGAGGGTGGAGGGGGGGGTTGAGAATGTTTGACTTAAAAAAAAAAAAGATAAGAAGGAAAAAGAAAACATAAAGAATATATATTTCCAGTTCTCGTGTATCCGCGCATTAATCTCCAAAGCTTTGAGGATCTGTGCGTATTAGGAGAGAACTATCGTGGTGGGTCCGAGAAATGCAAGATCGTCTTTCTCTCTTTCTCTCTCTCTTAGCATAGATCTTCCGGCTTGGTTTTTGAAACGAGAAGAAGAAGAAGAAGAAGAAGACGAGAGATAGAGTGAAGACGGTAGGCAGATGATGGGGTCCAGATAAAACGTCCTTAGGCTTATAGTTGAGGAACCAAGGTAGCTACTGTGTTGCGCTCTTTCACGCTTGGATCCAAAGACCACCCCAATGGTCGCAAAGAGAACAGAGAATGGAATCTTCTTCGGTGCTCCTCCTAAGATTTCACCTTTCCTACTCTCTTTCTCTCTCTCTCTCTCTCTCTTTCTTATTCTCTTGGTATCGCGTGTAACTGGAATTATCGCAGCACAATGGACGATACCCGTTGCGACTCCTTCGCCTTCTCTTCATCAAGCACAACGATCTTCTGCCGCGAGAAACGATTCAGCAGCAGTTGGCGAGAGAAAAGGACGAAGCTAATAAGGAGTCGACGAATGAAAAGGGGGAACGTTCAAGAAAGAAAGAGAAAGAAATAAAGAATAAAGAGAGAGAGCGAGGACAAGACAGCAGTCGAGGTTCACATTGTTGCAGTTGTTCGGGTCGTTGTTCGGACCTAACGTCGAGCAAAGGGAGCCAACGACACAATGAACACCGTATCAAGCTGGATCAAGAACCACCAGAGCAAGAGATCTCTCGTCCAAGCAGTGAGAAGACGAAGAGGGATGATGACACCAACAGGGTGAAAGGGAACCACGAATTCGCAGAGCTAGAGTAAGTGTGCGTGAATGATAGTGAGAGTAAGTAAGTCAGAGATATATATATATATGACCTAAGTCCATAACTCATAAGCTGAGAAACCCCACCCTCCCTAAATCTTCGCGAAACACACTGCCTTTGACGTTTCGGCTGGGTGAAGAACCGTTGTTACATTATGCAGCAGCAGAGCTTCTCTCGCGTCCGTTGGATGAGTAGGAGGCCATATATATATAGAGAGAGAGAGAGAGAAATAAGAGGGTGGAGGGTTAAATTGTGTAGGGAAGTAGGAGGGAAAGAGAAAGGAATACGAACGGATAAATCCTTTTTCGTTGGACGGACAATGACGTGCCAGGGAGACAGTATACACCCACGGCAAAAACCATGCGGACTCTGATGTTGCTGTTGCTGATGTTGCCGGTTGAACTGGATCGCCGTCCTATTGCCCAGGATCCCATTCATGGTGTGGCCCACCGTGTGGCCACGCGCGAATACGATATCATTTCTCGCAGGTGCTCATGGTCAACCACTCCTCTTCCTTTCTCTCTCTCTCTCTCTCTCTCTTCTTGTCTACCTAACCTCTCTCTACCGGTTCATCTTCTTAATTCTCGGCAAGATGAATTTTGTTGATTGTGAGATCTATATTTTGATAGCTTCTACCAGTTTGTTGGGGGTTTATGTGTGTGTGTGTGTATGTGTACTCTCATAGTTTATTTTATTTTTATTTATTTTCTTGTCTAGATTAGATTTTTAATAATACATCTGACGCGTATAACGTATGAATCAGTATTGATTTTGTTCTTGTTATTTATGCAATGAGATTTTTAGTTGAATATTGCGTACACATATGTTCAGGTTACTTTTGTTTTTTTTTATACTGTTCTTAATTTTATATCGCTTAAGAGTAATCCAGATGTTTTATTTGGAATGTAGGAATGTGCATCAGCTCGATATGATATTTCCATCTAGTATTATTATACCGAATCCAGATATATTTAGTACGGGCATTCATTTTTCATTTATTATATTCTGCAGCATTCTTAATATGACATCCAGATGCCCAGATTCTTCATGTGATAAACCTGTAGTGATGGAGTATCACTATCATCAATTACTTTACTGAACCCAAATCTTTAGCATGAACATTTTTAAATCCTTTATTTTACTCTTCGGAGCTTTTAATCTGATATCAAAATATTACTGTCAGAATTTTCACATTATTCAGGTAATACATTAGTAGGAGTAAGCCAACCCAAATCTTTAACAATATCAATCCAAAAATATTCATTTTACATATATTAGCATTCTCAAATTAACATTGGAGTACTGTACTCAAGAATTTGGACTCCCAACTATAGTATCTATCAGTTTTGGGATGAAGTACCACTATAATTAATTACTATACCCATCCGAAATTTGTAAAAATACCAAATCCTAAATCGTTCATTTGCCTTAGTAGCACTACCAATTAAACCTCGAAGTATTCAAGTATTCAACAACTCAGATCTCTAATCTGAATATCTTAATATCAAGCTGAAGTATCACTATAATCTATAATACAACTATACCCACTCCCAACCATTAACAATAACAATCCCCAATCATAAATTTTCCGTACTAGTATTCCCAAATTAACATCGGAGAGTACTGTACTCAAGAATTTGAACTCCCAACTATAGTATCTATCAGTTTTGGATGAAGTACCACTATAATTAATTACTATACCCATCCGAAATTTGTAAAAATACCAAATCCTAAATCGTTCATTTGCCTTAGTAGCACTACCAATTAAACCTCGAAGTATTCAAGTATTCAACAACTCAGATCTCTAATCTGAATATCTTAATATCAAGCTGAAGTATCACTATAATCTATAATACAACTATACCCACTCCCAACCATTAACAATAATAATCCCCAATCATAAATTTTCCGTACTATTATTCCCAAATTCGGAGTACTGTACTCAAGAATTTGGGTCCCCCAACTATAGTATCTATCAGTTTTGGGATGAAGTACCACTAGAATTAATTACAATACTCATCCGAAATTTGTAAAAATACCAAATCCTAAATCGTTCATTTGCCTTAGTAGCACTACCAATTAAACCTCGAAGTATTCAAGTATTCAACAACTCAGATCCCTAATCTGAATATCTTAGTATCAAGCCGAAGTATCACTATAATCTATAATACAACTATACCCACTCCCAACCATTAACAATAACAATCCCCAATCATAAATTTTCCGTACTAGTATTCCCAAATTAACATTGGAGTACAGTACTCAAGAATTTGGGTCCCCCAACTGGTATATATATCAGTATCGGTAAAGTATCAGAATCTTCAAAGAGGACGTATCGCGTTTCTGACGAAGTTTATTGAAGTAGAGAAAGAGATGGAAGAGAAGAAGTCGAAGAGACCGGTGACAGGGCGCGAGAGTAAAGTAAAGGTGGAAGTTTCTGATGGCAATAGTGGTGGGGTAAAGAAGAAAGAGGAAGACGAGAAGAATAAAGAGAAGGAGGAGTAGGAGGAGAATGAGGAGGTGGAGGAGGTGGGGGAGAGAAGTAGCATTGGCGGTGGCGGTTCGATTACACGGAGCGGAAGAGAAGCCGGTCCTCCTCTTCTCTTCTTCAGTGCATCCCCCAGACTCGGTATAATATCCTCCTCCTGTTCTTTCCTGCGTGTTCTTCTTTCTCATTCTATCTTCCTCTCTCTCTCTCTCACTCTCTCTTTTTACGTTTCTCTGTATTTCTCTGTTTCTTTCTTTCTTTCTTTCTTTCTCGTTGGCCCGTTCGTTGTCTCCTCCCGGTTTGACCCGCGGGCCCGCCGGGTTAGATTCCTGCGAGGAACCACTCGCGTACACAATGCGAGTTATTGCGGCATCCGTGGCTCCAGCGACCGACGCTCCTGGCGCCGGCGGCGGCTCGATCTCTCGAGGACGCATAAATCCTACCAGTGTGCTGAGAGCAAAGCCTATGCTCCTCTCTGCAATGCTTCTCAACCCCTTCATTCTCTCTATCTCTCTTTCTCTCTTTTTCTCTCCCTCTCTGTTCTGTTCTGTTCTCTTCTGTTCTGTTCTGTTCGTTCGTTCGTTCGTTCCTTCTTCAGTGCAAAACCTTCCAAGTATCTTCTGTTTGAGACCGACTCTTTGATCTACCGGAATCACCTAAGGTTAGCAATCTTTGATAGATTTAGATTTGTTGTTAAGTGTTGTTTATGTGTTCTGATAAAACGTTACTTAACATTTTATATACATGCTCGAGGAATATTGGATTTGATTTTATATACAACGTCTACTTCTGAATTGTATATAGTTTTATTTTATTTGTTTGTTTATAAGAAGCAGTTTTCATTCTTTTGTTTTATGTAGAATGTTAAATCTTCTGTTTAAAGTTTTGTTCTTTGATCCACTAGAAACTCCTACAATTTGGATTATATTTTATATATCATTTAAATGTCTGGCTCTATATTTTGTTTAGGATTTTCTTTTAACATTTTTTTATCTTATTTTAGATTTTTTTCAGAGTAACGTCAAAATTATCGTTAATAATATCTCGAAGTTAGTTTTAAAATACTTATTTACGGACAATGGAAAATTTTACTTCGTACTGGTATTGAAGTTGTTGTAATTTTGGACCCGAATAATTGGCTTAATTAAATGCAATTTCAAATGTGTTATGTGGCCAGTTTTAGTAGTGTCGAGTGTACTTCGCGAAATTTCTCGACCAAAAAAGTAAACTACCTTTAATAAATTTAGTTTTAGCACCAAGTTTATTTGTGGTCCAATTTGTACAGAATTATCTCAAAGCCTAAATTTCAAAGAATCAAATCACCACTTTTGAATAACGTTGATTCAATATTAAACTGTGTTTCATCTAAGAAATTGAATCCCAATTTGCTCCAAATAATTTCATTTTTAATCTAAAAACCCCCAGAAATACCATAATTATAATATTTGAATAAATTCAATCAGTAAATTATCATTGTATTATTTAATAAAATATAATTTACGATTTCAAAATGATGACCTAATATTAATCATAGTCAAAGAAAAAAAAACAGTAATCAAGATATGTTTCAGAAACCTTTTCCTCCAATTCCGAATCCACATTAACTTTCGATTACCATAAATAGGAATAAGTGAATGTCGAAAAAGGGTTGACCTGGTTTTGATCCTGGTTTTATCAAAACACGTAGACAACCTAGAGAAAATCTTTCAACACATAGACCCACACACATATACTTTCCTATCTATTTTCTTGGTGATTCCTTCGGCCAGCTCAGAGAGTCGCATAATTCGTTCCTCTCAAGGCGGTCCTATTCTATCCGGAAATCGCATTGGAGCGATTCTTGAGTAAGACTTTGGAGGGTGAAGCAGCGAGCGAGCGTGCAGCGACCGTAAGAACAGAAAGAGAGAGAGAAAGATCAAAAGAGAGACAACGAGTGAGAGAAAGAGAAAGAAGATCGAAAAGGTGAAGTCTGAAATGGAAGAGAAGAGAAGAGGTTAGTAGAAGTAGAGACGGATGAGGAAGGAAGAAGGAAGGAAGGAAGGAAGGAAGGTAGGTAGGTAGATAGGAAGGATGGGTGAGGTCGAGAAAAGGAGCGGAGTTGGAGGTTCAGGAGGTCTCGGCAGATAATATACTTCGCAAAGTACGCTCGTCAAACACAAGCGCGAGCAAGCTCAGCCCGGATATATTAGAGGATGCATCTCCATAAAAGTTCGAGCCGAGCAGCGAGTCAACATCCCTTCGTCTCTCGTAAGGAGGAACTCTCTCGGACGAGGGGTTGAGGAAAGAGGAAAAGGAGGATAAAGTGAAGGAGTAAAGGGGGGGGCAGGAGGAGGAGGAGGGTAGAAGTAGGAAGAGAGAATATAAGGTAAAGGAGAGGGTTGCTTGCTTCCTTTTTCCGCTTTAAACGCGAAAAGGCCTGAATGAGGGTATAGGGGTTAAAGTTGGGGGTGTTGGGCTGGGAAGTTTGGGTAGGGGTTAGAAGATCAAGATTGCTGGTGTAGGTGAGGGATAGGAGATGAAGTTGGAAGAGGGGGTCTAGGCGAGGAAACGTCTTGCGGTAGCAATCACCAATATTGAGGGTTTCATTTCGTCCCTGTGCGCACCGGTAAGAGTCACTGTTGGAATGGGTCGAAGTGCCGAAAGACGTTGGGAAACGGGTAGGGACTTGGTTACTTTCTAGAAAGAGGACCCACAAGGATGCATCCAGTTACTTTACTCTTTCTTTCGGTAACTTTATCTCTCCTTCTTTTCTATTCGCTGTTGATGCTCCAACCTTTTCCCTTGTTGACGATGTTTTGCGGATTTTCGGGAATATTCTTTTCGATCGTATGGAAACTAAATAAAAAGTTCGATCGTTTACTTGAGAATAGGTGATTCGACAGTTGAAATCTTAAATTGGAATAAGTTTGAGTTTCTCAATTCTGCTGTCGCTGCGAAATCGTGTTGGTAAGATTGGTCAGTAAAACGAGTTCTCAAATATTTTCTCGTGTTAACTAAAATTGTGATCGATGTTTAGTATGGATTCTATCAAAATTATTTTCGTAGAGATGTTAAGAAGTTAATCCTAAGACGAACTGGAACGTTCGAACCAGAAATGTCGAGATTTAATCTCATCGTTTAGAGAAACATTCTTTTCATGTTTAGGTTCGTTTAGTATTATTCGGATTATCTGCAAAGAATTAGTAATCCGACGTTTAAATATTGTTAAACTTTTCGTAGATCGTGTTCTTTTGTTATTTTAACATAAAATCCGTTTTATGAGATAGTGTTCCTCAGAAAAGAAAAAAATAGTATTTGATTTTTTAGGAGAAATATTTTTTGGGTGACAAAACAGTTGCCAATGAACGAGACCCAAGATACAAATTTCTTTGGGAACTACGATCACGATAGTAAAAGGATTCGTACCTTGGACTATAATTTCTATAGCAAGGGAACTAAAAGGAAAGGAGGAGGAGGTGGGAGGGGAAAGAGGAATCGAAGGAGTCGAAGAAGCGATCGTGGAATACCTCTCTCGCGGATTCCACCGCTTGTGGGATCCTTCTGCAGTTCTCCGTTAAATTCCTGAATTAATTACGCATCCGTCGCGAAAGCGAGAGAATCCGGGTGGGAATCGAAGGAGCGACGTGATTCGTCTGTCGAAAACAATGCGGATCGTTTGATCCTACTCTGGAAGGATTGAGTTCGGTTTAGAAAGAAGGATTCGTTAGTTACGCGAGAATTAAATTGGGGAACTTGAAAAAGGCTCGATCAAATGTCGGCTACATTAAACAGGTGCTAACAATTTATATTCCAATAATTTTACCAATTAAAACAAAATAAATATTTCGGAATCAAATCCAATTAGCATTACTTTGAAATTGTTCAAAATTAAAAAAGGTTGGTTAAATTATAATTAAAATATAAGATACCAATCAATCATATAATAAGTGCAATTAGTGTTACCAATTTGATTAGTAATAACTCAGACAACTTAATAGGAAGTACCAAGTAACGACAAAGGTAGAATCTTGGACTGGTTCGCTCAAGCAAAGTTAATCCCAAAATAAGGAGTGTTTGGTCCTGCAAGAAGGATTATCGTACTTCCCACGTTGAAGGAAAGGAGAAGTCAGAGAAGCGTGTCTCACGATGGAAAAGGATGAACAGTTGGATAAGGAAGAGTATGAGATGGTGGAGGAAATTATTGGGTTCCTCCGTTGGTCCGTAGAGACCAGCTTCGCACTTCGTGCACAGCGTCAGTGCTCCTTTAATCCGAATTCATCAGCAGTTATAGGCATCCACTGGCGCAGGGTAAGGAGCTAATCCGGCTCATCCATGCTCAGCCGAGAACCGGCCCACCCCTCTGCTTCTGGGTCATCTTTGAAACGCGTTATACACCAGTACCAGCAAATACCTTCCTTGCTTTTCAACATGGAATTATTCCAAGGATCCTGAGAATCTCGACTTTCAGATTTTACATGTTAAAACAAATTATTTTTACTAGAATTATCTCTTTTAGGTTATGTTTCATCGAATAATATTAAACGTATTCAGGTTAGTTTTGTATTTGATATTAAAATTCGCACTTCAATATTAACATTTTTCTGACAAATTAAAATCAGATTGATTATTATCTGCATTTAATTTTAATTGAGTTTTGATAAAGGTAAGAAACTTAATAGGTTATGGTATCAAAATGGAAGATACAAACTTGTCGGTAAATTTAGAGTTAACAAAATATTTTTCATACTGATTAATATTGCTATTGGAAAATACAACTTTATACCGAAACCAATTGAAACGTTTTCTAATTTTTATTATAGAATCATTCGAAGAAAAAATGAATATATCAATTTTCGGATCTTCTATTTCTCGATAAGAATTAATTTATCCGTTTCAAAACCAACGTTAATTAAATAAAAAAAAAAGGTCACTTATAAAGATTTAATTTTATTTCAATAACAATAGACATCCACCTTACTTTTTAACATAAAGTCATTTAAAAAAGGTAGGAAATCTGGATTTTTCGGATATCCTATGTTTAGCGTGCTTTTTAATTAGAATTAATTCTTTTTCTATTTTGTAAAAGTTAAATTTGATGATTGAATTAAAAAGATTTTTTACGAAGATCCAAATTTACATCAGCGCAAAACAAATATCTTTCTTACTTTTCAACATTAAAATTCAACAAAAATAGACAATGTCTTGATGATCGGATCATCTATATTTAACTTCTATTAAATTTCCGAACAAAAATTATTCCCTATCTTTCCTGTTAAAAACAACTTCAATTGGATTAAAGGAAAAAGTTTATTCTTTTTTCTAGAAAAATCTAATTTAGACCAAACATCAGGAAACATTTTTCTCGGTTTTATACTCGATCGGAATGATTTATCCTATTTTCAAAAAAATAATCCTAATTAAAAAATGAAAGAATCTAATACGAAAATATTATTTTTAATCGCCTCCCTATCCCTTACCAGCATTCCCAATTAAATTAGTAATTTTTCTTAATTTATTAGAATCTAACGTAAATTCAAGTATTCCCAGTTAGTTTAAACCCGGAAGAAGTTAAATGGACTTGTCTCGGAGTAAAAGATAAACCGAATGGTAGTAGTTCCGTGTGCGTAGTATTTCCTGCTATCTATACAGAGGCACGTAGGACGGTGCAAGAGAAACCAAATAGGGATATTGGAGGTGGAAGGAGTTAGAAGATAGACGAGGAGGAGTAAAGAGAGAGAGAGAGAGACAGTTAGAGGTAGAAGGGGTTGCGTGGCAGCAGCGGTAGCGGTGGGGTAGTGGGAGTTGGAGTGGGAGTGGGAGTAGGAGAGGGTGGGGGTGGGGAAAAGGGGTTTGGAGTGGGAGAAGCGCAACGTCGTGCCGATAAATCAAATTGACTGGTGCGACGTCGAGCGCAGCCAGAATCCGGTGCTCTCCTCTCTCAGTCTCTCTCTCTCAGCCTCCTCCCAACCCCACCCCCCACCCCCGA
The DNA here is from genome assembly GCF_010416935.1 of Polistes fuscatus. Taxonomy (NCBI): domain Eukaryota; kingdom Metazoa; phylum Arthropoda; class Insecta; order Hymenoptera; family Vespidae; genus Polistes; species Polistes fuscatus. Next base: position 1,506,452 of record NW_025113086.1, on the reverse strand, counting down.
TGAAACCCTCTCTCAGTTTGCCCTGACAGAACGGCGACCGTCCATATACAACGTGTCCAATCGCAAATCCCTTTAATTCGTTCCTTCCAGTATAAGTTTAATCCGAATTAAACTGCACGGGACGGCACATAAATTCGGACCTCGGTCGAGCATTAAAAGGAAACCGTATTCTCTGTCCTTCTTTAAATGCTTCTTGCTCTCACATGATTCGTCGAAAATTTTCCCTCCTTTCTTGTTACACCCTCTCCCCACCCTCCCACCCTCCCCCTCGGCCCTTCCGTCGAATCGATATAAACGGAAACGAAAACGTTTAGCTTATTCGCTAATTATTCGCGTTTTATATTGGATATATTTTTTTTTTTAAGATAATTTATATCTGTTGTTTTTTTTCTCATAGGTATTCGTTTTTATTTGGAATACATTTATTACGGTTGTTATTGATTTCTATTTGATAAGGGATAGAATGTTATCTTTTTATTTTATTTTATTTTTTTAATATTGTAAATTAAACAAAATCTTATTAAAGGTAATATTAATCTACAATGTTGCTGCATTGTACGAACACATAAATTTGGACCATGGTCGAGTATTAAAGAAAAAAAGAAGAAACCGTATTCTTCGTTCGTTTTTATATGCTTCTTGCTTTCACACGATTCGTCCGTTTTCTTTTTGAAAAATCACGAATCGATAAACGAAAACGATTCTGGTGTTTGCTAAATATTCTCGTTTAACTTTGAAAATATTATTCGCACATTTATGTAATTTGAGGTTATCTATTGGATTGCTTGAAAAATTTCTGCATGAACTTGTTGGACAATATGATAATAATAATGATATGAATAATAATATTGTAATCTTTTTGAACAACAATTAGTTTGATATTTGGAAAAATACTCTATAGTTAATAAACATGTTTACCATCGAATAAAGATAACCTAAAAATTATTCCAATTCGTTTATTCAGTTTTTATTTCTAATACGATTTGATTGTTTTTTTTTAAATAGCTTTCAATTACAGTTCCTTGAACAAGTACGATTTCAATAATTATAATAAAAAAAATTCGAATTATATTATTTCGAAGAATTAGGTATTATTTTAGTGCTTGTATTTAGTGAATTATGAATATTGCATTCATTCATAATTAAATATCCACGTGTAAATGAAAACAAAGAAATTTCGTTGTAAATGCATGATATACATGATCCATTGAAGTTTAATAAAATAGCTGACGATCTTGAAAACGATCAAATGAATGAGACTTAAGACAGGAAACAGGAAGCAGCGTTGCGAAACGTCATCGATATTTGGTCTTTCATGTTATACGCAGTAACATTGGATTCTTTTTTGTCTACGACGTATGTTCATGAAATATGATTTTTTTTCTAACTGGAATATAATTTAAGTTTTATATAAAAATTTCCTTGTATATTATTATTAATGATCTTAAATATTGTTAACAGCATTTATAATTTAATTTTATTTTGCTCATAAATTTAGCTAGAATGCTTGTAAAAAATAAGTATTTTCAGTTTATTTAATCAGTGTAATAATAAACTCAAAAATTGTATTATAAAAATTACTCTTTACATAAAAATGTAATTCAAAAAAAAAAACGTCAGAACAAGTAGAGTAAATAATTCTGGTAATAATTGTATATTATCCGGATCCAAAGATCCTCAATTTTTTCCACTGAGACGATAAATCAAATGTGTCTTTCCCATCTCCACACATTGAGATTTGAAATAGCCAATAGTTAAGCTTCCCTAGAAAATGAAAGATCGTAAAAGCATTACTAAATGATGTCGATGTGAGAAGAATGATTACCAAGACAATGTGAACGTACTCGTCTCGTCCTAACGAGCTGAACACGCGCATATCACAATCCCAAAGTAATAGTAGTAGTAGTAGTAGTAGTAGTAGTAGTGGTAATAATACGTAGAAACGATTCACAAATGTATAGAAGGAACGAAGGGGTGTACCTCGTCAGAACGATCCTCCCTTTGTCACGCTTTATGCTACCGACATCGAGTTATGATTATTCACGGCTCCGCTGCGTTTTATTGCCGTTACACGATTTGGCTCGAGCTACAGCAAACTAAACTTACGATCAGCTTTGTTTCCTACCATATCACCCTGTTGATACTTGAACATACGCCGACACGCGTTAATTCTGATTTATCGATAAATCCTAACCTTAAAATTCTTTAACTATTAGTGTCATTAATATATTGCAATGCAATAGTATATTGTAACTGTTTTATTTATTTTTACAATTAGATGATAGGATAAGTATTACATAAAGTTAGAAACCATTAATCATTTGTTAGTAAGTACATTTAGTTTGAAATCTTTAATATAAAGAACAAAGTAGAATTTGTTTGGCATCCTAACCTAAAAATTCTTAATTTATAGGTCCAATTAAATATTAAAATATAGTAACAATTGTAATTGAATTTAACTAATTTTGTAATACGATTGGGATAAGTTATGAGGGTACCAAGAAACCTTCAATGCTCTGAAATTGGAAGATAAATTTCTTGTTGAAAGTAATTCCATTCTATTGTTTTCATTTCAAATAAAATTCTTCGCATACTGCATTGCTGTAGCCGAAATAAATATTTTTCTAATTTGTTTGTTTTTCTTTTTTTAGTTAAGACGATGAATTATTATTCCATTTGAATTATAAAAACAATTTGATATCGTATTATTAATATTCTCAACGTAGAAGACAATGAAAAGGAATCCGAAGAAAAATATCGGAAAAAAGGAATGCCGTTGGGATTTGCGGAATTTGCCCTAAAAGGTTCGGTCCGTCCTAACCGTTCGGACGAATGGACTTACTGACGTCACTTGGTATGTCACCAGTCTAGATGAGGTATGGCGGCAATATACGCTTACAGACTTATGTGGATTATCGCGATATCTCATATCGCCGAACGGACATCGTCGATATGCGACGAATGAGTTCAGGCATGCCAAACTCGCGAGTTTGATACCGTTCGTTCTTCAGTATTATTGCCCTCTTCTCCCCATCCCTACCCCCACCTCCACCCCCACCATCACCCCCTTACATTTCGTTTCTATATGATACCAATATTCTCTATAACCCCTAGGTACATAGCATAATAAACGTTCCTAACATCTTTTAACTTTCCCATTCGTGTTTCTTCTTTTCGAACAGCAAAAGGAAAACAATAGAAATAATTCAAACTCGTCCCATTGTCTTTCAATAATCTCAAAACTGAAAAATAATTAATTAATTCGGTTAAAAAAATCAGCAACATTAAGAAAACTGAATTATCGTTATCTTAATAGACAGTGTATAATAAAATAATTATCAATTAGGTCTATAGAACATTACATTGTACCGTTTTACCCATTAACCTTACTCGGACAATACTTTCCCAGTGATTCAAACCACAGGGCAGTTTGCGTGGTCACTGCGGGCAAATACAATAACGCAAGAACGATACGCGTGTTAGATACGGAAGAGGAAGAGAAAGAGGAAAGGAGTGATACCGAGCTAGAGAGAAACAAACAGGCTGAATTTACCAGTTACAGAGAGAAAGAGAGAGAGAGAGAGAGGAGGATAGTCGGGGGTCAGTCGTATTAATATCGCATATCGGACAGCTACGGTGAGGCTATCCGGCAGGGTCGTCCACACCACAGAAAGAGAAAGAGATAGAACGATAAAAAATGAAAGAGTAAGAGAGAAACATTACGAATGAAAGAGCAAGAGAAAGGGAAAGATTAAAAATGAATGAGCAAGGGAGAAAGATTACTAATGAAAGAGCGAGCAAGAATACAAAAATGAAAATATGAAGAGTGAGAGAGAAAGATTGTAAATGAAAAAACGAGAGAGACAGATTGCAAATGTAAGAGTGAGAGAGAAAGATAGCAAATGAAAAAACGAGAGAGAAGGATTGAAAATGAAAGAGTGAGATAGAAGGAGTAAGAGAGAGAGAGAGAGAGATAGAAATTAAAGGATTGAGAGAGAATGAGAGTGCGAGAGTGCGTATACGTGTGTATGTGTGTATGAAGGATATAAAATGAAGAACCGAACGAGTGAAAGAGACAGTGAGTGAGAGGGGGATAGGGGGGTGAAAGGAAGGAGGGAAGGAGGGAAGGAGCGAGGACTGGCACAGGACCGTCCACAGGGCCGTCCAAAGGGCCGATATGAAATCATCACGGCGGGCGAGGGAGTGCTTCGCAAATAGTAGGGCATAATTGGAATCCATCCGGCAAACACGGCATCGGCCGCACTCCAATCAATCTGTCGCGTCGCTCTCTTCCTTGTCCGACGTCGCCGACTCGTTCGTTCCTCTGGCTTGGTATGGGAATCGCAGGATGAGGAGTGGTGAGGAAGAGAAAGAGGAAGAGCAGGGGGTGGGTAGCAAGTTAGGTGGGTGAGGGGTGACGAGACGAGGGAAGGGACTGCGATATGGGGGCTGGGGGAGGGGGTTTATAGTGTCTACGTCGAGAAAAATTAGACACACGTAATAACGAAGCTCGTGAGATGAAAAGTGATAGATAGAGAGAATGAGAGAGAATGAGAGAGAGAGGTCAGTTTATTTTGTTGCGATCGATCGCGTAGGTGGATGCTCCTCCGGTGACTGTAGTTGAAATCTAAAAAAAAGAAAAAAGGTTCAGCAGGATTTTCATATTTTGTTTTGTTTTGTTTTGTTTTGTTTGTCGTTGTTGTGTCGTCTGCCTTTTTTTTCTTTTCTTTTCTGTTCTTTTCTTTGTCGATATAGTATTGATAGGTATTGGTAAATATTTATTTAAAAATCGATCAAACGTGAGAGAAAGATAGAACGGGATTGGATTTATCCGAACGCTAACGAGCCTCGAAAGTCGATTATCAAGCGAATCGTAAATTTAGGAAGGGATATATATATCAATGTGTGTTAGTGCGAACTGATACGAAGAGACTTTTTCTTCCGGACTGAGATGAAACGATTATAAATTGCTACCGGAGATTCTCTACCTTCTGGTAATTAATCAAACGCGGAATGGAAGAGCTAAACGTTCATCCTATCCCTTGTATTTTTTTGTTCCTTTCTTTCTTTCTTTCTTTCTTTCTTGCTTTATTTTTTCCTTTTTTCTTTCTTTTCTATTTTTATTTCGAGTCTTATTGTTAGTACCAATCTGTTATGGTAGTAGCTTTATGTTAGAATAAAATAATCAGAAAATTATGAGCAAAAGGATCAAAACGAAATTTAAACTGGCAAAACATTTTCTTTTCTCTTTCGTAATGCACAAATGTAAATCATTTTAAAATTGGAAATTATAGAAAGACAAATTAATAGGAGTTTAAGATAAAAATGGTTTATTTTTTTTTTTCTTTTCTTTTTTTTTCTGGGATGAGGGAATTTTTTTTCAATCGGAGAACGTTTTCTTTCTAATACGAAAATTATTGGAAGATAAATAGAGAGAGAGAGAGAGAGAGAGTTAGAGTCACGTTGGCCGTTCTGAGTTCGTGCTCCCATAATACCCTCCTTTCTCAGCAATTTCCGAAATTAATAGCCGGCTAAGTGGTGGTTAAATTATTGCCTCGTAAATATCTCCGCGCCCTCGCGCGGCTATCCCGTTTCCGTTTCTGTCTACGATGAGGGTGGAAACGTCCCCGATTGTGCTTACTCTTGTCGATGTCTCTTCTCAACACTAGAATACGTCCCTTATAGAAGTATAAGTGAGTTTCTGATATACTATGTCATTCTGACTAAGATTCAACCTGTGAACCCTTATACTAAACTATAGTCATATTTAATATCAATCGAACCATATTTTTTATGGAGTTGATCAAATCTATATTTGATTTTATTAGTTTCAATATTATTCTATATTTATTAACTATTTGATTATTATTATTATAAATATATTTTAATATGATTTAAATTTAAACGGACGTTATTCAGTTATTTGAATAATATTTTTATGATTAAATCAATTTTATGTTATTAATTCAAACTTATTGATTGTTTGTTTATTGTTCTTTAATTTTTAATATTTATTATAATAATTGTAGTTACGGAACAATATTATTTACAAAGCTATAATAAGTATTAGTATAATTTTATTATTTTACTAATAATAATACTTAAATATTATTATATACAAATATTAATACAATATAAAATATTATTGTATAATATTAATAAATTATTAAATCAATATTATGATACTACATATATAAATATTAATATAATTTTTCATGTTGAAATTTTCACATCTTCATTCACACGATACAATTATTTTCTTACCAAAAACCAAAATTGAAGAACACATAAAATGAACATACACAAACAATTAACTCATAGACCCTCTTATTAAAACTCCGAACAAAAATTTACGAATAGTTTTTATCAACCCAACAAAAGGATCACTGGAATTATTCTCATAGTATAAATAAAGAAGGATAATATAATTGGTTAAAATTTCAAATCGAACGTCATTGTCGTGAGCAGTGAACGGTGCATTGCACGGTTCGGTTACAATCGATTCACCTGCATGAATGTAAGAAACAAAAATATATATATAAAAGAGAAAAAAAAAAAGACAGGAGAAAAAAGAAAAACAAAACCGGCCAAAAGGATGCAGAGTTTCTCGTACAATGGTCTCAGCGTGGCGTACGGTAGGCTCTGAAAGGAAAACCACTTATTATCTTTCTGTCAGGGTGGGTAAGCCATGCGATCGTAGTGCATCGGCAGGGACGGACGGTAACGAGCGCAGCAATTACCGCACTCTTTCATAGAAACGAACGAACGAACGAACGAACGATAGCGAAAAGCCAGAATGCCAAGGCATCTTGGCAGAACAATGCACTGTGTACTTCGAGTTCTCTTTCTCTTTCTTACTTTTTCTTTCCCTTTTCTTTTCTTTTCTTTTCTTTTCTTTTCTTTTCTCTTCTGTTTTTTTCCTTTTTTCCTTTTTTATTTCTGTATTTTTATCTATCGAGATAATTCTTCTCTACCCTGGCACGTAAACCGAACTTCACAGTGTTAATTCTAAGTTAGAAATATTAATATGATATTATAGTAATTATTTATAGGACTAGGGTGTATGGGATTGGTCATTTCGATATTTTTATTTTGTGTCTTAATAAATAAATTTGTAGTTGCATGCAGATAATTCTGCAATTCTGGTACATAACCGAGCTTTACGGTGACGACACCGTGGTTTTCTAGGTTAGAAATGTTAGTGTGATCTTATAATGGTTACTTTTAGAATTTTTTTTTATGGAATTGGTTGATAAGTAATTTATGAATTTTTATTTTGTATCCTAATTGAAAAATCTGTTGTTGCGTCTGAATAATTCTGCAATTCTGGTACATAACCGAGCTTCACGGTGCCGAAACCGTGGTTTTCTAGGTTAGAAATGTTAGTGTGATCTTATAATGATTACTTTTAGAATTTTTTTTATGGAATTGGTTGATAAGTAATTTATGAATTTTTATTTTGTACCCTAATTACAAAATCTGTTGTTACGTCAGAATAATTCTGCAATTCTAGTACATAATCGAGCTTCACAGTGTCGAGCATTTTCTTATCGTCAATTCTAGGTTAGAAATGTTATAATGATTTAATAGAGATTACTTTTAGAATTTTTGTTTAAGGAATTGGTTGATAAGTAATTTATGAATTTTTATTTTATATCCTAATTACAAAATCTGTTGTTACGTCAGAATAATTCTGCAATTCTGGTGCATAACCGAGCTTCACAGTGTCGAACATGTTTTTATCGTCAGTTCTAAATTAAAAATGTTATAATGATTTAATAGAGATTACTTTTAGGAGTATGGGATTAGGCTTTAAGGAATTGGTCAACAAGTACTTTAAGAATTTTTATTATTTTATGACCTAATAAATAAAACTAGTAGGATCAATAATATTTAAATTAGCTATTATCAATTGCTAGATATTAATATTAATTAATTAATATTATATTATAGTAATTATTTTAAGATTGGATTGTTATAATTAGTGCAGCCGAATTTTTTAATATTTACTAAGAAATCCTACTTGGATCAATTGAGATTGAACTAATTACAAACAGTAGTTTAATTAATATCTTGTACAGGAAATACGTTTCTTACTTCTTAGAAATATTCGACTAATATCATAGTAATTATTTTAGATGCATTAGTCATCATTATAATAAAGTACCTAATAATAAATCAAATAATAGTTTAACTTAATTTTGTCTGTTAACAGCAAGAAAATCATTTAGTCTAAACAGAAATTTCAATATGTACCGGAAACGGTCTCGAACGTCATCAGGGCAGTCGCCATCATTTGTCAAACATCCGTTCACACATTCGGACACACCTCCCACACATTTCATCTGCACATACATATATTCAACATAATTCTTCGAAATGAGTTAAAAATTTCCAAAACCCGCCATAAATGTTGAAATCCGTGATCACCTATTCAGGACAAACCCAATCTAATTACGATTAAAATCAATATTTATCATGAAAATTAAGAGAAGCACTAATCCAATAGAGCCACTAAATATAAATCCACACTACTTTCCAAAGAACTGGTCGAGAATAGCAGCTCGTTTAACCGAGAAGAGAACGAACGATAATTTCGACAATTAGATCTCGTGGCAATACGTTAGGCGTTATTTCCTTCTTTTTTTATTTTTTTAGTAAGCGCGCAAGGGTGGGACAGCTAGGGTCCGTAGTGGAGACTAAGAAGAGGTGGGGGAGGGTGTCAGTGGCAGGGGGATGAGGAACATGGCCGCACAGCCTCGGCGTCTCCACCTTTTTATTGTGCGAGCGCCAGAGGCAGAAGGTTGCATTACTTGTGTGTACACCTATGTACATATATATGTGTATGTGTGTGTGTGTGAGTAAACGGGAGAGACGTATGTGCATCGGACGAAGAAAGGAGACCGAGAAAGAGTGAAAAAGAGAAAATGAGAAGAGAGAGAAAGGGAGAAAAGACTTCGTGAAGCAGGCTTCTGCCACGCCGCCAGCAGCAACAGCATTTCCTGCGGCACCACTACCAGTAACACTCCTCCTCCTCCTCCTCCTCCTCCTCAGTCTCCTTCTGAACCTCTTCCTCAACCTCTTCCTCCTCGTTCACCTCCTCTCTACCCTCATGGATCCTCCCGTGCACACTTATTCGCCTCGTCGTGGCGGTAGTCGAGTTTATTTATCGGCGGTTGCCGTTGAGTGGCGCTAGCGCGGCATTTTAATTGCGCTCTTATACCAGCACCGAGACCGGCGAAACCCTCCACATAGAAAGAGAGGGAATAAGGGAGGGAAAAGGGAATGGGAAGGTGAGCTGAGTTCTCCCTTTCTCTCTCTTTCTCTTTTTCTCTTTCTTTCTGTCACCTCCATCCTTTCTCTCTTGCAGGTTTTCTTCGTCTTCTTCTTCTTATTCTTATTCTTATTCTTATTCCTCTTCTGTTTTTCTCTCCCCTTCTCTTTCATTTCTATTCTTCTTTTTCTTCTCTTCTTTTCTTTATGTCACCCACACGCCAACCATCTCATTCTTTGTTTTGTTTTTTCTTTTTCTTCTTTTAAGAGGAGAAAGGAATCAGACTTTTTGTCGAAGTTTTCTGTAATGGATGTGTGGGACACCATTGCTCGAACATTTAATAGAAATTTTTTTCTCCATGATTATTATTAAGATCTTTTTATTTTCTGGCTAATGTTTTGATAAGAAATTTCAATTGCTATTGAGCATGTGACTTATGTATGTTTGATCTTTTGTTGAATTTGGAATTATTGGTTTAGGTTATGGCGCGATATTTGAAATAAAATAATTTTAATGATATTATTGGTTTATTCGCTATTCTTTGATCTTTCAATATTTGTGATTATTGTTTAGGTTTTGTTGGAATATTTTAAAACACTAGACACTTCTACAGATTAACGTATGTTTTAATCATGTTTTGGTCTTTAATTGTTTTGATTTTTCTCGAGTATTTTTAATATAACACTTTGGTTAAAATTGTAAATATTTTTTGAAGTATTTCAGTTATTTTAGATGTTCAATTATTATTTAATCATTACTGCAGTATTTTTAGTAATAAATATTGGCTGACTATATATATTACAACTACTTTATATTTGTAATGTGTTAAATATTTAATATTTAGGATTCAACAAAATTACAGCCATATTTGTATAATTAACACTATAAATCTTACAATTAGTTATGTTAAGTTAATTATATATATATATGCTTCTATAATTATAAATTTAATTGTTTAACCATTGCTGCGATTTATTGAATTAAATACATTTTTCTCATTTCTATCCGATTATCATAATATTATTTATACTTCATTACAAATTTAATGTATGAAGTTTCATAATTGTCATTACAAATAATATATTCATCACAATTTAATTACTGAACCCTTATCCATACTTAAATAGCTTATCAAATGAACTCAGTTGAAAACTCCCTTTAAAAAAACCTTATACATAGCTTATAATTTATGCTACAGTACTTGTTACTGATAATGAGTTTATAGGTTAGGTACGATAATAAACATGGATGTTAACAATAAAATAATGATAACGTATTTCCTATTATCTTCAAAAATAAAATGACTGTACCTAAACATTTCAAGAAAAGAAAAATAATCCTAATAACACAATGATTAATTAATATTATTTAATTATCCATATTTAAAGAGCTTAGAAGATAAGTACACAAAAAAAAACATGGAATTAATTCTATACATTATTGAGTTAAAATAATTGAATAATTGAAAGATAATATTCTAAAAAAAAGTTATTAGAATCTTATTTACTAACGTTAAATCATTGCTTCAAAACATATAATAAAGTAACCACACAATTTTGTTACAATTATTAGTATAAATAAATTATATTTTTTACTTTATTTATATATTGAAATAATTTCAAAAATTATATGGTTTAAAGATTCGTAAGAAAAAGAACTGACAAATGAATATGTTTTACTTGTTACTAAAAACAAATCTAACGTAATTCACGATAAATTAATAATTTTATTAACAATATAAATTATGTACGATATTAAACATGGATGTTAACAATAAAATAATGATAACGTATTTCCTATTATCTTCAAAAATAAAATGATTGTACCTAAACATTTCAAGAAAAGAAAAATAATTCTAATAACACAATGATTAATTAATATTATTTAATTATCCATATTTAAAGAGCTTAGAAGATAAGTACACAAAAAAAACATGGAAAATTATTTCTATACATTATTTAGTTAAAATAATTGAATAATAGAAAGATAGTATTCTAAAAAAAAGTTATTAGAATCTTATTTACTAACGTTAAATTATTGCTTCAAAACATATAATAAAGTAACCACACAATTTTGTTACAATTATTAGTATAAATAAATTATATTTTTTACTTTATTTATATATTGAAATAATTTCAAAAATTATATGATTTAAAGATTCGTAAGAAAAAGAACTGACAAATGAATATGTTTTACTTGTTACTAAAAACAAATCTAACGTAATTCACGATAAATTAATAATTTGATTAACAATATAAATTATGTACGATAATAAGCATATATAATAACAATAAAATAATGATAACGTATATCTTATTATCTTAAAACGTTACGTCGTTGTTCTGAAACACACATACGAAAGATAGAAAGAGAGAAAGAGAAATAGAAAGAGGTTTCCCCGAAGGTCTGTGTCCGGCGTATTTCAGGCGAGTTATCATCGCCAGATCTACAGGGACTACGCGAGAAATTATTTATTAGCACGGGACACCTCCTTCGTCACCCCTCGCTTACTCAGGCGTGCGCTCGCGCGAATACGCGAAAAGGGGGAGGCCACGGGCGAAGTTCTTCCACGGTGCTACGTCGTAAAAAAGATTAACGAGCGTCCAACCAACCCCGTGTGACGATGACTACGCGACTGAAAGAATGCTCGGCATCTAACCGGAAGTGAATAAGACTCGAACAAAATGAACGACCACTCTGATAAATTTCCTAATTATTACTTCACGCCATTTCTTTCCAACCTTAAATCGAATCTTTTGTCTTTTTATTTGCTTTTCTTTATTATTATTATTATTAAGAAGTTGATATTAAATTGATACGATGTGAGTAGGTTGAATGCCATTGAGGGTCACCGGTGACCCCCACCAAATAAAATAAATGTGTTGCACCTGATTTCTTTAATTTATCTATTCTGAATAATGTTTTAACGTAACGTGTAACGCATTGTAATACATAAGCCATGTTAAATTAGTATTACATATATAAATATTTTTCAATATCATAATGAACGCCATCTAGAAAATAATTTGCTGGAAAATTCGAATTTAGTATGTAGACTAAAAAGATTCTACCCTTGCGATCTTGAAATAAGATTTTCTTAAATAATAATTTAGTTATATTCATTTTATTCTTTATTATTTCAGCTTAGAATTGATTGTATATTTTTCTCTTAATATAAAAAAAAAAAAACAAGAAAATATCCTAACCAAATAGTATAAGTAATGTTGGTCTGGAAAGTTCTGACCCCATTAAAAAAATATATATTATACATTAAAATATCGATCCGAAGGAGATTTACGGAAAAAAAATCTGACATACATAATTTTTAAATATTAGAAGAAGATAACAAAATATTACCAATATTATTTGAATCCGTTTGTAATAATATCCCAAATAAATATTATAGATGGAAGAAAAATGTTAGAAGAGACGAAGAAATATTGAAAAAAAAAATAATACAAAATGGAAGGTAAGAAGTGAAAGAAATTCGAAAGGATAGTTTAACTTTTGACGATCTAATGTATAATATAGAATATAGTATGGATCCAAAAACAAATGGTCTTCAACGTTTATGCGTATTCCGTAATCCCGGTTGATGCGCATTATCTTTGACCTGGGCTCGTTTCTATCCCCGTCGGAAGAATTTCGCGAAGGAAAATATTTGTCGGTCGTGTCTGGCCTCGTGTATAAACAGATCGACTAGGGTGAGTCGATGGAAATGCGATTGTGGATATAGGTATAACGTATAAAGGTACAGGTAGAACGAAACTTGCTCACTGTTCAAATCTTTTTAGAAATTCTCTGCGATATTTCTTTGTGCCCTCTTGTCATAACGTTTGAACTTTTTATATTGTATACTTAAAAATATCTACCTGAAAATAAATGACACGGACAATGAATTAAACAAACTTTCGATAAAATAAATAATAATCGGGATAACAAATTTGAGGAAGTTAAATAATACAAAAGAAAGAAGTAAACTGAAATATAATGCAGGTGTTAAAAAGAGAAAATTTAAAAGATGAAAAAATAAAATGCATAGAACATATCTTTTAGATTCAACCCTAGTTGTTCATCACGTTTTTATCTTTTTGATACAAAAATTCCTATTTTTCTTTTTATCTATATATTTTATTATTATATATTTATATTTTTTATTATTTTTTATAATAGTGTACCAAAGAATTAACAAAATAAGGTACACTTTTAACAAACCTAACATTTTCTCTCCCCCATTAACGTTAATGTTAATTAATAATTTTCTGACTTAACATAGAAAAGATATACAAATTTATAAACACTATACTTACAACTATACAACAAGAGTGACGACAAAAAATATATAAATTCGAGATAATAATTATGATCTTACTTATAAAAATAATCAATTTATATTTGTTTATACATTTCCAACTGTAATTAATTGATAAACTATTATTAGATTTATGATTATTAAATATACGAAGACCTAAAAAACAATTTAAATAAACGCAAATTAATTTTATTCAGAAATATTAAAATCATTAAATATAACCACAACACAACAACAACAACAACAACAATAACAACAAGATATCTCATACGAAACGATATATGTAGTAAGTAATAAGAGACGATACGTATAATAGCAATCCTAATCTTTAATAACGGAAACATCAGAAGATATTCTTTACCCTTGAAATTAGAAATCCGATAGTGTGAATAAGTCAGCATATATACATATACATACATATATATATATACACATTTGTAATATAGTATACCATGGATAAGTGTGTCTCTCAACTGATTGTGAGATCCAAGATTCTCAACTATCTTTCAATCTTTCTCTCTCTCTCTTTCTTACTTTTCTTCCAATAAACGAACGGTGCACTCGGTCGCGGCTACAAATCCAGCAAAACTCTCGCGAACGACAGCCGTTGAATTATTCAGCGAAGGCGGACGTGCTCGCTTCTACGAGAGGTAGCTCTTGATTGCCTACGAAGACCGTTCGTTTCTTGGTGATAAAGCCGAAGAGGAAATAAATAGGAGATTCTGGTAGCGGGTAGGAGGAGGAGGAGGATGAGGTGGGATGAAGAGGGGGGCAAGTGTTAGGAAATTCCTTTTCGATTCTTATCTTCATCTTCCTCTGCCTGTCTCTTTCTCTCTCTTTCTCTTTCTCCTTTCTCTTTCTCTCTCATTTTGTTTTTTTTCCATACTTTTATGCCAATGGTAGAGATATTGTTCTATTCTGAATGAAAAAAAAAATTTGATAAGAAATTAAATATTTTATTTATTAATTAGATTCATCCATATATTTAAAAAAGAAATGTTTCTTCATATTATAATGTAAAAAGGAAACAGGTTAGCTCCTATTTTTTTTTCTTTGTACATTTGATGAATATCACGTGAAACGTGCAATCAACTTTTTAACAAAGGCTGTCTTATTAACTCTGCAGTCATCAGCATTAGAAATGAAACAATGTTTTAACCGAAGTATAAGCCTCGGTCAATCGTTGCTTAAATTTAATAATCGCAAAGAGATTAGTCAAAAATAAAGAAATGGTCTTCAGTCATTTGATATTTTCGGGCGAATGCTCTGTCCATCTGAGCTACCTAAGAACAACTTTTATTCCAAATTATCGAACAATCCCAATTTTGTACGAACGTCCTCTCATATATATTCTACACAACGAACTAGCAGTTACCGTAATCAACCACCGAAATCATGTCTTCCATATATATGAAAAGGAAACCGTTGTAAAAATTGAAACTATTGATATAATTTGGAAGTTATTTGTCTAGACTGGGACTCGAACTCAGGACCTTCCGCTTTCCGAACAAACGCTCTACCACCTGAGCTATGAAGACATATTTACAAACAATGTATAATATCCTATATAATATGATTTTATCAGCATCATTTGTATTATATTTTTAGCAGTAACTAGTAAAAAGTTTGGACATATGAATCAGCTTAATAGTATATTTAAAAGTTATACTCTCATTATATATATAAATAAAAAATAAAAAATATAATAAAAATTAAATCTATATATTCTTCCACCTAAACTAAATTTTTATAATAATATTAGGAAATATATTATATATAAGTAATAATAGTAGAATTTCTACACGGACTTATCGGTCAACCAAATTTGTGCATGTATAATTTCTTTTATCATATATAAGTGTATAACAAAAAATTTAATAATAATTAAAAATATAAATATTTGTATATATGGATATCTAGCAAACATAAATGTTCTAGTTTAATAATTTTTAATATCATATAATGTGGTTGTAGGATTGAGTAGTGTTTGCAATTTTTAAGACTCAGAAGTTATTAGTTAGAGATGTAATTCTAGAGAAGAAAAAAAATGGTCTTCAGTCATTTAATATTTTCGGACGAATGCTCTGTCCATCTGAGCTACCTAAGAACAACTTTTATTCCAAATTATCGAACAATCCCAATTTTGTACGAACGTCCTCTCATATATATTCTACACAACGAACTAGCAGTTACCGTAATCAACCACCGAAATCATGTCTTCCATATATATGAAAAGGAAACCGTTGTAAAAATTGAAACTATTGATATAATTTGGAAGTTATTTGTCTAGACTGGGACTCGAACCCAGGACCTTCCGCTTTCCGAACAAACGCTCTACCACCTGAGCTATGAAGACATATTTACAAACAATGTATAATATCTTATATAATATGATTTATTAGATTTTTCAATAAATCAGTATCATTTTTATTAAATTTTTAGCATATCTTGGTCTCATTGATCAACCTAATAGTGAATTTACGTTTTATTTTATTTTTGACGTAATTTTTAACAATAAATAATTATATATATCTTTCGAAGAAACATTAGGAGAAACTTGACATTTGAATATAATTTTTGTATAGAATTTTTGGAATAAACCTTAATGGAAATAGTTACTCTTTTATAAGAAGAAACATTCATTATATTCAAAGAATTTTTTCTTAATGTTATTGTTTTTTAAGAAATTTTAAGATTACTAACATTTTTTTTTAAAAGAGTTTATATTTTTTTGTGATTTTTTTCTAGAGCATAAGATAATAAATCTTATAATTTTTATATCCATATCATACGGATCATTTATTCTGGATTTATTCGAATCATTGTGTATACTTGTAGTTTACGTAATTATTTAAAATTATTTAAAGACAGTAGCGTCTACATTTAAATACAGTAGTATTATTTAAATGTGTTTTAATTATTCATAAATGTAAATTTCTCTTTAAATGATACAGTATTTTCCTGAGAATTATTTTCAATTTTTCTTCGTCTTGATTACTAAATATTTTAAACATTTTTCTATTTAGATATATATCTTACTTCTTAATAAAATTACAATGTTAATAGAAATTTGTAATTCAATATTTTCGCATAACCCTTATTGATTTTCGTCAATCACAACGAACTGGTTTATTTATAATATTAAAATTGCAATCATTAAATAAAGAATATATTAACATAATTATAATACTAAAATAACTATTGTCAATCTAATCCAATAAACATTAATTTCATGTAATTAAAACAACTAAAATGATAACGTAATTTTATCTCAATAACCATGATATTAACGTATCTCCAGTTAACAATAATATCATGACGGTAATTAAACTATTATATTTCATTTCTCTATTCATCATTGTTTCTAAACACATGACAGAAAGGGGATCGAGATTTCGATTAGAATGCAATGAGCACGAAAATGCTTCGTACTGTTTAACGTAGATACGATTGTCTTACCAAAGGGATTAACTCAACGTGAAGAGGGAACAGTCAGGACAGAGAAAGAGATAGAAGTAGATAAAGAAGGTAAGAGAGAGAGAGAGAGAGAGAGAGAGAAAGAGACCACGAAATATGTAAGACCTAACAAGCGAGTGGTATCGTTCTAAGTCACCGACAGTGCAACAGTTTCATGCTTTCGAATCCGATTAATGCGTTAACCTAACTCAACGCGTTACGCTCCATCGTTCCTTGGTTAGCATTCGTTGCAATTATATCGTATAATGAGCATGCAAAAGCAAGATCTGTCTCTCTCTCTCTCTTCCTCTATCTTTCTCTTTCTGTCCTTGTCTTTCTAACGCGTATTACGAGAATTTCAGATAAGTTAGTATAATGAACGGAATGAGTTGATTCCTCGTTAGACACGTTTTATTATTCCGTATTTTATGATTTTATGATAATTTACTAAGATTTACGTATTTAGTGTGATTATAAATGAACATTTGAAATAATTTGTAAAATCTGATATTTGTTGTTGAAAAAATTTGAAGAAAATATTGAACTCATGTTTAAGCATAATGTTGTATTGTTAGACACTAATTTGTCTCGTAGTTATTTTATTTAAAGTTATTTTAATTATATATATATATTCTCTCTTTGTTTGTACAATGAAATATTTCCGTATTAAATGCGAAAGATTTGAATAGAAAATTAGAAATTTGTTAATGAAATGTATTTAACCTCTAAATCGTACCATATATGAGTATAATTTGTTTTATAGTAATTTAATCCGAAATTATCCTAATTAATATTTCTCATTTAGCGAATTCCGAGGGTTTAACGCGAAACGTTAAACCTATATAGAATAAATACCATTACTTAAAGCTGACCAACACCTACGCAGAAACATGTTACAAGAGTAAAAGCATCGAAATACGTTCCAGAAGGTTTCGTTGGGCACTTAAGCGCGAATCATTTACATATTTTTCATCCGGCGTTACGCACTGGCCTCCTGAATCATCGAATCTGCATAAATATTCGTGATCCATGAAGTGGGTGGACCGGTACGGAAACGATGAGATTCTATTCTTTTTCAACACACTTGTGTTCTCAAATTTAATACCCAATTAACGAGCTATTAATTATTTTATTAATAATTCATCGTTCATTAAGTTATTTGGTAGTTACAAAAAAATGTTTTATGATATTTTTAGTTAAACATTTTAGCAAACAGTTATATATTTTATTTTTTATTTATCATTAAATATATAAAATTAAAATATTATATTTTATCTAAATGATATTAAATATTTGAAATTAAAAATTTTCTGAATATTTATAAAAAAAAATTATTAACAATACTACAATTTAATCAGATGAAGTAAGTTGAAAAGAAATATTCATTAAGATCAACGGGCTTATCATGATTTTACGGTTCACCGAGGCGTCGATAGGATCCATTCTCGAATAAACGACTCGATTGTTCAAAGGAAAACAATTAATCATAATAACGGTAATAATAAGAAAAAAAAAAATACGTTACGGCTTCTACTATATTCTCTGAAGCACAAAAAGACTTGGAACATCGTTGATATTTCCGATTCACCTAGATAAGCCTTCCTCAAAGTGGAACACTGGTATCCATTATGACGTCACACTCTGATATCCCATATAATAAATGTTCACACGATTATCGCAAAATCGTTTCTCTTCTTTTTTTTTTATTATTTTTTTTTTCTTCTCTTCATACAACATGACTGACGTCCTGTCATTAAAAGAAGAAATTTTTCAGTGCTCTTATCGTCTAAGTTTTTCTTATTTGATGTACATATAAAATAGAGGTTAGGAAATAACCATGTAAAAGAAAGATTTATGTTACATTTCCTAGAGCTTGTTTCTGAAATTTTTATATCAAATAAATAATTCAATAGAAAAAAAAGTCTGTCCTTTAGATTACCCAATAAATTCGTATGGATTTATAAATTAACCTAACAGTGTAGTATCGTCCACCATTTTGTTAAAGAATGAAATAAAAGTAGTGAATCGTTTAAAAGGAGTTCAAGGTGTACTTAGTGTAATCATTATCTTACATTTTGTTTAAAAAGTAAATCATGTGTACAAAAATATCATATAAATAAAGCTCCAGGTGGTAATTACTTTTTGAGGTTATGGTTCTCCATTTTGTTAAAAAGAAAACAGAAAACAACATAAAAATGAATCGAATAAAAACAGAGTCGTGTAAAAAAGGATCCCAGGTGTATTGCGTGTGGTCATCGTTCACGTTTATTTGTTTTATTTTTATTTCGTAAAGAACAAAAAGAAAAAGAGAGAAAGAGAGAGAGAGAAAGAGAGAAAGATGTTAAATACAAATAAAAGAATAAAAAGAAATAAGAAGGAAGGGGTAGGAGAAGAAGAGTAAGGGGTGTGAGAGTAAAGTTCAAGGAGGACTCGCAGGGAGGGCAGATTTTACACGGCGAACGTTTCTCTACGCTCGTTTAGTTGGTTCGCGCGAACGAGGGTGATGTCACCGTGCCTGTTCGATCCGCTATCGCGAATTTTAATGATGGTGCAAATGTCTCGGACGACCGGCGCTATATTATCTCTGGAGTTTAGGCCGGATGCAGGGCCGCCCACGCTTTTACCAACGAGCCACCACTCCTCTCTTTCTCTTTCTTTCTTCCTTTCATTCTTTCTTTCTCCTTCTTTTTCCCATCTTCTACTTCTACTTATATTATATTCTTTTTTATATTCTTCTGTCTTTATCCTTTTCAAAAATGTCGACCTTTTTATCCGTTATTTTGTTCTTTTGTTTCATAATTTTTCTCAAAGTTTTAAACGAACGTACGAACAATGAACATTCGAAACTGTTGTCCAAGTGTTTTTTGTTTTTGTTATCTTAACATACATGAAATAGCTTGGATTGATTTGAATTATTGAGAATATTTAAAGTATTGTAGAAAGTTTTAATTGATTGGATGATTTTTGTGAAATTTTAAATATAGGTTTAGATAAACATAACCTAGAAAAATCAGTTATTTGATTATTTTAAAATTATATTACTATTTCGTGAGAATTATTAAGCTAGCAGTTTATCGATTGATTACGTAATTAGTAATACTCGCTGGACGCATATATGCGCTCTAGTACCTTTAACCGGGCGCACATATGAGTCCATATCAGACAAAAGTCTAAATATTCTGTTAAATTTTCTCGAAATGTTTTTTCAATAGAAATTCATATTAAATTCATTAAGAATGTTCAATAAAACATATTCAAAATACATTGTCAAACATTGCAACAATAAAAATTGATTTACCAAAAAGATTTAATCGGTTCAATAATTGAATCAATTTGATCAATCTGATCAAGAAAGAAATGAAGAAAACAATAATTAAAGAAAGAAAGAATGAGAAAAAAACATACGGAAAGAGAAATCGATCTACTTTTACCAATTAAATTGCATCGCAGTTAAAATAATTCTTGGTTGCGTCGTGCGACATGCGCTTGCGAGAAAGAGAGGATTAGTAACGAAAAAGCACAAAAACCGGAGAGGAAAACGAAATAAATAAATGAATAACGTAAGGGAAAAAAAAACACGAAGAGAAACCAAAATGCAAATGGCGAATAGAATTTACGTTTCGAAGTGCTTAAAGTGCCATTGAACGTTGTGATTTCGTAAGAAAAATTTATTTGTTTCCTAGTGTTGACAGTTTCCTGTCAAAATGTTTAAAATATTAGACGATTAGAAGAAGAAAAGAAAGAAAGGAAGAAAGAGAAAGGGAAGAAGGGAAGAAGGGAAGGTGAAGTGAAGGAAGGAGGGGGGAGGAGAAAGAAAAAGAAGAAGAAGAAGAAGAAGAAGAAGACGGGATATACGAGTTCGTGAATGAAAAAGGGGAGAAACGAAAAGGTACCCTCCAATACGAGATTCTTTCAGTTGATCTCGTAGCTTTTCAGATGAGGTGAGGCGAGAAGAAAGAGGAAAGAAAGTGGAGAATGAGAGAAGGTAGACCTCTATCACGCGATTCTACCGACAACTTCGTAAATTTCAATTTATACGCGTGTCCGGCCATTTCGTTCGGCCGTTTAAGTGCCACGCGAACGACGCTACTAAGCCGCATATGTGCAAACTCGAAGAACTCGCAGGTGATTTCTTCTAATTTTTCTTATTTTTATTATACTTCTTCTCTTATCCTTATTCTATATTTCTTTTTTCTTCTTCTACTACTTCTTATCCAATGAGGATTAAGATTAATATAAAAATTCTGTAAACGATGCATACTGGATAGGTTTGAAGTCACTAGATGAGTTAATTAGTTACTAGATTATTTGAAAAATACGATTAATCGTTTTTGAGAATTTTATTAGGTTAGATATTTTTATCTTATTGTAAAAATTATTCTAAGCATAATTTCTCATACTAACGTAATTAAGAACTATTAAAAATCGTGAATAACATCGAATAAAATATTACATGTGCAAGCTCTAAATATTTACAGATGTATTTTTCAAACTCTTCTTTTTTTTTCTTTCAATCACGATTAAGATAAATGTAAAATTTCGATAAACGATGCATACAGGTTGAGTTCTTAGTCGTGATATGAGTTAAAATGTTATTAGATAATCTTAAAAATAAAATTATCACATTTTTAAGAATTTTTTTAGGTTAGATTTTTGTATCGGATTGTAAAAGTAATTGTAAAGCAAAATTTATGAAACTGCAAACGTAATTGGAAGTTATTGAAAAAACCGAACGCTGCTCTCAATTATTTTTTGTTCATTTCTTTCTTATGAATGCTAAAACTGATCGTCAAAATTGAAAAATCAAAGTTTCGAGAAAGAAGACAAAGGAATTCGATTAATATCTTTTTATATATTCGTTCGATTTAAAGTTTTTTTATATTTTTTTTGTTTCCAA
Source organism: Polistes fuscatus (assembly GCF_010416935.1). Classification (NCBI taxonomy): domain Eukaryota; kingdom Metazoa; phylum Arthropoda; class Insecta; order Hymenoptera; family Vespidae; genus Polistes; species Polistes fuscatus. The sequence goes on along the minus strand of NW_025113086.1, from coordinate 1,484,513 downwards.
AAGAGTGATGAAAAAAACAAGAAAGAAAAAACAAACGGTACAATTCGCGTTGAATTTTTTAAAATATACTTTTAAATTCAATTTCCAGATTGACTTTCAGTTCACCTAAACAAGTTTGTCGTCATGGCGTAGAGTGAACCGATAAAAATGGTTTGCTACTTCGACGCTTTCTTTCTTTAATCGGATCCACGTAATTAGAGTTGCACGAGAGAAACGTTCTCTGCAACTGTCACTCAATCAGGAATTAATACCGAGGCGTATAATTAGCTAGGCGTTTTCCGTCGACGACATTAACGACGACGAAGTTCCAATTAATTTAATATCACGAGTTTCGAAATCATTTTTTCACATTTCATTCTCTTGTTCGTCCTGCAAATTCGATCCTTTACATTTTTATCATTCTATCGAATTTCATTCTATGAATTTACCAATAAAAAATAACGATGAGTAATAAAAATTGATCAGAACAAAACAAAATAATAATCAATAAAAATCATTCAATTTAAATAAATATTTATAAAAACAAAAATTACATAATATTTGATAAACATTTTATTAAAAACAAATAAAGAATATAATAACAAGCGTATGAATTTTATAATTGATTAATTTATCAGCTAATATGTTGATAAGCTAGTAAAAAAAGAAAAAATAATAATAATAATAATAATAAAAAAATAAGAAAATATAAATGTGGGAAAATTGTGTCTCACTAGAAACACAGAAGCAAACGTTGTTTCCAACTGTCTATTTCTCGCGTTCTCTTAGCGTCTCGTTTAATCAAGGCCGAATGTTTTACGTTCTATCATTAAAAGCGAAATGGCTCGTGTTATACTTGAATGCATAAACTTGAACGGTAATATGGAGGTTTTACGTCGGTTTTATTTAAATAAAGCTTCACCATTCTCTTTACTTTCCTTTCCCATTTCTTCTTCTTCTTTTTCTTATTTAAAACATCTATCTCTTCTATTTCTTAAATATAGAATAAAGATTTTAAAATCAATTAATTACGCTTACGCTTAAATATATTTATTTAACGTAAACGAAGACTAAATGAAATGTTTCTAATTACGAAAATATTTGAAAAATAATAATATAAATAATTGTTTGTTTATATAAATGATTAGTTAAACTCAGTTTGAGATAAGTTGAGTCAAAAGTTATTGGGTGATTTTAAAAATGAATTTAAACAATATTTTTTGAATTCAGTTTCCTAATAAAATTGTATAATAGTAATTTTAACAAATATTTATTTAAAATATATAAATTTAAATTTCTATTATTACTTATTTATTAAACTTTTTTAATTAGATCTAAATAAAAATAAAATGAAATTCTAATTACTTTATTATAAAGCTGACGTTACGAGGACACGTTACTTTTTCATCTCAATTAAAATAAAAAAAATGTAATTTTTTTTGTGTAATAAATAATAAATATAATTAAAGATGAAATCCTTGTAACATTTATAGCCATATATATTCCACTTACATTAGTAACATAATTGGACTATTCGACACGTCACATAAAAGTCTCAGAATTATTTACGATGGGCGTGTCCTACATGAAGTTATGTTACCTGTGGTATCATTGATGTTGTCTGTGAGATCAATCGATCCAACGATTTTACTACGGATTGACCAACCCCTAAAGGAAAAGGTAAACAATATTTTATCTTGCTTATTAGTATATAAAAGACATACATAAAGTTATCATTTTTTGACGTCATTGATTGGTTATCTGAGATCAATTGATTTGTCTCGATTTTATTACGAACTGAAAAAAATAATGTTCAGATATTCGATTATGTTTTATTGCTTATTTCGGTGTCTGTTCTTGTATTTAATAATTAATTTTACAATTAATATTATTTAGATATTTCTAAAGATTACAAAAGACCGAATAAATATTAAAATTTGATTGTTATAAATAATTGTAAAATGTAATAATAATTTTAATGAACATATTACAATATTGATCATAAAAGTATAAATAACAAAACTATGAGGTCTGTATTGCATACACAAATGTTCAATAATTTGTTAAAGATCCTATATGAAATCATACTAATTTAAAAGTACTTTCCAAACAAAACAAATTAAATTACACGTGGAAACACTTTGAAAACAATTTCATCTCACAAACTGCTGGCAACAAGTAAAATGATCTGACAACGATTCAGTTCTACCGGCGCCAAACAAAACAATCCCGATTATAGTGTTAAAAAACAATCAGAAATATAATAAATTGAATCATTTTGATAATAACAAACGTATGAAGTTTATAATGAACAATTTATCATCCAATTCGTTCGTAAGGAAAGAAAAAAGAAAAGAAATATTATAAATATTATAATATTAAAAACAATCAAAAATATAATAAATTGAATCATTTTGATAATAACAAACGTATGAATTTTATAATGAACAATTTATCAGCCAATTCGTTCGTAAGGAAAGAAAAAAGAAAAGAAATATTAAATACATTATAATATTAAAAACAATCAAAAATATAATAAATTGAATCATTTTGATAATAACAAACGTATGAATTTTATAATGAACAATTTATCAGCCAATTCGTTCGTAAGGAAAGAAAAAAGAAAAGAAATATTAAATACATTATAATATTAAAAACAATCAAAAATATAATAAATTGAATCATTTTGATAATAACAAACTTATGAATTTTATAATGAACAATTTATCATCCAATTCGTTCGTAAGGAAAGAAAAAGAAAAGAAATATTAAATACATTATAATATTAAAAACAATCAAAAATAATAAATTGAATCATTTTGATAATAACAAACGTATGAATTTTATAATGAACAATTTATCAGCCAATTCGTTCGTAAGGAAAGAAAAAAGAAAAGAAATATTAAATACATTATAATATTAAAAACAATCAAAAATATAATAAATTATATAAAATAATATAACGTATAACAAACGTAACAACAATACATATATATTGATAATAATAAATATAACAAACGTATGAAGTTTATAATGAACAATTTATCAGCCAATTCGTTCGTAAGAAAAATAGAAAAAAAAAGAATAAAAAATGAAAGTAAAAAAGAATAAACAACAATAAAACGACAAATAAAAAGAAAATTATAAGAAAAAAAAGAAAATGAAAAAATATGGAAAGTAAGGGGGAGGGTTGGGGGGGAGGAGTTCTCAAAGGAGTCAGACAGACGGACACTCGTGCACCTCTTCTTTTTTTAAACTTAATATTTTTTTCCTACTAACGCAACTTACATTGAAATAAAAAGAGAGAGAGAGAAAGAGATAGGGTTGTAAGAAAAAGATAAAGAGAAAAAAAAAAAGGGATTAAGTGCAAAAGAAAGAGAAAGAGAGAAAGCAATATAACTCGCGTGAACCGCGTAGGTTGGCTAACGAGCTCCTTGGAGGAGTAGTCGAAGATGTGTACGTCGTATCCTGGCATGCTCTCGTTATCCTCGAACCAGAACCACGAGTTGGAAGGATGAGGATGAGGATGAGGATGAGGATGAGGACGACAAGGATGAAGAGAAGAAGAAGGTCGAGGAGAAGGACGAGGAAGAAGATGAGGACGACTGGGATGCCGTCGTGTGTTCCCCTGTAAGATGCGCGGCCCACGAAAGGGGGCACCAGTTAAAGGGTGACTTAATCACCCTGTCGCATCTTGAAATCGCGCAAAAATCGGCTATTAAACTGTAACGTCCGATCGGAACTCTCACATTCGTGGAGATTCTTTCAACGAGTGTGAGAGAGAGAGAGAGGATACTTCGACGATACTTCGTCTTTTGATACTCTTGGCTAATTGCGTTCACGCGGATATCTTTCTACACGTTTTTCTCACTTTTTATGCATGCTTCTTCTTCTTCTTCTTCTTCTTCTTATTCTTATTCTTCTTCTTCTTCTCTTTATGCGCAAGATTTCTGTTTGTTTTTTCTTTCGTTTGTTTCTTTTTGTTTCTTGCTTTTCCTTTTTCTTCACATTTTTTTGTTTTCACTGTTTCATTTCGAATAAGTCAGATTTTTATTAGAGATCGTTTAAATATTCTTTTTTACCTTTTTTTTTTTTTATCTATTTAATATATTGACATTTATTTTGGTTCGTTATTGATCAAGATTTATGGTACTTTTCTTCGTTTGATGTGGGTTTTGATCTTCTTCTTTATTTTGTTTTTTTTTTTGAACGGGTGCAATTTCTTTTTTCTATGCCTTCGTTTTTTGTTTTTTGTTTATTTTTGGAGTAAATTTAACCCTTTGCACTCGAGACCTTCGAACCAGCAACTAGAGAAAATTTCGGCCAAATTAAAGTAGACATTTTACAGATACTTTAAAAACATTTATAAACAAACAAGCGTATAGAAATAATCAAATATCATCAGTTTATTCATTTATATGCCGAAAAAAACAAACTTTGATAAATACTACACTCTGTAATTAGTTTTGGTTGAGTTGACACTTGAAATATCGGCCGGGCGCCGTATCGGCGCCGCTCGAGTGCAAAGGGTTAAATCAGATTTTGTTTGATAAAGGTTTATTGATTTTTCATTTTGATTTATTAATTAAGGTTTACGTCAACTTTCTTCATTAGATTTTAGCTTTAATTTCTCGTTTGCTTCTTTTTAAGTAGGAATACATTCTTTACTTTGTATACAGATTCATATGCAACTCTGATGCAACCCTGAACATCCGAATTAACATAATTCATTTATACTTCTTCATATCAAAGTAGCATAAAGCAATTTACTGAAGAACCCAAACCCACGCATCGACTTGCACACCAACAAACATAATCAAAGTATTATAAATTTTCTTAATTTTCTATTATTACAGACCATACACTCTTAACAATTCCTAAAAATACTTGAATAATTGAATTAAAATAAACCAAAACTAGATACCCGAACATCCGAAATTAACATAATTCATTCATTTAATAAAAATAACAAAAAATCCCATTACTGCATCATATCAAAGTATCATAAAACAATTAATTGAAGAACCCAAACCCACGCATCAACTTGCACACCCACAAACGTAATCAAAGTATTATAAATTTTCTTAATTTTCTATTATTACAGACCATACACTCTTAACAATTCCTAAAAATAATTGAATAATTGAATTAAAATAAACCAAAGCTAGATACCCGAACATCCGAAATTAACATAATTCATTTATTTAATAAAAATAACAAAAAATCCCATTACTGCATCATATCAAAGTATCATAAAACAATTAATTGAAGAACCCAAACCCACGCATCGACTTGCACACCCATAAACGTAATCAAAGTATTATAAATTTTCTTAATTTTCTATTATTACAGACCATACACTCTTAACAATTCCTAAAAATACTTAAATAATTGAATTAAAATAAACCAAAACTAGATACCCGAACATCCGAAATTAACATAATTCATTTATTTAATAAAAATAACGAAAAGTCCCATTACTGTATCATATCAAAGTATCATAAAACAATTAATTGAAGAACCAAAACCCACGCATCAACTTGCACACCCACAAACGTAATCAAAGTATTATAATTTTTCTTAATTTTCTATTATTACAGACCATACACTCTTAACAATTCCTAAAATACTTGAATAATTGAATTAAAATAAACCAAAGCTAGATACCCGAACATCCGAAATTAACATAATTCATTTATTTAATAAAAATAACGAAAAAGTCCCATTACTGTATCATATCAAAGTATCATAAAACAATTAATTGAAGAACCAAAACCCACGCATCAACTTGCACACCCACAAACGTAATCAAAGTATTATAATTTTTCTTAATTTTCTATTATTACAGACCATACACTCTTAACAATTCCTAAAAATACTTGAATAATTGAATTAAAATAAACCAAAGCTAGATACCCGAATATCCGAAATTAACATAATTCATTTATTTAATAAAAATAACGAAAATCCCATTACTGCATCATATCAAAGTATCATAAAACAATTAATTGAAGAACCCAAACCCACGCATCAACTTGCGAACCCACAAAATACAATCAAAGTAGATTTTCCTTAATTTTCTATTATTTCAAACCACTCCTATTCTTGAAACAATTCTTAAAAGACACTTGATAAATTGATTGAAAAGAAGAAAAAAAAGAAAAAAGAAAAGTCAAAAGAAAGAAGACAGTGGTGTCTTGGGATGTCGCTCGAGCTAGCAAGTAACGATAGCGGTCGGTCATTGTCTTCAGTATTATCGAGACGGGCATCTTTCAACGCCTCTTCTCGTTTGCGGAGGCGGACGAAAGAAAAAGACTCCTCTTCCCTCTAACACCTTTATTTTTTATCTCCCATACCATTTCTTTCTCTTCCTTCTTCATCTACCAACGTTATTTACCTTTTTTACCCTTTTTTATTTTTATTTTATTTTCTTCCCCTCCACCCTCCCCTCATTCCCATCGCTCTCCCACTTTCTTCTTTCTCGTATTTTATTTGTACTCTTTCCTTTTCTTCCTATTTTTCCTTCTTCTACTTCTTCTTCTTCTTCCATTTTCTAACGGGTCTCGTTGCACTATAGAGAATATAGTAAAAGAAAAGTAAAAAAAAGGAAAAAAAAGTGACGAGACGATTACGATTAAATACTACGATACTCTACGTCTCCACCTCCGTTGTACCTCAGAACCCAAACGGATGGATGCACCCAACGGCAAAAGAAAAAGACCTCTGGCTTCACCTTATCCATTCTTTCAAGCCGTAGAAATACAAGAGTAACGTGACGATAACGTTAACCCTCCCTCCCCCGTCCCCTTCCCATCCAACCCCTCGTCCCTTTACCCTAAACCACCTCTCTCCTTTCCTCCCCCCGTGCCCCCTGCCACCAACCCTCTCGACTGGTACGACGAAGCGGAAAATTATAAATAATGACGAGCCTTTAGATCCGAGTTTTCTTTTCTGATTCCTGGCTTGAACTTCGCTCACACCCTCGGTTCATCCTCACTAAACCCCCGTCCCCTTGGAACCCCCCTTGCGAGACGTTCGTCACGACTACGACGTTCCTGATGACCAAGAAAAAGGGTCGACGTTGAGAAAAGACTCGGTTGGTGGTTCCAACGTGAAACCTCCTTTTATACTATTTCACAGTTTATCTTTTTTTTTTTTTAAACGGGATTTAGGGGTATCGTTAGAAAAAAAAAAAAGTAAAAAAGATAAACAAATATCGGGCACAGTGACCGATATTTTTGTCGTATCGATAACCCGTCGTAACGATGAAAGACCCCCTTCGGGAAGATTTTTTACTCGATCACAAGTATTTCCGTTCTCGTTTGCCAGTCTTGTTCAGATGTGAGAACTTTGGGTGAGATTTTTTGGAGATAATGACGATGATGTCGTTTCATGGAATGTAATTAAAACTAAAATAGGGTGTCCTATAGTTTGAAATTCATTTCTCGTATTGTTTATAAGAAACGGATTCATACTTCAATTTTAATTGTTTTTATTTTTTTTTTGTAATTTCAATGAAATGTATTTTGTTGGTCGAAATTGTTACTATACTGACTGCAATCACAAAAGCAATATACATTTGTTTAATTAATATATATTTTTTTTACATTTAATTATGTAAATTAATGTATTTAATTTAGTAATTTTAAAATTAAAAATTTAGTAAATTTTTTTTTACATTTAATTATGTAAATTAATGTATTAATGTATTTAAGTTTAATTATACACCTTTGAAATATTGTTAACGTTATTACGTTCTTAACAAAATATTTAAATCGTTTAATAATAATTCGTATAATATTCAAAGATTTTCGAGTAAATAAATTAAGAATATAAAAATAATATTGATTTATTTCATAATTATTTTTCAATAGCTAATTAAATTAACTTGATAAATAAAATCCTACAATGAAATTAATAACCAAAATTACTACCTAAAAACTAAATTACTTTGAAATAGTATACCTAATAACTCGAAAGAATAATAAATTCTAGGTTTTCATATAACATAGTTTCACAAAAAACGACATTTTTTAGGAACTTACCTATCACGTCATAGAAAGGTTACCTGAATTTTTGTATAATTTCTAAAAATGACGATAAGAAAATTCTACCCGATATTTGAGATCTTCGAATCGATTAGTAGCAAAATCGAAGAGATCGGAAGATCATTGAGTTTTTCTTTTTCCTGTTTTTTTTTTTCGAGTCATCTTTTTACATGGCGCTTGTGCGCGCGTGCACACGCACACGATGAGTTGAACGGTTGAAAGGAGTTACCTCGACGGTGAGATAACGAGACTGAGAACCCACTCTTCTCTATCTTTCTATCTTTATCTCATTTCTCTCATTCTCTCTCTTCTGAAGACTCAGCAGACCGGATGCGACGATTATCCCTAGCGATACACAACGAGGAGCCGATCGTTAAGGAGATGTCGGTTGTGCTGGACCGTTCGTGGAAACTTCTGCGGCACATGAATCCTTCTCTACATGCTGACGCGTCTACGCTTTAACGAACATTGTTCTCCATAACTACCCCCATCCCCCATCCCCCATCTTCCCCCCTCTAACCCTTCCACCGCTTGATCCACTCTTCCTCCCTCTCTTCATTTCCTTTCTTAAGAGAACTTCACTACTATTATTCTTACATTGTTCGTCTCTCGCACGAAGATGGACGCTAATAAAGGATTATAGTTGTAGTTTACTTACTGAGTCACGGAAATCTATCGTGAGTTAAAATGTCATTTATTTGAGGTTAGAAATGTTTTTACAAAGCTTTCCCGTAACGTCAATGACAATTTTTTTTTTATTGAAATATTATTTAGAACAGATAAGTTAATGTGTGCAATTAACTTATCTCACTGGGGGCCACTGATAATTCTCCGCACATGGCCTAAGTGTATTTCTTTATTTTGGTTCGATTAACAAAATGGCGACATAGTGATGTCTTGTACTTTGAAATGTATTTTTATGCAACTTCACTACTATTATTCTTACATTGTTCGTCTTTCGCACGAAGATGGACGCTAATAAAGGATTATAGTTGTAGTTTACTTACTGAGTCACGGAAATCTATCGTGAGTTAAAATGTCATTTATTTGAGGTTAGAAATGATTTTACAAAGCTTTCCCGTAACGTCAATGACAATTTTTTTTTCATTGAAATAGTATTTAGAACAGATAAGTTAATGTGTGCAATTAACTTATCTCACTGGGGGCCACTGATAATCCCCCGCACGGGGCCTAAGTTTATTTCTATATTTTGGTTCGATTAACAAAATGGTCTTGTACTTTTGAAATGTATTTTTAGGCAACTTCACTATTAAACCAACAGATCGATCGTGAGTTCTATTCAAACCCAATTTGGTCGTATTGATCTTAAACTAATGTAGCATACTCTAACTTTAAGCAAAAATAAAACAATTGTTATTTTCAAAGAAATAAATTACAGTCAATTGTTTTGAGTTATCACGGATGTATTCAAAAACCAATTGTTCCATATTGTTTTTAAGTTAAAACAGCATACTTTAACTTCTAAAAACAATAAACTAGCTATAATTCAAAAAAATTGAACGTTGAATCTAAATTGAATAAAAAGAATTATATCTAAAAAAATTCAATTCTCTTAAATATTGTTCTTAAACTATCACAGCATACCCCAACTCCAACTAACCAACAATAAAACATCAACGTACCCACATTTACGAAAGAGCAAAAAAATGGGGGATAACAAAAAATCTTCCAAAAGAATATGATAAGGTTAAAAAGAATTGAAATAAAAGATTTGGAGGAAATAGTAGGAATCCGTAAAGTGTGGTGGGGAGGGGGGGGTAAAGGAGAGTGTTCAAAGGAGAACGCAAGAGCGCCTCCTCCTTTTTCTGGCACTCGCGGTGATCGGACACCAGGAGTATCCATCGAGGTATTCGAGACTCTTGTAGCCTGTCCTCAGTGGATGGACCACGGGGACCACGGCGGTGGGTGAGCACCAAGGTGAAGGTGGAGAGAAGTGCGGTAGATCAAAAGGTGCCGCCACTGGGACTTCTCTGAGGCCCCGTCCAAGGTATAGGATTACCGACTCGCCACAGGCCAGGTTATTCCTCCTAATAGCCTGTATTGAGTTAGGATGCTTGTATATAGTAGTTTCGAGCTTGGCCTCTACTCCTTCTTCTTCTTCTTCTTCTTCCTCCTCCTTCTCCTTCTCCTCCTCCTCTTCCATTCCTCTTCTTCTTCTTCTTCTTCTTCTTCTTCTTCTTCTATTTCTTCTTCTCTTAATACCCAAACGAATAGTATATACCTCCGTTTCTCTTCCATCTCATCGCGGAGGTCTCATGCAATGGTTACTAACGCGTACACGAGAAAAGAGAAAGAGATAAAGATAGAGAGAGAGAGAGAAAGGAAAGGACTCCCCATTCGTAGTCGACGAAGCGTAAGCTGTAGACACGACGTGTCGTCAGGTTCACAATAGACCTTTACGAAAGCATACACCTACTCGAGACACTGCGCGGATTCTCTTCGGATAAAGTACACCTACTCAAGAATCGACTGACTCTTTTTCAATCTGTCTTAGATTGCTAAGACATTGAACACGATTGCATCTTTAAGGGACAGGTGTTGAACCCTCCCCTATTCTTTCATTCCTTCTTTTTATTTTTTTTTGTATTTTTGAAGCTCATACAAAGACCGTATGTCTTGACCGTAGGTCAAGTATTCCAGTATCATTTGAATCTTTGATTTAATAACAATGTCTGTATTTTTATTATCTAACTTGAACAATCTTAACGTTTTGGTAATAATGATCAATCATTCAGGTATTTTGATTTATAATTTATATGTTATAGTGTTGTATATATTTTGTATTATTCAACAAACGTATTGAACATTCATTCAAAAAGGAATGCACGAAAATTCCATTAGAAGATAGCAAACAGTACCGCTGCAAGTTCCTCAGCTGAATGTTCTCATGTTCGAGCTATCGAGTGACTTACTACCGTGATACGATCGGACCTAATACACCTAATGAGCTTAAGCCTATTTTTGTCGATCGTGTAAGGCTACGGGCGACAAGACGCGACGCAGTCCTCGGTCAATCAATCAGAGGCTTCTGTGGTGCGCCATTATATACGGCCGATAAATAACACCGACCGGTCACCCGTTCACCACTCCGTGTTGTTCAAGCTTTCTTCTGACCTAATGGATTCAACGTGATCGTTCTTGCTAAAGCTATTGCAACGCCGATGCAATACCAATGTGCTACCGTACTCCAACTAGTTACTAATTTTCAACTTGTTTTAACTTTTAATCTGTACCTTTTTTCTTCATTCAACTGTTCTCATCTAGATGGATAATTGGAATTCGGTAAAAACTACTGATTACTATCTGTTCAATTTTTTGTTTTTAATCATCTCCGTTTTAGAAGTATCCGCGATGAAGAAGAAAAAACTTTGATGCTATCTTTATGTAGTAATCATATTTATGCAACAAATAATAGCAAATGTGAGGTTAGGTAGAAGTGTCTGAAAATAAAATTTAATAACAAGTGCATACAGTCGGGTACAAAAGTTTTCCTTAAGTTAAAAAACATGAAATTATTAGGACAATTAATTGACATTTTTAGCTAACAATTAATTGGAATTATATTTTTTTGTGGAAAGAAACTTAGATAAAAGAATTACTCTCTCTGGTTTGACAAATTTTAACTGAATGGCAGAAATTAAGTGTAGAATTTGATGGTGGTCCCTAAACTAGAAATAAACGAAAAGATTGAACCCTCTTCACGCTTATTCGGCATCAAGACGGATAAATTAGAAACGAGACGCAGAATAGAAAAAAGAATTTGGCTTGCCGATTGTGCGACTATTCGAGCAACTTTCAGTGTGTTAGAATGACTGATCCCTTTAGAGGGCCATTTAGCCGATAGATACCGATCTCGATAGGGGTAACGAATTCATTCCTTTTTTTTCTCTCTGGAATCTCTGACAACGACTAAAGCCTTAACGTTGGCCTTTCGATACGTAACCACGAACGAGTGTCAGGTGTTTCGGGCCAGGTGTTTCTTATTTTAAGATAAAAAAATTAGGACCAAATTTTAATATATTGAATGTCATTTAAATTCTCAACTTTCCGAAACTTTATTATTATTTTTTATTTAAATGACACAATATTATTTTAATGTTTCGAGAATTTGAAGCTAATGTTCAGGTTATGTAAAAAGTAATGAGTTTCGAATTGATTTTAATATGTTTTTTCAAGATAAATAAAATAAAATAAACTTTGTTAATTTTAATAATTAATTCTTCTCTCTAAAGAAGATTAAGTAATAATGAGACTAAATATTTTCAACAAATGATAAGTATGATCACTAAAATAATTTTAGGTTAACTTTTAGGTTATGTTGATAAGATCCTGAAAAAAAGACAATATTAAAAATACCTAATGAACTATTAGACACAAAACGTGTAAATTAACAAACGTAAATTAAATGTAAATTAACAAAAATTTAAAATAAAATAAACTTTGTTAATTTTAATAATTAATTCTTCTCTCTCTAAAAGAAGATTAAGTAATAATGAGTTTAAATATTTTCAACAAATGATAAGTATGATCACAAAAATAATTTTAGGTTAACTTTTAGGTTATGTTGATAAAATCCTGAAAAAAAGACAATATTAAAAATACCTAATGAACTATTAGACACAAAACGTGTAAATTAACAAACGAATGTAATAAAATTAAAAACAAAAACCCCAATATATTATCGATCTTACGAAAAATAAAAATGCAATCTAACCTAAAAGTGTGGATAACAAAAAAAAAAGTTAACAAACAAACTAAAATTGATAGATAGTTTGAATCTTTTATCATTACTTAACTCAAAGCGTGCTAGAGAAGGTAAGGAAAGTCGTAGTATGGCGGCAGGGTTGCTGTACCATGTTCGCGTAGGTGCTTACACACGTTCGAAGCTAGGAGGGTAGGAAAGGATCAGAGAGAGAGAGAAAGAGGAACAAGGTAACCAGAAAGTGCAAGAGAAAGTGAGAAAGCAAGAAAGAAATAGAGAGAGAAAGAGAGAGAGAGAGATTAAGGAAGAAGAAGGAAGAAGGCAAGCTTTGTTGCCTTAGGTGGAAACGTAGAGACGAGATGAGGGTTTCAGTAAAGTAGGAGTAGGAAGAATAGGTGTAAGTGGTGGTAGAGGTTTGCGAGGAGGGATGGGTTGGAGGGGGGGTGGTCGGAGGTGGACGAGGTGGAGATATTAGCGAGACAAATAGCTGGGCTGGTTTGGCCTGAGCGTACGCTTCTATTTCCCATGTTTGCGCGAATACGTGAGAAGGGGTTGTGCGCAAAGACTACCTTAGGTTTAATGCGCAAGCGTATAAATATATATATACGTATATATATGTACGTAGGTATGTGTATGTGTGTGTCTATATATGTATAAAGGTACATAGTAAGGGCTAGTAGAAACCTTCGTGTACTATAACTCGAGTAACCGATGCTTGTACGCGGCTCATGCCAGCTACTACGCGAATAAGCGGAGCTTAGTCCCACGTATTAGCATATGAGCGCTGCCTAATTAACGCTACGACCACCGCACTGTGCGCTAAGGGGCATTAAATAATGTAAACCTCCAAGCTCCGCCATTGTCTTACCAAAAGCCCTTCGTAAAACTAGAGTTAAGTCGTGGAATCGTCCGAGATTTCCCTCGTGCCAAAACCCACCACCACCCTGCCCCTCTCTCCTCCTTGTGACTCTTCCTTGACGTTTTCACTCTAAACTTCATTCTCATCTTCTTCTAACTTATACGATTCGTGTATCGTTTTTAATAGATTTTAATAAAATTATTGAAGATTATAGATTTGTTGTCGATTAATTTGCTTCTCATAGTTAATTGTTGTTAATTTTGTTGTTGTTATAAAATAAAAAAGCAATATTATATCCTTAATTTATTACTAATACTATTTTTGAATTATTGGAATGAACAATACGATGAACAGCATTGATATTTTGAAAGTTAGAACCGATCAAGGTTGGATATATATTGTCAGGTAATATTAAAACGTAGCTGGCAGAAGCTAACTGCGGGGATAAATTTATGAATGTTGGAATTCTCGGCTGGCTGCATTCCACACGAACGAACGAACTGTTCTCGACACACTGAATTGTCGCTCTCATTAGTGGACTCTCACTCTTTCAATCCTATTTCTTCTTTTTTCTATCATCGGTTAGTTTATTATACGATTGATATGCGATTGCCATAGGTCTTTTAACTATACTTTCAGAAGCATAAGAAATCTCACTAAACTTTTATGAATTTTCATCGAAAAACATGGAAAGTCATTTCGTCAAACGATTGGTTGCTTCGAATACTGTGCTGAACCAATAGGTGATTACGATTCTACGATGTAAGAGAGTCGACTTCGAACATGTTAATTCGGATCTCGTGGTCTCACGAGGAATTAGGTGGGCGTAGTATCACGATGTTGATACTACCTATGCGATCGTAAATGTCCTACGAATTCGAAAGATACACGTTATGTTACGAGAAGAATTGAAATGTTCAATTTTATCTCTGATGGACTCATCTCGTTATTGATTATAATCAAATTGACATATTTTTATTTTACGTATTATTTTATATTAGTATTAGAATATTAACACATATATGTTTCTATTTCTATTATTTATAATATTATTATAATTATATATAATAATATTTAGTAATTTGATATTTTAATATAAAATATTATATCGAATAGAGTGATTTTTAGATATTAATTATAAGAATTTTCAACATTATTAAAATTACAATAAATAATCTAACAACAGATGAATCGTTAATCTCCAAAATTTTTAAATAAATTTACGAACAATACAAAATCCATTAAAAAAAACCACAATATAATAAATACAATGAATTCACATATACGTAACTTTTGTATTCCAATAATATAATTTATTACCAATAATCCTAAACGGGTTTATCTTCATAAAAATTCAAAATAAAAATGAAAATGAAAGAGTACTCTATCTGACAACTTAATACGAGAAAGTGAGTAAAGAGACTCTAGTTGGGAGAAAGGAGGGGGGATAGGGGGAGGGGGGTGAGAGTAAAAGAAAAAACTTAATAGAAACCATACACAAACTCACACACACACACATATATAAACACATATCCGCATGATTTTGTATGCAGGAGTACTATCCAGAACGGGTAGATAAAGCGTTCGTTCGATAAGTCGCAGCTCGGTAAGCGGTTACGTATTCGACGACTCATCGAATAAATACCAAGACTGGTATACGTGTGTATATATCAACGAGCGGCTTAACAGAGCTTTAATAAATATCCCTTGAAAGTCTAACGTATATCCCGACTTGGACGATACTGCGAGAAGGCATTAAAACGATATTTCGTAGTCGAGAACGTGAAATGTTTTCCATGTGTTATAATATGTGTGTATTTGTAAGTGTTTAGAAACATATAAATCTGTGAGAAAAAAAAAGATACTGAAATAAAGAATAAGAGAAAAAGAGAGAGAGAGAGGATGATGATAATAATGATGATGATGATGATGATGATGATGATGATGATGAGTGAAACGAATGGAAACGTCAGAAGGCAGGTAGATATAAACAGGTATTGTCGTGTGAGACTGTTTAACACAACACTACAGTGAAATCGAAATTAAAGATTGAATAAAAGGATCTTCGTCATTTGATCGTTGTTTATTTTATTATAATAATAATGATGATAATAATAATGATAATAATAATGATAATAATATTAATAATAATAATAATGATAATGGAAATAAAAATTATGCTTACGTGTAACAAAAGCTGAATATCTTTGAGGGTAGAAATGAAAGAGAGAGAAAGAAGTCTTTTAAACGAAGAAATTCCTTTCATTCTTGTGTATGTATGTATGTATGTATGTATGTATGTGTATGATTGTGTGTTTGTGTGTCTGTGTGACGGACGTCAAAAGGAAAGGTGATTCGAGTGGAAAGAGGACTATGACACAATGAAGACGTTTCTCTCGCTCAATCAAGATCACTATGCTCGTGTTCAAAGGGACCTGTTTCTATCTCTTTCTTTCTATCTTTTTTTTATTCTTCTTTCTTCTTCTTCTTCTTCTTCTTTCTTCCTGTCTTTTTCTAGATTTCATCGTCAGCATGGTTATTCCTATCTAATGGATATAACACGTAACGTTAGAGTAATGTTTGTTTCTTTATTATAATAGAATCTTTCACATAGCCTTCCTTAGAATTCAATGTAATATAAAAGGCTAACACTTATGTTGGTACAATTTATAATCTTTTGTTAAAAGACACTATACTTCACGTTAATTCGATAATTATCTATTCTAATTGCTAATGCTCGTTTAGATTTGGAAGATTAATGAAATAAGAGAGCTTGAATTAGGTCAAATTAGATTTATCTTTTTATATGAAAGAAATGTATGTTGAACAGTTTCATGAAGATGAAAAAGAATTATCAAAGTATTGTTCTATTTTATCCTTTTAAATTTAATCGCAATTTTAGATCATATTTATTATTTATTATTACTGTTGAGAATAATATAAATCTTTGATAAAAGATAAAATTTATTGAAATCTCATTTTAAATTATAAATTTCTAATATTTTTTCAGGCTGCTAAATATTATGACATATTATAAAAATATTGTAAAACAAATACAAAATGTAAAAATGATATACAAAACTTAATAGAAATAAGGCTTTTTTTAAAATCAGAATTAAGAAACTAAATTTCATTAATTTCATTGAAGATTGTTAGTTTTAGATAACTTTTCAATTGATATTTGCTATTGAGGAATGATTACTATTAAAAGAAATGTTATATTAGATGCAATTAGAATAATATTTGTTTCTTAAATTATTCAACATCATTGCCACAATCTTCCTTAGAATTCAATATGATACAAAAGGCTACAACTCATGTAGGTACAATTTATATTCTTTTGTTAGAAGACACTATACTTCACGTTAATTCGATAATTATCTATTCTAATAGCTAATGCTCGTTTAGATTTGAAAGAAGAATGAAAAGAGAGAAGTTAAATTAGACTAAGTTAGATCAATCTTTGAAATGAAAGAAAATATGTTAAACAGTGTCATAATTTGTAATCTTGATTTGGAAACATATTATTAGAGTATATTTCTATTTTAGGATTCTAAATTAAATTTTAGATAATATTTAATTATACTTTTACTAAATAAATTATTGAGAAATACTGTTAAACAATTTTAACTTTAAAAGTGAGAAAAGGTTGAACAGTATTATAAAAAGATGATCATGGTACTGTTCTATATTTTAAGTTTTTAGGCTAAATAAAATTGTATCATTTATTATACTACTTACTATTAAATAAATCATAAATATCAATGCAACTAAGTTAAAGCAAATGAAATAAAACCATTTTTATTAAAATTGTCAAACTACATTCAATATTGATAGCTTTCTGTATAAGTTAAGTCAACTACCATCTGTTACTTGAAATTGGTTACTATAAAGAAAAAAGAAGCTTTATTATATAATATAAAAATAATATTTACATCTTTATGATAATATTTATAATCATTCCCATAACTTTCCTTCAAATTTACTTTAAAATACTAAACTGATACTGTAACAAAAGTATTATAAAAAAAGTATTATAAAAAGATAATCATGGTACTGTTCTATATTTTAGGTTTTTAGGCTAAATAAAATTGTATCATTTATTATACTACTTACTATTATATAAATCTTAAATATCAATGCAACCAAAGTTAAAGCAAATAAAATAAAACCTTTTTTTATTAAAATTAACAAACTACATTCAATTCAATATTGATAGCTTTCTGTATAAGTTAAATCAATTACCATCTGTTACTTTAAATTGGTTACTATAAAGAAAAAAGAAGCAGTATTATATAATATAAAAATAATATTTACATCTTTATGATAATATTTATAATCATTCCCATAACTTTCCTTCAAATTTACCTTAAAAAACCAAACTGACACTGTAACGAAAGTATTATAAAAAAAGTATTATAAAAAGATGATCATGGTACTGTTTTATATTTTAAGTTTTTAGGCTAAATAAAATTGTATCATTTATTATACTACTTGCTATTAAATAAATCATAAATATCAATGCAACTAAGTTAAAGCAAATGAAATAAAACCATTTTTTATTAAAATTGTCAAACTACATTCAATTCAATATTGATAGCTTTCTGTATAAGTTAAATCAATTACCATCTGTTACTTTAAATTGGTTACTATAAAGAAAAAAGAAGCTGTATTATATAATATAAAAATAATATTTACATCTTTATAATAATATTTATAATCATTCCCATAACTTTCCTTCAAATTTACCTTAAAATACAAAACTGACACTGTAACACAACTAATAATTTTGGAATTAATTGAATCTCTTATTAATTATATAAACAAAATTTGTCTTCAAAAGAACATTTCTGTATCTTTAACATAAATCTCAGTACTTTAATAAATGACATCCAACAAATAAAAAAATGTAAATATCAAATACATATAATCATGTCAGTATAAGTGCGTTCTCTAAGTACTTACTTACTTACTTAGTTCTTCAGAGGTGCCAGCACACACGTTAATGACGCGTGTATTAAAAACGTGGCTGTCTTAAAATAAACGAGCCTGGGTATACTTAATGATTGATGAGGGCTGCCTCTTTGGCCTTTCCCCTTCTTCTTCGACGTTCTACGACAGTGACACTCTTCTTCTTCTTTTTCTTCTTCTTCATCTTCTTCTTCTTCTTCTTTCTTCTCTTCCTATTCCTCCCTAGCTAGAAAACAAACTGAATATTCGTGGAGTTGCATGTTTATATGAACAAATATACAGGGTGTCCGACAAATATACGATATCAAATAAGTCAAGGAAATGATTTCTGTTAGAAGAAAATTATTTGAAAAAATTATTCACCACTCATTATTTCATTGAATTGAATTCTTCTCTGGTTTTAGGAAAAAGATATTTTAAATATTTATTAATATTATAAAAACAATTGACATTAATCTTTGAATTCTTATGTTTACTTTACATAATCTTTGGTCATAAGTTTGTAGAAACTTTTTTAAACTGGTTGACTTCGTTAATACATGGTATAAGTTTGGTTATAATTTTTATGGACATTCTGTATATTACATTGGAGAATGAAGTATAAGTAAAATGTTGAAAATACATTAATATTTAAGGAGAACACAATAACAATTTGAAACTATACGTTTTTTCTCATAGTTTATTATTGTATTAGGTTTTAATGTATGTGAGAGAATTTGTATATTCATACATAGAATGATTGTACTCTGTTCTTAGAATTTTGACATGGTTTTGTATTATTTCTTAATGTAATTAGGTTGGCATATTGAACTGAGCTAATTTAAATTTTAAATTCAGAGGAGATTATGAATTCAATTCAGTTTCATTAATTGAATCATAATTAATATTTGATTTTTTATTTATTCCTTTGTCAATTATTTCTTATGAAAAATTAAAGTTTTTTTTATTCTTATGAAAATTTTGTACACGTGCGTATTTAAAATAAATTTAAATTGTATCATAAGTGATTTTTAGTTTTTGATAAAAATAAAAATGATTCATATAAGAGAGTATTAATATGTTAAAATGATTTTCTTTCGAGTTTTGTCACTGTAATTATATCCTTTTTTAGATTTTGTCGATATAATCAATTTTTTGCAATATATTTAACAGAAAATTATATTTTCTTATTCGTACAATCTATATTTTTTTAGTAAATGTAAATGTTTTCGAAACATAAACTCAATTATACTGAGAAAGTGTCAACTAATGATAGTGTCTTTTGTATGTAAATCATTTGAATGTTTATTTGAGTAAAAATATTTTATATAAATAGGCGTCTCTGTTAGAAATGTCGTCATTCAGATTATTTGTTCTATTATTTATCATCCTTCATTAGCTTACAATATGTAAAACAATAATTTTGTATTCGTATTTACGACTTATACATATTTATTAGACGATCAATTTATAGAAAAATAATAAGTCGTTTTGTTTTTAAAGAAAATAAATATGTAATGCTTGGAAATTTATTTATATTAATCAACTATTATTTCGATAATCGCAAATTAATGAGTCAAATTTATTTTAATAACAATGCAATTAGTAAAAATTGTTAACTGTTTATGTTAATTGTTTATTTTTGACGAGTCTTACATTTTATAAAAAAAGAAAAAATAATTAATACAAATACTTTTCGATGCTAATTGAGTATTGAAAAAAATCAACACAATAAAAAATAATAATAATACTTTAGTTTCGTTATACTAATCGAGTATTAATGTTCAGTGAATGTAAATCAGCGTACAAATGTTTTCGAAGTTAAGAAAAAGAAAAGAAAAAAAAAAGAAAAAGAAATGATTTCGTTAGAAGGAATATTTCTAAGGCGCCACCACGTGACTTCCGGTGATGTCAGAAAGCAGAGATCCGTCAACATAACGATCTTGCCGACGCGTTGCTTCCTTCCCTTGCGAACGACGAACGAAAAGAAAATTGTAAGACCAGAATGTAGGTGGAAGAAGGATGAAGGGCCAGAAAGGACCGTTTCGTTTCGGTCACGAACGATCGTTAAGTCTTGTCGTCCTGAATTATTCTGGATATTTTAACGAATCATGTCTAATTATTTATAATTAATCACCGGCTTTGTCACCGACTACTAAGTTCCTTGCCTCAGTCAATCGCGTAAAAAAAGAAGAAAAAGAAAAAAGAAGAAAACAGAAGAAAGAAAAAAAAAAGAAGTAAGTAAAACTTGTCACACTTTTTCATAATTTGTTATATTAACTGTTGTCTAGCTTAATATTTATTTTACAATTTATACTCGTTATACTTAAATGATTAATAATATATATATTTTAATATTCATTTTTAATTATTATATTTGAAATATTAAATATTTTTTTCATTATGTTATATATTACTAAACAATAAAAAAATAACAAATAAATAGAAATTAATTATAATAATAAATTGTCAATCAAGAAAAACCTCATAAACAATATTATAATCTAAATTCTAAATAAATAAAAGATAAGAATATAAATAAACTTGAAACAAAAAGAAACGATCAATCATCCAGCAAACATCAGACCCGTCAATTTCCAGTATTTTAAAAACGATCAAAAGCAACTGACGATTTGTTTAAAACCTAACAACGAATCCCCTACCGAATGAAACGGTGATGCATCATACTGATGCTTCTGCATCAAAAAAGAGAAGAAAAAGTAGAAAAAGAAGAAGAAGAAGTAGTAGAAGAAGAAGAAGAAGAAGAAGAAGTAGCGCCTCTAAACATCAAAGCAAAACGTGCCGCGTCTCTCCTAATTTTCTTTTTTATATTTTCTTTTTTTTTCTTTCCTTTTTTTGTTATTTCTAAACAAGAAGAAACCACATCTAGCGAGAAGAGAAGTTTAAGAGAAGAGAAGAACGGTGGGAAAACATCATAAATCCACTTTGACGGTTCGCGCCTCGACGGTGTTGTGACGTTCTCCCCTCTCCCCTTCAACACCCCTCAAACCTCTCGAAACTTGTACCACTCCAGCTAAGAGAATCCCGCCTCCTCGACCCCCGCATCATCCTTTTCCCTCATTCTCACACCCTTTTCCATCATTTCGTTAACTCGATTTTCTCTCTCATAATAAACGTCATTTATTTATACGCTACTTCGCACGAATGAACGTAAACTTTCCATCTTTCTCTCTCTCTCGTACTTTCGGTAGGATTCTGTTTCATACGACACACACTTGGTGTGAACGACAGTGAAAGAAAGAGATAGAGAGAGATTGTGTATGTGTATGTGTGTGTTTGTGTGTTTGTGTGTTTGTGTGTGTGTGTGCGTATGTTTGGAGAAAGATCGACGGTTACACGAGAAAAGTACGATACGATCGTAAATCGCAAACCGGATGAAATATACCACGTGCGTGTACGCGCTTGCTTGCATGTGAAAAACAAAGAGAGACAGTTAGTAGGACGGCCGTTAGTCAACCCTTGAAAGAAGGAGAGAGAGAGAGAGAGAAAGAAAGTAAGGGAGAAGTGGAGGAGTGAGAAAGATAGATATACTACCACCCCTATTGCTAACGACCACTATCGTTTTACGAAAAATAATGGTACTGATTACGTTACGATTAGAAAGAATTATTATGTCACTATGTTAATGTAATTATTGAATTAGTTTGTTAATATATTTTTAGAATGAAAATATCGATATTATGTTACGATTGTAAAGAGGATCATTTTTGAATGAGGATATTTGTGATTATATTACGATTGGAAAAAGTTAGGTTATGTTTGTATGCAATTGTTGGATTAATAAGCTGTTAAGTCAAAAATACTAAGTGCTATTTAAAAAAATAAAGGTAGCCTTAAAAAACATTAAACGAAAAATTTTTTTCGAACTTTTTTTTATTGCAATGTATAGTCAATCAAAAACAGATCAACTTTTGTTTTAAGTATTTTTTTCTCAGGTTATCGCAAGTATTTAAAAAATCGTGACTAGAGTTATGTGGGACACCCTTTATATTTTGATTAAGTATGTTAGTTATTAAGTTTTTTTATTGCAAAGAGGAAGGATGTGAATATTTGTTGAAATCGTTGGTAGGAATATATTTCGTTAAAAAATATTAGGTTTCAAATTATTAATTGATTGGATTGTTTGTGTATTTTGGAAATGAATATGTAACGATTAGAAACAAAAATCATATTTTTAGATAAATAATTGTTTGATTTCTTGAAAATTATATTACAATTATTATTATACTAATTATTATTATTAATATATAATTAATATATTAAGATTACCTACTATATACTACTATTTATTATTATTATTAATAATATTAATTTTATATAACAATATAATTATATATTTATATTATTATCTAATATATTTTATTAAGTTTTAATAAAAATATCATAAAAATCCGTAAATCTTTTTTTACAAAGAAAGAAAAAAAAGAACAAAATCTCCTTTTTTCTGAATTCAAATTCCTGTCCCCCCATAAAACCGAACATAGAAGGCCACTTTCCTCCCAAGTATTTTTCGATCAAACGACCAAACAAGAGATAACAGATCGCAAAGCTAACGATCGCGTAAACCGTTCCGTTCCTCCAATCAACGTTTCACAGGATCTTCCCAAGTTCTTCAGATTTTAGTTAAATTCGTAACTCTCTCCACTTTTAACTTGAAATCGTCCAATTTTTCGATAATCTCGTATTCGATCTTACAAAGGACAACCTTTTTCAAGACACATAACCGAAATCCAATCCGATCTTTTTCGAAACCGATAACAAACCAGACTGGTATAAAAATCTTGTCGACGAGTTATTTCTTATTTCGATGTCGCTCATCCAAAGATACGCAAAAAAGTATAAAATTTAAAGATTGAAAAATAAAGATAAATGAATGATCAAAGAGAAAGAGAACGACAAGAGGTTTACCCCTTTTCTGTGCTAGTAGCACGCTCCAGGAGCCATAATCGTCTTCGGAACGACGACCATCGGCGAGATTCGAACGAGAACTTTTTCACCTGGGCTCGTCCAACTGAGAAAAAGAGAAAGAAAGATAGAAAGTCAAGATGAGAGAGAGAGAGAGAAGATGTGGAAACCCCGCAGGCGTAATTAACATTCGGCACGTTTAGCCGGCTCTTCGAGTAGCTTCTTGCCACCATCCACTGAAAGAGACAGAAATGTATACCCTCCCCTCTCCACCCCCCCCTCTATCCCCGCAACTCACCAGAATACCCCCGATGACACCCCGCAGTCTTTATTATCTTGCTCCTTTTAGTGTTCATCTCATTCCCGTTTTCGTCCTTCGATTCCACGACTCGCTGATTGAGACGTGATCGCAAAATGACGTGCCTTGAACAGATATCCAAGCCATCTTTTCTATTCTATTAACGTTTTGCTTGTTTTAAAACCAACTGCTTTTTGATTGGGTCCTCATTTAGGATCGAAGTTTCGAAGTTTATTTTTAAAGGGACTATCACAATGTTTTTAATATCGTATTTGTTTAATTAATAAATGAATTTATATTTGGATTATTTCATTGACAAGTTTTTTTTTAGGGAAATTTTTTGCAATTTTTTTCTCCAATTCAAAAATATGACTTTCCTAACCTCAAAAATTGTTTACTTGTCAAACACTCATACATAATAATATTATTTAACAAATAAATTAAATCTAAGAATAAAAATGTATTAATCATTACTATTAACACTCGTGTATTTAACATTTTATTTACAATAATATGAAATTAATATTACAACAAAAATCATATCTTTTTGTAAGAATGAAACAAAAGAAACGTTGTAATACGAAAAGAACAAATGTGAACGAAGCTTAAATTCCGAAAGGGACCAGACATAGGCAGATTGAGGATTGATTCGTCATCCATCCATCCATCCATCCATCCATCCATCCATCGAGTTTCCTTCCTGACTGCGGTACCGCACGAACAAGAAGGAGACATATATCGGTTCGTAGCCGATGCAGCTTTTTGTCCGCGATCCCTCGACTAGTCCACGTCGTTCTTCGTCATTCTCTTTTGCTAAAGCAACAGGGAACTCTTAGCATCGATACAGAATCATTCCTCGCTCTTCAGTCGACTTTAATTAAATACACTTTTTCATTCAAGTGGATCCAAATCCTTCCATCCTACCGTTCACCATCTTATCACGTCAACTGCACCTTCATTACAACTACCCTAACCTCATCTTTAGGCTAATCTCATCACCCCTCATCTTCGTCACCTTTTATTTCTTCTTAAAAATCACCCTACCAACCCTTATTTACACCCCCACCTCTCACACCCCTGGTTGAGAATACAAAAAGTTCGGTTTTAAACGTGTCGCAAAAATACTAATAAATCAAAGAAAAGACGTACTACTCCTTAACCACGATATCCGAACAGAAGGAAAGGAGGGCGAAGGGGGAGGAGGTGTAGAAAAAGAGGAGGTGGAACGCGTTGTTTCAACCAAGCACGTCGCCTTCCAGGAAGGCAAACACGAGTCGCTGATATAATTAGTAGCACGCGTGTCGACGCTGCCGAAATATGTTTTGCTTTCCCTTTTTGGCGGAAATAAAGAACCAAGCGGATTTACTGTAATACTTTTTCAAAGTTAACCAAAATTATTTCGTGTTTAATGAAACATCAAAAACTTATAACAAACAAATTTATCGAAAAAGGAAATGAAAGTATTGCATATTTTTTGTTTAATCATATATTATAAATGTTCTTGATATTATTCCGTGTTATTGTTATTAAAAATTAGCATTATATAGAGGATTTAATTTTGTTTTATTGTTTTAACGAGAGTGTTTCAAAATTTAATCTTATTCGATGTCTGATTTTGTGCATTTAAAGCAGACTCGTTTTATTTAGGTCACTTTTGATATTTTGTTTACTTTTTATTATTAATTTGGAAATGTATTTAATGTTTTTGATTTAATTATAGTAGAGGTAAACATGAAAATATATACCTTGATCTATTTTATCATACTAATTTTATATTTCCATACAAAACTTTAATTAATTTACATACCTTTAAAATGTTTTATTGAAACATAGATATACTTTAAGATTTATTGTTTAATTTATTAATAAGGTTACCTGTGTTAACTTTTAAGAATTAATACAAAGAAATCCTTCAAAATTTATTATTCTCAACAATTCTAATCAATTACTTATTACATTTTATACAAAACGTTAAATCATATTATTTAACTGTAAAAAAGAAAGAGAAAATATTTTTCATTTACGTAAAAAAACGTAAAGAAGAAGGGGTTAATTAAAAGTCAAAGGACACGGTCGAAAGAAAAGTAAAAATGATCCGATTTCAGGACGATCATAAAAAAAAGAAAAAAAAAAAGAATGTAACACCCAAGGAACGCTCATCTCAGAATTCCACATCTTCAGTAATTTGTTTCTTTTTTGTTTTTTTCTATTCAACGAGAACGCATTTAACCGATGGAGAGAACAAAGTACTCTATTAAAAAATACAAGAGATGGAAAAGTAAGCAATGGACACATTGTAACTCACGATATTTCATTCACCATACGATTCCGCGAAATTCTTATGTTCAAAGACATCAAAGGAAACTGAACCGGATGTCCGCCTGAGTACGAGAAGTCCTATATGAAAGTAAAACAGAAGGACAAACTCTGTTTGAAAATGGAAAAAAAAAAATAAAAAACAGTTAGAGATAGTTGAGTAGAAGTAACGAAGGACGTCTTTAAGTAGAGGAAAAAGAAGATAGAAAATAAAAAAAGAAATAAAATAAAAGATAAAACAAAAGCATAGGATAAAACAAAAAAAAGGCGGCGTAGAAATTCAGCCGAGTTACTCGAATTCATCCAGGACTTGTCCGCCGGCAAGTACGACATAAGTCACCTACTAAATTAGTGGGTAAAGGGTGGTGCATAATTCAGCTCGAGTTAATTGGCGAGCGTTTTCACGCCAGCCGGCAGTCTGTCAAAGAGGCTACAGTTTACAGTCTGTGAGTCGACAAACGAAGAAGAAGAAGAAGAAGAAGAAGAATAAGAATAAGAAGAGGAGAGTAAAGCTGAGAAATCTCATCGTTGCTGAAGTTCTATGACTATGCTGAGAGAGAAGAGTAGAAGAAGAAGAATAAGAAGAAGTTCCGAAAGCAGAACCCTTGCACACTTATAAATACTGCAGAAAAGAGAAGGAGGGAAAGAGAAATAAGAAAAAAGAAGAAGATTAGAAAAAGAGATGGTAAAAAGAAAAGAAAGAAAAAGAAACAAAAGAAAGTCAAGATGGTGACGATTGCTAAACCGAGGACGTTAAGACGCTTCATTAGGAACCACAGAGGTATGACTTACTTTAATCGACTAAGTCGAATTTTGGCATCCTATAACCAACCTGATAACGTAAATATTATAATTATACACGAAATATTATATCCTAAGGCTAATAATAATAAGGATGGTACGAAATTAAACGTGATATATGTGCAAGGTGCATTCAAAAAGGGAATGATTCTTAACTGTATCTTCAATGTTTCATCTTTCGTGACGAGAAAATTACTTAAACTTATCTTAAATTACTTACTAATTTGAATATACACTTTGTATTTACTTTATTTTATATGTTTCGTGGCAGATAGACGAAGGTTATGATACATAACCTATAATTTTTGGTTATTACATTTTTGTTAAATAGTATTCAAATAATTTCAGAGTAATAATAATTGTTGAGAAAATTAAGCTCTTTAAATCTATTTAAAAACATAAATTATAATTTATATTCGTATTATTATCTTAAAAACTATGAATAACGTTCGAATCTTTTTTCATTGTTGTTTTGTTGAATTGTTGAAATTAGATGGATCATAGATCGATAAGATCAAGATGATCCGAATCGGTAGAGAACGTTAGTAGTATCCATGACGATCATAAAATATCGTCGACGTCTGCCTTTCCGATTTGTGGCTCTGGTATCGAATGTTTGATGCAGCCGCGTCTTCTTCGCCGTAGGTCCGGATGCTGCGGGCTATCTATTGTTCCTGAATAAACCATTGCATGGCCGAATACGAAGGGCAGGTTGTAACTCTTCGACTTCCCTCGCGATTACTCGAAAAAGTCGTTTATATGTTCTCCCGTCTTCTTTAAACGATATTCTTTTGAATCCACGCACAATTCGATTCAAAATAAACCTTTTTTTTTTATGAAGTAGTAGTCATAACTTACAATTAGATACTTGAACAATAGACTCCAAAGTGGGATCTTAAAAGAAACTTTTTTTCTATGATTAAGTTAATTAGAATCAGCAGATTTTATTTTTATACTTAAAAAATTATACTTAAATAAATAACATAACATATATATATATAAATACTTATAATAAAATAAATACTTATACTTAAATAAATAACATAACATATATAAATATTTATAATAAAATAAATACTTATACTTAAATAAATAACAAAAAGTAGAAACAAACTAATTAACATAACCTCAATTGTCAATTAAATGATAATAAATAAAAACTAAATAATATAATGATAATAACAAATAAACCAACGAAAAATAAAATATAAACGAATAGAAACAAATAACAGCCTTATATACCAAAAAAAAAGAAATAAAAATATGTGACTTATGAAAAGGAAACCAATGAAACCGACATAACCTCAATTATCAATTAAATAGAAATAAATAAAATATATGATAAATGAAAAAAAGAAATTGAAATTATTAACGAAAAAATAAAAGAAATAAAAAAAAAAGAAAAAGAGAATACTCGTGTCGTAATGTTTTCTGCTTTAGTTCTAAGCAAACGTCCTTGCTTCAGAACGAACGATCTATCATCGGAGGAGAGCAACGAAAAGTTTGACGCAACGTCAAAGGCCGAGCCCGTTAATTTTTCACGTCGTTTCACGAGTAGAAGAAGAAGAAGAAGAAGGGACAACGTTCCTCGTTGGTTCTCCCTTCTTTTCTCGGGGTCTTCTCTTTCCTCGTCATCGTCATCGTAGTTCGTTGTGTAGTCGTCGGTCGTCGGCTGGTATATACACGCCATCTTTCTGATCCGCGTCGTCGACGCGGCTGGTCCAGCAAGTTGTCTCGACTTTGCCATTCATTATTCACCTCCTACACGTATACGCTACCTTTCGACATACGGGATACGCGTTATCCTGACTCGGAGAAGCAACGCATGCGTTGCTGAGAGATACCGCGTGCGTTTTCTTTTTTTTCTTTTCTTTTCTTTCCTTTTCTTTGCTTTTTTATTATATAAAACTACATTGCGGTGTGAGCAAGTAACAGTGACAAGCAATTTCTTTTCTTTTCACATTTTCATTTAATCTTTGTTTCTTTTGTAATAAAATGAAATATTTTCCTTTCTCTCTAATTATAATTGACTTTCGATGTAGAAAGTAGAATGTTATTAAACTGTTCAAATATAATCACGATTAACATCATTTAATCAAATGCTATTGTACAATTGTAAAGTTTAACAGCGCGTTATTGTGTGAAGAAGTAACGATGACAAGCAGTTTCTTTTCTTTATAAATTTCTTTCCTTTTGTTTCTTTTTTTTTTTTTAATAGAAGGAAGTACAATTTTTCTACTATTTTCTGCTTGTTGTTGTATGTATATATTTTATTAGATTTCTTAAGATTATCGTTATTAGAGGCCCTGACATACTAATAAAATTGGATTCAACGTGTCCTAAAAATATTATTTAATTTGGCTCAACTAAACAGTTATGTATGCCAAAAAACGGAACGAATTATTTATTTACATTGCTCAATATCGGTTAATGGGGTTGATTTATAATATTAAAGGACAATAATTATTATTATAAATGAGATAAGAAATTACTAGTCCTGTAAAATATGAAAAAAAGTAATGTCCGTCAGATGTCATTATATTAATCTTAAAGTTAACCTAAAAAAAAATTATGATATGTTTAAGTAAATGGGTAAATAGTACAAAATAATAATAATTAATTTCAGCTCGAATTTTTTTGAATTAAATGATACGGTAAAGGATTAAATAATAAGAAATAAAAAATTCGTCTTACCCTAAAACAATAACATATTCGAAAAAATACTGTACATCATTATAAAACTAGAATGTAACAATACAATCAAATAATTCTGATAACCTTAATTTATTATTTTTTATCAGCAGAAGAGGAAATTGTTACGATATAAATTTTTAGTATTTCCATTGTTTTTAAATATATTTATTTGTACAAAATATGATTAATGATATTAAATCAAATAATACAATCCCCAAAGTTAAAAATTATCGACAATAGGTAACTAGCTTGGTAATATCTACGAAATAATTATTAACGAGCTTTATACGAGGCGGAAAATGAAAAATTCTGAAATCCGTTAATATCTTTGCCTACGACCCAGTTAATTACCATACGTTAATTATCATGGCATTAAAACACTGCTGGCAGCCATATATACCGGGCTACCTTTCAAAGTACTTAAAAGTAAAACAGAAAGAGAGAGAAAGAGAATGTTTCATACACAAAGTATATAAACTTGTCTCTATCAGTATATACACGTATATATACAATAAGTATATTGAATATATATTACATAATACTAAGAAAGTTACCACCCCCATACATACACATACACACACCCCCATTCCCTCTCTCTCTCTCTTTCTTTCCCATTACATCTTTCTCTCTCTATCCTTCGTTACTTCACCGTCCACCCCTTCGCGTATTTACGAGGCGAACTTTGCTTTAACTTCGCCGATGTTTTAACTTTATCGCGACCAAAGTATGATTTTACGAGAGGCCGCGGGCTAAATATGCCCGCGTCGTAAAATTAACGGCGTTTCCATAAAGGAATCCGGTGCTTGCGTTGAAACTCGATAAAGGCCAATAAAGCATCACCGCGCGTACCACGTTTAACCAAGTTTTATCGTCTCCCTTCCTCTTCTTCTACTTCTTCTTCTTCTTCTTGAAAGTCAACCAAGGTGTCCGAAGTATCGTGAGATTATTTTTACTTCTTTTATGGTTAATAAGCTTAGCGATATTGAAATAATGTTTCAAAGTTTAGGATGATGTGTTGTTTCGTGATCTAATTTTTTCGTCGATCGATTACGTTGGAATTTTGAGATCAATTTTTTCTTTTTATCTTCTTTTGGATACAATTTAATTTCGAAGAAGTTTATGATTACGATATATTTATTATTAATTAATAAATAAATAACGATCATATTAATTAATACAAATGAATGCTTGAACTTTATAGAATTATTTTTAGAATAATAATTCGAGACAAGTAACTTAGAAGTTAAGTATTCGTCAAGATCAATGACCTCGTATCTGAATCTTCCAAGAATCTTAAACATTCCTCATTTTATTTCTGATAAGCTTGCTATAATTTCAAAACCACATAATTCCAACTAGCAAATTCCATTTAGTTTAAACGCTCAATCAACAATACTGAACAAAATCCCATTCCTCCCTAAGAAAAAGTATTTAACTCCTGATGACCCAGCAATGATGCAGAAAATAAACTTCCCATTGAAAAAAGAAAAAATAAACTAAATACCCCTATTAAATAGTCCGTGAAAGATTGTAGCAAATGACGATGTTGATTACTCCTTCTAATGGGTGCTACTTTGAAGGAGTAAAAATGAAACAAAAAATCACATAAAATAATGTTCTTAATATTGCGATAACGTATGCTAAGATGTTAAAACGTACCTAATGATTACCGTAGAATTTTTTCTTTCTAAACGTAAATTAACGTAGCTTTGAAACTAACGTTCTCCTCCCATACCGATTGCAAGTAAGATAATCTTGTCTTCGTAAGTGCCGTTGAACATGATCGTTTTACAACTGGACTACCAACAACACCGGCCCGTTACTGAATCGTTTATATGCTTCGCACTTCTATACAAAACGGAAAGTGGTAAGAAGGTATTTCTATGTACTTCCACGTTTAGGTATATATCTAAACTTTTTTTATTTCATTTCTTCCTCCCTTTCAACCATTGTGGTATCTTTACGGTCACGTAAAACGACTTTAACGTGCGATTGCAGTAGCATTTGAGTATGCTAACGACGTTCCGACGTTCAAATAGTATTTGTTATACTTCATTATTATTTGCCACCGATACTTAATAAGTTTTCGGGGTTACTGTGGAAATCTTTGTGCGGATTTATTAATACTTTTATTAATTATAGACAATATTTTCTGAAAATCTATTCTGTTTCTCGGAAAAGTTTCTATCGATACTGAGAGAAATATTTAATCAGAACGAATTTTTTGACTTAATCTTTTAATCAATTAAAAATTGTTCTTTTAAAAATATCAAAATAATTAGATATTTACTTGAATAAAAACTGACTACTCAAACAATGATCAAACAACATATACAAAGTATCCCAACAAATTTTACTGTACCAACCAACTGAATTCCTTCCATTCGATCAATTCATTATCCTCTTTTGTTTTACTTCGAGAATCATAAAAATTGTTCTTTTAAAAATATCAAAATAATTAGATATTTACTTGAATAAAAACTGACTACCCAAACAATGAACAAACAACATATACACAATTTCCCAACTAATTTTACTATATTAATCAATTAAAATCCTTCCATTCAATCAATTCATTCTCCCCTTTTGTTTTACTTCGAGAATCATAAAAATTATTCTTTTAAAAATATCAAATTAATTAGATATTTACTTGAATAAAAACTGACTACCCAAACAATGAACAAACAACATATACACAATTTCCCAACTAATTTTACTATATTAATCAATTAAAATCCTTCCATTCAATCAATTCATTCTCCCCTTTTGTTTTACTTCGAGAATCATAAAAATTATTCTTTTAAAAATATCAAAATAATTAGATATTTACTTGAATAAAAACTGACTACCTAAACAATGATCAAACAACATATACAAAGTATCCCAACAAATTTTACTGTACCAACCAACTGAATTCCTTCGATTCAATCAATCCCTTCTCCCATTTTTCATTCTACTTCAATAATCGAATATGACAATCACAAAAATTCTTTGAAAAAATATCAAAATAATTAGATATGTACTTGAATAAAAACTGACTACCCAAACAATGATCAAACAACATATACACAATATCCCAACAAATTTTACTGTACCAACCAACTGAATTCCTTCCATTCAATCAATCCTTTCTCCCATTTTTCATTCTACTTCAATAATAGAATACGACAATCAGAAAAATTCTTTGAAAAAATATGAAAAAATAAGTATACATTTACTCGAGTTAGAAACGGGAAAGGAAACATTGAAGAGATGTAGCGCATAAGTTAGAAAGATCTAGGTTGGACGGATAAAAGGTATATAATACGATGAGGTGGGACAGAAGCAAAGCAACGACACAGAGAGAGAAAGAGAGAGAGAGAGAGAGAAAGGGCGAGTTCTACAACCCTTTGAAAGTTTATGCCGATTCAGGAACGAGTTGATTCATGAAGACGGGATGGACCTCCTTGGGATCCGCGGCTCGGTGCCCCCAAGGTCTTGGCGGGTGGTCTCCAAGCTTGATTTCTTGTTTCCTCCACTGCGACCGATCGGTCGCAACCTACGTTGCTGTGCTATCTTTCTCTCTTTCTATCTATCTCTCTTCCTTTTTTCGATTTATTTTCTTTCTTTATTTCTCCTACGCTATGGGGGCTACTTCCTTCGTTCTGAATCGATGAGAATAAGAAAGATAGAAGAGAGAGAAAGATAAAGAATAGAATGAGACGAAACCAGACCAGCATTCCCCCGTTTGCCCGTCCAATGTGTATACCTATAGCGATTGTCGATTTAAATGTTTACTAATAACCAGGCTTGTCCCGCAACCACCCAGAAGTCGGTCGCGCTTTGCATTTTTATAAGTACATCTAGAGGCCGGTTCCAAGAACGAGAGGACGTTTCATATTCATCCAGACTCTACGGAGGACGAATCTGAGAGAGAAAGAGAGAGAGACAGAGAAAGAGAGAGATCATGGGGACCTGTAAATCGTAAAACGGAGACCTCTTTCCTTTCCTTTCCTATCCCTTTCTTATTTTCTCTTCCTCTCTCTCTCTCTCTCTCTCTCAAAGTATTGTCTTCCTTTTCTTACGATACTGGCGCCTTGTCTCTTTGAACAGCATAATTTTATCGTAATGATATCGTTTATTTATTGTTAAGATATTTTATTTTTTTATTAATATTGCAAATTATTTTTTCGAGACAATTGCTTTTGTAAAATGTTTTTTTTTGTTGTGATATCGTCTTTCGAATGGAATAATATCTGTCATTTGTAAGTTTTTCATTTATTTTATTTTTATTTGTGGATTTAATAACGTCATTTTTTCTTTTCTTATTAGAATTTTTCAAATTATTTCTGAACGATCTTTGTTTAATATAATATTTCAATTGGTACATTTATATCTACTCTTCATAAATTCTTGTTATTTCAAAAATTATTTTTTTCATTATTATTATAATCGTTTGTTCAATTTAGAATATAATTTTCGACAAATGATCGATTTCTTTTTTCAATTATTTTTCATTTCTTTTTAATTATGATAATATTTCGTAATATCATTTAATTAAATATTATTTTCTTTATTATTATTATTATTTATTTTTTGATTTAAAAAATTATTTGTATAAAACATTCGATCTTCCTTCGAAATATTGTTCTATTTTTATATTTATTCATCGAAACGTTGTTTAAACCAAATTAAATAATTTGTTGAAAAATAATATTCGACTTACCCCACGCATCTCGATACAATTTCTATTAATAAAAAGGTTATAGGATAAAAAAAAATCAGAGGAAGTGGAATTGTGACGAGTTGTTGATGAATTAGAAATATTGAGTGAATACATCTCTCTTAATTTTTTTTTTTTTTTTACTTTTTTCGTAATGATTCATTTATTGCGAAAAGACACAGTCTGCGCTCGTTGGCTGCCAATGTGGCACCGGGTTGTGAGCCGCGTGAAATTTTGTTGACACGAATGACTAAAAGGTGATGGCAATCGTTCGCTCTCGACATGACACGATATGTTTTCTTTTTTTATTTTTTATACTTTTTTTTATTTTTTATTTTTAACAACCATTACACCCTTTCCATTACGATCCACCAAAATTCGACCTTTCCTGTCATTTTCTCTGCCACTTTTTTTGTTTTCTTTTTTTTTTCTATTTATTTCTTTCTTTTCTCACTTTGAAATATTAATTTTATTTCTTTTTTTATTTCTTTTATCATATATACGTAATAAAAAGGGCATAATGGTGATCTCAATGTTGAGAAAAAAAATCGCGAACGGAATCCATACCTCGTCACGATCGACCGAGCCGACGCGAATAGATGATATAAACATTGCGATAACAATTAATAATTAATCATAATAATAATAATAATTCATAATAATAATTAATAATAATAATAATAATAATAATAATAATAATAATAAATGACGATGACGATGAAGATGATTTTAAAGATGAGGATGATCATCGGTACGAATAATATGATCTCCGCTGTGATATTATTATAATAATAATAATAATAATAATATTAAAAATAATATTATTAATAATAATAATAATATTAATATGAAATAAAAATAATATTAATAATAATAATTGTGTGTACCTACTCTACATACAATACATACACTGGCCGGACGCTCTCTACTAGGCCATCTCTACTATTTACAAACGCATAAATAATAATATTATCGTCATATGTTTATGTATATTTATATTTATATATATATATATAATATTTATATATAATGTTTTACTATCAAGTCAGTACTAGGATAGTTTTACCATGATAACCGTATTTTCTTTACGGATATATCAGGACTACTATTTCTCGTTGATCAAACACAACCGAATTTGAACAGGTCAAGGATTTAGGATCGGGAATAAGGAATTAGGGATTAGGACTGTTCAAAGCGGGATAAAAAGGGTTGCCGATGTTAAGAGTTATACTCCAATGTCGTTCACTGTACACTAATTACAAGATTGTAGTCTGTCATTATTGTCGGACACACCAGAGCACAGCACACGTTCGCCGCTAAAGGACAAAATTTTAGCGACGTTCTAAAAGTCTTACTTTTTCTTATGTTCTTTCTTTCATTTATAATTTTGTAATCGTTATTTTTATGTTTGTCTGTTCGTTAGTTAATCAAAGAGTTGACACACCTAC
Organism: Polistes fuscatus; assembly: GCF_010416935.1. Lineage (NCBI taxonomy): Eukaryota > Metazoa > Arthropoda > Insecta > Hymenoptera > Vespidae > Polistes > Polistes fuscatus. The sequence goes on along the minus strand of NW_025113086.1, from coordinate 1,448,769 downwards.
TTAGACGTCGAATCACACACGTCCAGGAGATTTGAGCTCTTGACTTGGTGGTAAGGGACCGGATGGATGAGGTGAATGATCCGAACCACCCGATGATGCCGTCGATGATGACGAAGGTGAGAGACCGGATGATGCTGTTGTAAGCATAACTGTTGGTCCTGTAATAACACCGGCAGCTTCCCCATTGATGGAAAAAGGTTTGGCGTTACCAGCGCCAGTTATTGACGAGGAGGATGATGTTAATATACTTGGAGCTGTTGACGGTGGCATGACACCTCCTAAACCACCCAGAGTTCTCGAATAACTCTCTAGCAAGGACATGTCTCCAGAACCAAGGTGCGATGCCCCGTAGAAGTTTCGGTAAAAGTCTGGGTGAGGCCTTACGAATTGAGTTCCCGGATGCATAACTGGGTGCAGCGGATGATGATGAGGTCGTAAACGGTTTGCCAAAGGACTCACTAATTTTCCAGGCCCACCTCCAGAACCAACACCTCCTCCGCCACCCCCGCCACCTCCTCCTCCTCCTCCTCCAACTCCACCACCCGCTCCACCATAAGGTGACGTCAAACCCGTCATCGTCGTTGGATTCGGACTCTGCTGTTCACCATCCTTACTTGCCATGTCTGCCAGCGACCAAATCCTTGGTTTCGTCGTAACTGGATTACCCGTCGACGGTGCACTCGTACTTGGTGGTAAATGGTGATGAGCACTCGGTGACGTACTCTCAGGTGATGGGTGACGAAGTAATCGATTATGACTTGATGCTAAATACGCTGGATGCTGAAGTTGCAAAGGATGCCTCGGTTCTCGTTGATCGTACAGACATTCCGGACTATCCGGACCACTGTCCGCACGGGACTCACTCCATTCACTCTCCGTTCTACCCTGTGCACCAGCTGGACCACCACTTGTACCATGCAATAAGTCCAATCTGTGAGCTGGCCGTTCACCATCCTCGCTTGAACCCGTACCCGAATCTTTTGAATCTGTAATTTAACGAATAAGCCTTCCTTTATGCTAATGTTTCCCTAATAATATTTTTTTTCTTTATTGTTGGATTCATTGGAAACGAATCAGGTCTACCGAAAAGTTCTGATAACTTTGCGGATTCTTAAAGTTAAAATTGTTATATTATATTTTTATACTCGATGAGACAGAAGATCGAATTACTTGAATTTCGAAATTAGACTTTTTTAGGTTAGGTAAGTTAATTAGAAGTTTGTAATTTATTATATGATAAATAATTCCATTTATCAACAAAATATTTCATTTGGTTCAATTGAACACAGGAAGTTAATAATTAGTTTATTAATTAAATAAAATTATGAAATAATGAATTAACAGTTATGTAAAATATTGAAAGAAGAAAAATATCATTGGTCTGATATCATCGTATGTTAAAAAGTTAACAAATTTGAAGTTTTTCGATGGAACCTGAAATGACATATCCTTGAAAGTTATGAAAGCTCATGCAATGCAGAACTTTTTGATAGACTTAATAAAACTCGTAACATAAGTATAACTCACCGAGACGATCCTTTTCATCGACACTCTTCCTACCGCTATCGTCATCCTCGTTATTGTTATCTTCATCTTCTACTCTGTTACGTGGTTCCCACGTCATTTTATTTTCCTTTTTCAATCTCCTTCGTGCATTCGCGAACCACGTTGATACTTGCGTTAACGTCATCTTCGTAATTATAGCCAACATAATCTTCTCACCCTTAGTCGGGTAAGGATTTTTCTTATGTTCGTTGAGCCAAGCTTTCAACGTACTCGTAGTTTCTCTCGTTGCATTTTTCCGCCTTTGACCGTTCAAATCAACGGCATAACTGTAACAATAAAAACAGAACGAAGTGTGCTTATTAAATCTTTTGATCTCTTGACCTTTTGATTTATTTTTTTATATCATTATTTAATATTATTATACCTTTTGATATTATTTTATTAATTTTTTATTATATTTATTATTAATTTTTTTATATTTATTATATTTATTTATTAATTATAGATTGATTTATTCTTTTATGTGGAAACGTTTATATCAGAAAATTATTATCGAGTACATTTTATTTGAATAATTTACAATGGTAATAGGATTGATTTTGTAATTTATTCTACTGTGTCAATGGGATATTTTAAATATTCCACGTAAATTATATTTTCAATTAAACAATTCAATTCGGAATTCTCTCGGTTAAATAATCTGATATATTTTATTTAGATATTGTAAAATTTGTTATCCAGGTATGGACAATGTTCGAAATAATTTCAAGTTTGGTATGATATAATAGAATAAAAAAACAGTAGATGTTATGATCCATGATAATTTGTGCAATGTGATGTATAACTTAAAATCAGTAAAATTAGTATTTGTGTGTTATTTATCCAGTTATGTGTTTCCAAATATTCAAAATACTCAAAAGATTACATATACTTGATTAATATTTTGTTATAACAAAATATACAGATACCCAACGAACTGGGACAACCCAAATTATTAATAATTATTCTTTGCATTAACAAATGCAATATTTAAATTCAATCTACCATTTTATATATTTCCTATTCCTAATACCCTAAAGAATAGATACAATTCAAGTAATATCCTAAAATTCAATATACAATATACTAAAAATACTTCAAGTACTTCAAATAACAACTAATCATCCTTTAATACCAACAAAGATCTCACAATCCATCAATCCTACAATCCAAATAAATCCCGATCAAATAAAATCGAAAACCCATTAGAAATTCCAACAAATAACTCAACTAATTAGCCACCTAAGAACAAATAAAATCAAGCAGAGAGAGGTTCGACCTAAACCAAACCAGATGAAGTTATATCGTAAAATAAAAAAACAAAACTCCATTCTTCCTTTTACCTCCTCCACCACCACCTCCTCCTCCATCTTCTCCTCTCCTTAGGTTGTTCCTTAATTGGAACGTGGTTACGATCGTACGAGTTATCCGTTTATTAAGCTATCCGATCGTTAAGTATCTTCATCGTCTGAAGGATGCGCGTGACCCGGATACAAGCGGTCTGGAATACACCAAGGTGGAAAAAGGGATAAAGACTAGCTAGCGTTGGTAGGAGAAGATGAATAAAAAAAGAACAGAAAAAAATAGGAAGAGTAGTTCTGGAATCACCGCGGAAGCTCGTGTCGGGAAAACTTATCCAATCGTGAGGCTCGTTACGCCTTCGCGAGCGTTATAAAAGTCTGAGTCTTGAGGTCGTTGGTTGGAAAAGGAAGGCTGAATAAGTGAATGAAAGAGAAAGAGAAGGGGAATGAGAGAGATAGAGATAGATAGGGCTATAAGCGGGAAGGTACTACTTTCATCCAAAGAGCAGATCTCTATCTAACGGTTTAAGCTCTTTCCTTTCCATCTTAAAAAAGGAGAAGAGGTGTCCTCTGTCCTTTTCCCTTTCTCTTTTTTTTTTCAATCTCTCTCTCACTCTCTCTTGGTTTATATCTGTCTCATTCTATGGGTTTTTTTTTTTGGGTCTCTTTTGCTTTAGTCGTCTGCCTCACCCAGTCCATCCGGAGAGACCGACCCTCTGGGATCCCATTACTAAAAGACTAACCCTTATCAAAGATTAAACTTTGGTATAACTGCTGAATCGACGGGATCGAAATTAAATTTTCCAGCGTCGGGGAGACCTTCCCAACCTCTTCAGATGCTTCTCGATTTTTCTTTCTCTCTCTCTCTCTCTCTCTTTCTTTTTTTATTCTCGAGAAAACGTTTTTCTTTTTCCAACCGATAAGAGCACCACCCAAGGGAGATCAGACGCGACGACTTCCAACTTGAAAACTCTAAGTACTCTAACGGTTTTCCACGAAGATCTTTTACTACTCGTGTGATCTTTGTTTCTTTATCTTTCTTTCTTTTATTTTTTTCTATTTCCTTTTTTTTTTCTTTTTGTTATAGATCTGATTGGTTATTTTCTATTGACAGCATTTTCGTGTTTTAGTGATAATTGTTTTTATTTTAGTCAGTTATAGTTATTCGAGAACTTTTTCTTATTAATTTAGACATTTAATTTTAATCGTATAGAAAATTTATTGTATTTGAACTTATGAGATTTATCAGAGAGATTAATATAGAAGTTTTCATTTATTTTTTAAACTTATATTTTCTGTATTTGTTAGAAATAAAATTGAGAAATAATTATTTTCTTGTGATTGATCAAATTTAGTATTAGATTTTGAAAAGTTTGATAAGAAATTATTGATTTGTTTAAAAATGATTAAAAATATTACATTATTAATTAAAATTAATAATTTTCTTTTTTTTACTATAAATAAAACAGGGAATATTAAGTATCCGTGTTATTGATTTAATTAAAAATTTGACTCGAAAAAATATTAATTTTAATATCATTAAATTGTTTCAAATTAATCGCTCATGATTCAGCTTAAAGTTATTAAAAATATGATATAAAACTTTCAATTAATTTTCTAACATAGCTTGTCTACATTTGTTGTAAATAGAAATTAATTCAAAATTATTACAAAGATAAATATATATATAATCCCGAAAGAAAAAAAAATAATATATAATTACTTTTATTTACCACATTGAATAAAATAAAAACAATTAAAATATTCCTTATTATTACTTAAATTCAGTCATAGTTAATTTAAATAATTTAGAAAATTCGAACTGAAGTAAAAGAAATAAGACGAGTCACAAACCAACAATATAAACTTTCAATCAATTATATTCATAAAAATTTATTATAAAATATTTTCCCATATATATATATAAAATTCAAATAAAAATAATAATATTTTATCGCGAGAACAAACAGCTATTTCTTTCTCTTTTACCATTGACCATTTTATTTATCTATATATTTTATTTTTTTATATTTTATTTTCTAGATGGTTTTGTTTGAAAGCTCGAAAAGTACCGAGGCGGAAAGCAAAAAAAAAAAAGAACGGCTGAGGATTTATTCCATTTCAGAGACATCGAAAAAGGTAGCCAACCAACCAACCAACCAACCAACCAACCAACCAGCCAGCCAGCCAGCCAGCCAGCCAGCCACGTCACGGCGCGTCGCCATTATTGAGCTTTATTTTCACCCTGCGGAACGACGACGTGTGGGTACAGAAAGAAAGAAAAAAAAGACAGGAAAAAGTAGGAAAAGTAGAAAGAAAAAAAGAGAGAATTCGAATGTGAACGCCAAGCGTGCCCGATGTTGCACGATTCGGTGACTAAAAAGAAACGAAGAAGGGGAAAAGAAGAGTAGAAAATATGTGGGAAAGGAGAGGGGGAATGGGAAGATATGCAAGGTAGGAGTGGGGGAACATCGCGCAACAAAACTGTGCAACAAAACTGTGCAACAAAACTGTGCAACACTGGGTAGATGGAAAATTAATAAAACTGTCACTTATCAGACTCTTCTTCCTTCCTGCAAGAATATAGAAAAAGGAATAATCCGATAAACAAATCTATCTACCCGTTCCTATCTTTCGCTGGGTTTTGGGTTAAGTTAGATTGTGTGCAAGCATTCGTAGGCAGATAGAAAGATGGTAGAAAAGGGTAGGATTCAGAACGGACTCTAAATACGAGTTCTCTAAACATTTCAATTTGGCAAGCACCAGCACCAGCACCAGCACCAGAACCAGCCAGTCAGCATCAGCAGCACCATTGGCCGTTTTTATATCCGATACAGATCTCTTTCTTTTCCACCTATACCCGAAAAAAAATCTACTCAAACATTGAAAACGCCGCGTATACTTGAATAACCCTATTCTCAATCCAAGTCTGTTATATCTATCCGTGCAGTAGTAGGGTTACCGTAAAAAGGTAGGAAAACGCACACGCGTGTGTCATGACTGATACGTTTCCTACATGGAGACTAGACAGACGGTGATGAAGAAGAGAAAAAGAGTACACAGCTAGCTAGCTAGCCAGCTACGAAACGAACAGCCTGGGATCGTTGAAACCAAGAGAAAAAGAAAGAAAGATAGAGAGAGGGAGAGAGAGAAAGAGAGGGGAGAGAAAAAATGAGAAAAAGAGATCAAAAAAAAAAAAAGAAAAAAACAAAGAAGAAAAAAGTAAAAGAGAAAGAAGGTGGAAGGGCCGAGAGGAACGAACAGGAGTAGGAGTATGAGTAGGGTGGTGAGCAGGTTGGTAGGATTGTAGGAGGAGAGTGAGGAGGGGGGAGGGATGGCTTAACCCCAGTCTGTTTGCGAGGAGCAAATGGCGTTCTGCAGTTATTTTAAAATTCAGTCGGGGTGGCAGGGGGTGCGGATCGGATTAAAAAATCAGAGTGGAAGCTTGTTTCTCATGATAACAGCCAGCCAGCCGCCCCCGAGAGCGGCAACTGCTGCTTTCTCCCGATTTCTCGTCCTCCTCCTCGTCCTCCTCCACCTCCTCCACCTCCTGCTCTTCTTTCTCTTCCTCATCCACCTCCTCTAACTCCGACAATTCTCTATATCTCTACCTCTGCCATTCGCGTTTCTCTCTTTCTCATTTTGTCTCTTCTTCCTTTTCCATACCTCGTTCACTTCAACTATCTCTCTCTCTCTCTCTTTCAATGCACATTGTTCCTGTCGCTTCTATCTCTACCTTTCTCTGTTTCCTTCCTTCTCACCCTGAACCCTCAATCCTCAGTCCTCACAACCGCTCACTCTCAGTCGTTTTCGGCACGGTTCCCTCAATCTATCTTTCACCCAACCATTGCCATTCTCGATATCACCGACGTCACCACCACTAACACTAACCCGCCCAGCGTCATCGTCCTCCGTTTTAAATACAACGAATATATATATATTTGTCTTTATATGTGTGTATGTGTATATGTGCGAGGGTGAGTTGGTATTTGTCAAACGACTAGAATGCAGCCACGTTGTATTGAGTTATATACAAATGGGATGTACACGTTTACCCACTAATGTCTTTGTACATCTCTCTATACTCTCTACAGATCACTTTAGTATATGTTTATGTATCACTATAGTTATTCCCTTCCCTCACCCTTCTCGTTCTCTATCTTTCTCTTCGTTTATGTGTCTGTGTATGTATGTAGATATACATTTATATATGCGTATCTTGCGCAACCCCTTTTCTTCTCATGCGCGAAGTGATCGCATCAACTGCTTGCTTGTTTCCATGGCGATTGCTAATCGGGCCGTACTCAAAGTTCCCTCCTCCTCGTACAATTCAGTTTCCAGACTCGTCTACCCGTTTATTTGGCCCTCCTATTCTCTACTCGAACACCCTTTACTGTCCGCCGATTTTCCTTTCCTTCCTTTGCCTTTTCCTCTCGTTGAATTCCCTAACTGAACGGAAGATTGTTTATGGAAGTAATGTAATTGTAAGCTACTGAGATGTAAGGTGAAATGATATATTATGGAATTGGTAAGTATGTTTTGTTTGAATTGATTTTTAATCATATTTATTTGTTTGGATTTGTTATAGAAAATTTTCATTATTTGTACTAATTTTCTTTTTAAGGTAATCTAATTTTTAAGTAATTTTTATTGAATGTGTTGTTGTGAGTTATTGGGTTGCAATGATTCGTAATCTCTATGCACAGAAATTTGTGTTATTTTATATTTAAATATATTTTCATTTTAAATATTTTTTTAATCTTTTTTCTAAACAAATTTTTGAATGTGTTGTTGTGAGTTATTGGGTTGCAATGATTGGTAATCTTTATGCACAGAAATTTGTGTTATTTTATATTTAAATATATTTTCATTTAATATATTTTTTTAATCTTTTTTGTAAACAATTTTACTATTGCCACATACTTTTAGACTAATTTAATACTACGATTCTTGATACTAAATGTTTATAGTAAGTTATATAGTCGTGATTTTAGGTTATGTATATGAAAGAATTTGCAATATTTTTCATTCAAATTTTATCAGTGTTTAATATTTCAAAATTTCAATCGTAATTATTAGTTAACCCGATAACAAATAATTAAATATTTTGATAATATTAATAAATTAATCGAACGCTATAATAATGTCTACTAGAAATTTTTCGTACAAGAAAATGGCGACTTACTTAACACTATTTTCGTATCAATTTCCACTGAATGTGTACCATTTTGTATTTGAAAATTTCAACCTTAATTACAAACAGATTTTATTGACCAATCAAACAACATATAATTTTTATTTATACCATTAATTCTATATTAAACATCTAATAATTCCGAAATAAATTAATAAAAAAACCTAATATTGTAACACACCTACCACAAACATATTCAAAACTTCAACTCCTTTTGAAAAATCAGCAATCTAAATAATAATAACCACTAAAATATTTAAATATAGAAACTAAAATTTTAAAAGGTATTACAAAAAAAATAACAAAAATAAAGATGTCAAATTAAAATAATTTAAAGCGAAAATTACCTAATCTATATTTAGACCAATAAACAACACAATACTACATTAAAAAACTACAAATAGCAGCATTATACCTAAATATCGCAATGAGTGCTCGATATTTATGATAACAAGCAATTTTCAAACAATGTTTGAAGACTTAATCTTTAAACAATGGTAGCGTTAATAGCACAGTAAGCAATAATAAATCAATAACATCTAATTTATGTTTATCTATATACATTAATAAAAAAAAATAACAAAAGTAAAAAAGAAACAAAAAGAAAGAACAAGCACGCACGTCATCGTATTGTTAAAACAACACGTTTATCGCTTTAAACTGAGTACTAATACGACAAATACACTGCCAGTCAAAAGTTAAGAATCTTTTGTAGATTTTATTTTCAAAGAAAATTAAAATCACCGATAAATTAAAAAACAACAATATATCATTATTACGCCAAATATTTGTGATCAGAATTACGTATTAAAAAATTTCAACGATTCGGTAAACCTCGGTTATTAATTATGTTCATAGAAATATACAATTTCTGTAAAAATGTCTGTAAAAATTGTAAACTTTTAGTTCATAATGTACGCGTACGTAACATTCATCACTATGTATTATAGTATAGCAGGGATAAAAAATGGGGGTACGTTTAAAGAGGGGTAGAAACGGGTGTCACCTATCTAGAACAGTTAACGGGCAGGTGTGCGACACGTACGTGGACTCCGCCCCTCGTTACCAGTCGTAGCGAAGGGTGATACCTAAACGTTCCTATATCTATCTATCTCTCTCGCTCTTTCATTCACTATCTTATTCTCTTTCTCCTACCATTTTTTTTTAACGTATTCTCTGACCCTCCTTTTTTTTTTACCTAGGGTCATGGGTTTTATCAGCATGAAAGTGTAGCCATTTCGGTTTAGGCGCCATCTTCTTTCGATATATACGCGCGCACTCGTGTGTGTGTGTGTGTATACGAGTGGGTGTGGGTTTAGGCGTAGAAAGGGAAACCATACTTATTTTGTTTACTTTTCTTCTGTTATTTTTTTTTCTAGTTTTCGTTTTGTTTTTCTTTTGTAATTTCTGTGCGCGTGTGTGTGTTTGTGCGTTTTTTTTCGATTATCTCTGTCTTCTTTCTTCCCATTTACTTTTCTCATGCTTCGTTTGGAGTTTAATCAACCGCGAAGACATGCCAGGCCCTTTTCCTACGGTTTCTTTTTTCAACCATCGTACCGCCTTCTTTCGGTACACACCGCTCGATACGATTTGTCTTGTCGGTAAATCCTTTGTGGAATTTAATGCCTATTAATCGGGTTATTATAGGCCTTACTTGGTAATATTTAATTGGTTGATATATTGTAATCAGGTGTTATAATTATTTGTATTATTTTTAATCGGTAATTATGGGCGTTGGGAATTTACTGTTAATGTTGATATAGCTAAATATATAAATATTCAAATTTAACTAATTCAACACTGAAATAATGAAATATTTAATAGGTACAGAGCATTGTTTAAAAATACAAATTTAAAAAATGATCATTTTAAGTATTTTCTATGAAGATAAGTTATAGCAGATTATGGTAGCACATAACAAAATGGATATATTTTTGAATTGGACACATATTAACAGAAATATTTTTTTATTGTTTTAGTGTTACCTGTTTATACCTGCGGTTGGTTTCACTTATCTTTCTTTAAAATTACATTGAAAGATATTAGAATATTAGAATTTTCTTCATCGAATTGGTATCAACATATTTCAAAAAGCAACTGATTGTGAGCTTATAAATATTAACACTATTCTAATATCCTTATTTTTTAAAAATACGCCTAATAAATCGTAAATATCTGACAACAAAAAGTAATATACATAACAAAACATTCACTATCTCGCGAAAAACTGCTTATTCCGATATTTATTCATGTTTATTGCAAATTCTGACATTTGTTAGATATTTATTAGATGTTAGTAACAATAAATACATTAGTTTACATGTACCTGTACAGTTGTAAAACATTTGTAAGCAAATTTCAATACTAAAACATCACCTGATACATCCAACCATTATCAGTTGTTTTTTTTAAAACTATTTAAAAAAGAAAAATACAAGAAGAATATTTTATATTTGATTTAAATATTGTCATTAATGTTTCAATTGAATAATAATCAATGAACGCAATTTTTATAAATAGATTTATATTACATTAACTAAACTTATTCCAGTGGAATAAGTATAATGCAAACTTTTAAGAACTCATAAATCAATTACATGTTACAAGAAAAAATACGAAATAAATAAATGTATTTCTGTGTGTAAGAAAAAAAAAATGTGAACACAAATGTGCGCAGGATTGTTAAACAGTAGAAATATTTGCGTTGAAATAAATATGGTTAAAAGAGAAAAAAGAAAAATGACTCGAATAAAAAAGAAACCAAACGTGATAATCATTAAAATAGAGAGAAAGAAAGAAAGAAAGATAAATGGAGGAGAAGTTCCTTCGATTACCGTAGCGTCGTGTTACGATCATGCGACAAAGAGTAGAGTAGAGTAGAGTAGAGTAGAGTAGAGAGAGTAGAGAACGCGGTTTGTGCTCTTACAGTTTACACGACGCCGACGTGGATATCTCCAGTGACTGTAGACGTTTATATATGTGAACCTATGTCGTCACACTTAGAAACCCTTGGAAATGCTTTATACGCACTTTAGTGAGAAGATTGAAAGAGACAAAGAGAGAAAGAGAGGAAGGGATGGAGTTAGTTTTGTCACCGTGCTGAATGTTGCTTGTGTTTCACATTTGAATCATTTTATTAGCAGTTGTTTGCAAACTGACTAATCGATCGATCGTAAACCTTCTCGTATACAAAGAATTTTCTTTGTATATATATGTGATGATTGATATATGTCTTCGCGTATGGTTTGTGTGGTGTTTATGTAGGTTATGTTTGGTATTTGTTGGTTATGTTTGGTACGTAATGTATATGGGCATATATATATATGGTTATCTATTTGATGTATGAGTGATGTACGTTTGTGTAATATGTCTATGTGCATATATGTGTATGAATTGTTAGTAGTATGCGGTTTGTAGGTTATATATATGTAAATGAGTTTACGTTTGTGTACGTGTTGTGTGTGTGTGAAACGTATGAGATTGATACTTTGAATCTTTCTCTTTCACTCTTTTACACGTGCATGTACATCTTTCTCTGTTTCGATCACGTGTGGTCCTGCTGTAAATGTCGACGCTCATGTATCAATAAAAAGAAAGAAAAAAAGAAAGAAAGAAAATAAAATAAGAAATAAAGAGAAAGAGAAAAAAAAACAAATGTATATATAATACAAGCAATCTCTGGCCCAAGAGAGTCCAAACGAGTTTATATAAAACGTAACACACAATGTGCTACTTTGTCATACGATCGTTTAAAATTCATCTTAGTTAGTATTACGCTTTAACCAACATTGCGTTCCAAGATTACAGTCAGAGTTGAGTTATCGCTAATCGAGATTAACTCGAGCCAGTGTTGTGCCTAGATTACGAAATTTACAACGCTCGTAATATAGTTCTCGTAATCTCCGAAAACGATCTTGACTATATCACCACTATTACTATTATAATAACTACGGTGGTGTACGGACTCGAGTGATTACGATTCACAAGAAAAGCTTCATTTTCTATCAGATCTTTACAAACAGACGTACAATAACATCGTATTAAACCATAACACTATTTCACCTTATCGAACTTGCGTACTTTCTTTATTTACGGACAATCCTAAAGCCGCCATATTGTATTTCTTCACGGCCGCCATTATCGATCGAACGACAAATTCGTTATTCGTTTAACTATGACAATAATTTGTATAATAAAATTTACAAAAAGAAAACACAAAAAATTAATCTTATCTCATTTTTATGTCAATTAATCAATTAATATTTTTAAGGTTAAATATACACAAAGCGTAAAAGTTAAACAAAATTAGTTTAACACATTTCTAATATTATATACTATATCGTAAAGTATATTTATTCAATTAACAGCTCAGAAAAACAGTTTAACAAGACAAATTAGAAAGAAGAAAATAAAAAAATACGTAATAATATTAATATTTTTAAAGTTGATATTAGTAGAGCACGCGAAGGATCGCAAAACGTTTCCAGATAAATATAATTTTCTAGGAGTTGATATGGTCAAATAAGAGAGGTAAGGGAAACAGAGAGAGAGGGGGGAGGGTTTAAGGTAAAGTTCCGATAGCTGAAGAAAGATCGTCCATAAGAACGTTACTTTCACTCGTTCAGGCTGTGGAACCGAGTAGTATAAGTTGGTATCGGTATCGAGGGGTGCGGCCAAGTCATTAAATCCTGCCGTACGACGGCGTCTACCAGGAGGACTAATCTACGTCCATTAAGGCTAATGGGAAAAGCGCGAGCGAGCCACGAGACACGTTGGGGCCTGAGAGAGGCCTGTCGTGTGCTTCGACGAACCGCTGTCATCTGCATGTCGACCATGTAAGGGAGACAGACAAAAAAAACAAACAGGGCTGCAGGAAAAAGAAAAGATGAGAGAAAGAAACAAAAATCGTTGCAACGTTACCGCCCCCTTTTAAACCTAACCTAAAAAAAAGTGAAACGCGTATCTTTAACGTTGACAACGTTAGTGCAACCCTTTTGCTGCTTTTCTGTAGTGTTCCTGTGATCTTGCTACAGTTAGTGGTACTATCCTTCAAACCAAAAAAAAAAACAGCAACCCTCTTGGTTTAAATCAAGTCATTAAATGGTCGTACATCATCCGATCTAGACGTGACTTCTACTGGAAAATCTGTTAGAGAGTAGTATTGCATATTAAAGGATTTTTAATTACTTATTGGGTTTCTTTTTAAATTAGTGTATTATTGTTAGTAGTTGATCGTCGGTTGGGTATTTGGATGATTGTTGGATTTATTGTTTTTTAATATTTTGTTGGAAAAAATGTAATATTTTGTTGTTTTATCGAAGGATTCTATTGGTGGGTTTGTGGAGACTGAATGTGTTTTTGAATTATTGTGATTTAAGGTGGGTGAAATTTATTTTTTGATGATTTATTTAAGATGATATTATCTGTTTTTAAATTACTTATTGGTTTTCTATGTTTTGTATCTGATAAGTAAAGATTATTCGGTTATTGAATTTTGAGAAATTAAAAGTATTTATTATTATATTTATTTATATATTTACTAGAAAATTAATTAAACTATTGATCAATTTAAAGGAGAATGTTATTATATATTGGCTTTAAAATTAGTTTAATTTATTTTTATTTAATACAAATCAGTATGTAAGCAAATATTAGGATAATTGTGTTATTTAATTTTGAAATCATTCATTACTTTATATTTAATATTGTTCCAAGAACTAATAAATTAATTATAAATGTAAAAATATAACTTGTTTCGCCTTGTTGTATAAATATTGATCATAAGAAAGATAGTTGATAATATTAGGATTTTATTCAGCATGATCTCATTCGAAGCTGATAAACTGGAAAAGGGGTCCACGTTACTTCAAAGAATCTTTAGTTGAAATAAATATTTTTTAAAAGAAGTAACCGATCATTCCAATGAAGGATGATGAATTAACTGCAATATACGATGCGAAGAATCAAATAACGTTTTCATTGTATTTACTACATGCGTATAGTTGGTAATCTTGTTACACTTGTGCAATCTTCTAAGAAGTTCGAAGCTTAACACTGAACCTATCGATTGATTACGTATACCTATTTATACCGCAACCATTCAAACGATCGTACAGCAACAAAACCTTATATTTTCAGAATTAAATAAATATAATCATTAATCTGATAAAAAACCTTTTAAACAATAAAATTATATTAATAAAATGAAGACAAATAAGAACATTTACCCCAAAATTGTAACACTAAACTTAAAGCACTTAAAAAAAAATATATATATTTTGTACAATTAATTATCATTGATGATAATAAACTTGATATTACTTTAAATTATAAATAAAATAATTTTTAAACAATAATAAAATAAATTCGAAAATCTAATTGCTAATAATAATCCATTTTATTTCTAACATGAAATAAAATAAAAATAAAACAACTTTTTTTTTTCAAAATAATATTATAAAATTATATATTAATAAAATTATATAATGGAATAAAGAAAAGTAATGATATCGAATGGTGAATTTTAATTTAAAATTGTAAGCCGATAATGTAAGCGACCATGGTGTACGTTTAGTGTTAAGTATTACGAACGGGTAGAATTTGAGTTGTTCGTTTAAAACTACGATCGAGGTCTCTCACGCAGATGGGGAATGCATTAGCCTCGGTTTTGCATTAACTCGCGAAATATATCAATGTACTTCTGATATCAGCCGCGCGAAAGCATACAGCAGGTAGAAACATTATTCTCACCGAATGCATATACACTCGATTATAATACACCGTCGGCTCTTTACGATCAAGTATATACTTTTCTTGATTTACGTAACAACCTCTGATATTCAGAAGAGTTTGCAAGAAAACTTTCATCTATCATCCATGAAAAAGGACTCTCGTAGAAATTTTTTTCTATCGAATTAAATCTTATTTAAGAGTTATATCATTAGAGAGAGAATATTATTCATTATATAATATTAAATACATTTTATTTTGTAATTTTCGTTCAATATTATTTTTGATATAGTTGATTATTAAATATTATTGTTATTTAATTATACCTTTTTATTTTAATTTGCATTAATTTGATCAAGCAATTTTCATGTTTTAAATTATCGTTTGATTTATTATATTTATTTTTGTTTTTTTAAACTAACGTATGATTTATTTTAACATCATTTAGATCTTTTTAATTTTATATTTGTTTATAATTTTGATTTATATTCCCTCGAAATAATCGTACATTGTTATTTAATTTTTATTTACTTTGTTTGGTATGTTTGTATTCTTTCAAAAATATATTTAAATTATATAAAATAAAACATCTGTAATAATTATTTTAATCTATGTTGAAAATTCTCGTAACAGATATGAATCAAATTTGATTACATAATAAACTCACAAATGTAAAAAAAGGCTCTAATTATGCATGTAGTAAAACATTATTTATCTTACAGAAGATTAATATCTTATTACACGAATATGTATTAAGATTAGTTAATAATTATAAATACTAAAAAAAAAAAGAAATAGAAAAATTTTCCGACGTTAAATAATTATACATAATTAAATATTCATATTATTAATCTCAGCAATGATAGAAATCTCATTAATAAAACATATTAGTAAAACATATTATTACACTTAATTATTAATAATAAATACTCGTAAAAAAATTATCGAATTAGATAAAACAAACATTCGTTCTATTTATTCGTATCGATATTCAGAAACTGATTAAGATTAAAAATCATATTTAATATCTGTTAATAAATTACCGTTCAATAAAAACATTAAAAATTCTTCAACCAATGAATTATATGAATCACATCTCATTTCATTTCTAATAATAAATGTAGAAGAAATAAAAAAAAATTATAAAATTCGTCACAACCGAAAAAATTACATAATAAAACATTCGTGAATACTAATTAGGTTATGTTACACCTTGCCAACGATACAGATCTCGTAACAAATATATCGAAATGTCATTAAATATTTTGATAACAAATATTCCATTAATAAAATTATTCTTTCATAAACGTCAAAATTAAATTATTGATAATAAAATGTTCCAAAAAAAAGAAAAAAGAAAAAGAAAAAACCAATTAAATTCATTAACCTTGAAATTACGTAATAAAATATGTCTACTCGACGTCCGCGTTTAAATTTGAGATAACAAAACGTTTTTGGGAAATAAAAAAATGGAACGTTAAAATAAAAATTCTTTGAAATTAACAAATTACATAACGAAACATTCGTATAGTATATATCATACCACGGTACTGGTATCTCGTTAGGAATACATATTGCGTATAATCGAAGAACGTTACGCGGGGTATATGCCTACTTACTTGTGCCGACGACACTCAATTTAAACACATTCCGCATGCGGCACGTAGTCGGACGTCCTTAAACGACGCCGATGACTCGTCGCTCGTGCTTTCGATTCGCGTGCCGACACATCGGTGGTGTCGTTGTACGGACACACTTTTAATAAAATACGTGTTGCACGGTTCTGCTTAAAAAGTATTTTACGGTACCATACTTTTAAACAGAACACATCGAGAAAACCCAACAGGAAGAGGAAGAAAAACAAATGAAGAAATCTACGAACGAGTAGAATACGAGAAGAAGTAAAATAAAATAAGACGAGTAATAAAAGAAGAAATATAATAAAAGAAGACAGCGAAGAGTAAAAGAAGAAGAAATAGGAAAAGTAATATATGAACAAGAACAATAGCATGAGTTAGAATAAAAGTAGATAACGAAATAGACAAAGAAGAAAAAGAAGATATGAAAAGTTGAATAAAGAAGGACGTATGTCGTAAACGAATGAAGTGGCCCGGCTGTTGGTTTCTTATTGTCTACCCTATATGTCTCCGGAAGCAGGGCCAATCCGCCGGAAAGACGAGACCGTTAACCCGTTCGATCCCAAGACATCGCGGCCATGCATGCCAACGCTGCATTATTGGCTTTTTGTATGCTTATGTTAAGTGGCCCCTAGCACACGTTCTCGCATAATCGACAACCTCTCTCTTTCCCTCACCCTTCCCCCATAATATTATAACTTTTTCTACTCTCTTACTCTCTTTATCTATCTATCTATCAATCTCTTTCTTTCTTATTCCTGACTGCTCTTTATAGTCCTCGAAAATTCACTACACTATTCTTATTATTCATTTTCTTCTTCTTCCGTTTTCTTTTTTTTTTTTTGATTCAATACGATTTTAACATTTACTTCCGTGTTTCTTAGTTAGTTAGATCCTGATGAGAAATCGGTATTGGGTTTTTGGATTGATTTTATTGATGAAATTTAGTCACACTCCATCTGGATTTTCTTTTATTTTATCGTTGGTTTTATATTTATCTAGGAATATTTTGTAGGGTACTCGTAGTCAGATTTTTTTCAAATTTTTCATACTCGTGTAGAGGAGTTTCATGGGAACTATAATTTTACATCTTGAAAATAAACCCAATTTAGATAGTCAATAATAGTTTCCGATAAAATCTAAGAAAAAAATCCTAACACTCGCGCGTCGAGAATCGATCCGACAACATTGTGAATACAAAATCGCGCTGCTATCCATTACGCTACCGACAGCATGAATTAAGTATGGAATTAAAAGGAAATAAACGTGTATAAGAACGTTTACGAAACTTCTACATTTAATTTTTCGAAAATGGTTAGCTGTTTAGATTTATTCCAAAGTGAAATATATAGTCCTCATGGATCCCTAGAAGAATGTAAAATTTGAAAAAAATTTGACTATGAGCCTAGTCTACCTGAGGTTGCAATTGTCAGATTACTTTCACTTCGAAATTAGAACATTTTATACTTAATAACCTAATAAAATTTTATTATTTTTATTTTGTAATTTTACAAAATTACTTCCTGACCATTCAAGGATAACATGTTTGTTTTCTGATTTCTTAAAATACACTAAGTTTGATATCAATTATCTAAACATTGTTTGCAACTTCTTTCATATAAACGTGTAAAAATAAGATTGCAGATATAATAATAATAATTATCCGATAAACGTGTTGTCCCTTCTGCTAATAATAAAAGTTTGTTTAAAAAATAAATTGCAATGTATGCAAGCTTAATATGTTTAGATTACATTAATTGTAGCAGTCTGATGTCAATTATCTTGAATATGTGTGAAACTTCTTACGTATAAACATAACAGTGAGAAAGAGAAAGAGAAAGAGAAAGATAAGATGTATAAAAGAAGAAAGAAAATGAAATGAAACGTTTGGTGTACCTATCGCATCGTGAAACTTATATCCCATGACGAGACGTTTGCTTGAGCTAATTGCATCGCACTTGCGAGCCGTGCCGAAAGTGAGAAAAGGAAAAAGGAACTGGGACCGACGATGATGACATTACGTAATCACTTAAAACAGTCCCTATCTCGGTAAGATAAATGGACGATATAAAAAAATTAAAAAAAATTTTAAATATGAAGATAATCATTCGGGACTGTTATCCGTGCGTCAGTAAACCGAAACGGCCGTTTTTAAATTGTGTTTTTTTTTTTTTTTTTTTCATATAAAGTTAAGCAGATGACCGATGATCATGTGGACGCTTAAAATTTTACTCATCTTGCTTTTTCTCATTTTCGTACTTCTTTTTTTTTCGTTAAATTAGGCGAAAGGATTTTTGTCTATTGTTTTTTCTTTTACGTCCAAATATTTTGTTAATAATTTTTTTCAATTGAATATTTAATAAATATAATATAATAATATATATAGAATAAATATATAATATCTTAAATATTTAAATTTTGTATTTTGCCTATAAGTTTGTTTACTTTTAACTAAAAATCTTTATTGGCTTTAACTATTTGTGGCCATTAGAAATGTTTCGCACTCTGGCCAAAATATATACCATTTACGTTATTCCAATATTGAGAAATATTAATTAAATATGAGCCATCCTCGTGTAAATACACATGTACAATTTGTCAATAAAACCGTCTCTTACTGGTTTATTTTATTAGCACAACGGAATATCACATAGGAGATAACCTCAAAATGTGCAAATGATTAATATTTAATTAACAATGTAATTATCATTAATATTAATATCTTCTTCCAACTATTTTGGGATGAACATTTTGTTAAAATTTATTAACAGAAATTTTTGTCGGTAAACCTAATATTTGAAATAAAAATATTTTTTCCTGTTTTAAGAGAATTTTTTCGATTTTACAAAATGAAGAAATTATAAATAGAGATAATTACACAATGCGAAATATTTTATTTAATTAACAATGTAGTTATCATTAATATGAAAAAATGAACAAAAATTGTAAGAGTTTATTTTAAGAATCAATTATCTTATCAGATTGTAATATTCTGTATATTCAAGAATTCCATTGTTAATTTAGAGGTTATCTTTCCTTTGTTTTAGGTTATATACATTTTTTTTATAGTCACGAAAAAAATTCGGAGTAATCAACTATGTACTTTAGAACTAACCTAACCCATCTTAACTATATTTTAGGAACTTTCAAGTCACCCTACAATACCCTCTTTTACCATTTTGATACCCTTAATAAAAATAGTAGAATGCTAAGATATGCATCTAAACTCCCGTTTAACATGGAAACACCGCGTAAGAAACAAATTAAATCCACCTCGTATCAAAAGAAAAAAAAAACATGGTTTGGTTAACTAGTTAACAACAAACTTTAAATAACTAAAACAATAATTAAACTTATCTGAACATACGAAATCTAACAATTGATTATGTAAGCCAAAAGTTTTTTTTTTACACAACTTAACAAAAATCAATCCAATTAATCATACCTAAAACTTAAAACTATTTAAAATCAAATCTTTAACAACAGAAACAGCACACTTGTGTGAAAACAAATCCAGACATGACAATTATCCTTGTAACCCTGTTAAACAGCTATACGCAGAAGGTTTACCCAGGCAACTGAACAGGAAGCACTCTAGCAACCTGATACCTCAACAACTTGTATTTTAACACGCTACAAATGATACCTAATGAGAAACATCTAAATGCTAAAGAATCTGCCTAATGTGCTCAAACCTTGGATACAAAAATTGGATATAAAAAATAAAGAAGCAGCACATATATGTTAAAACAATCATCCCAGTAACCCTGTTAAACAATTGTACGCAGAAAATTTATCCAGACAACTGAACAGGAAGTATTCCAGCAACCTGATACCTCAACAACTTGTATTTTAACACGCTACAAATGATACGTAATGAGAAATATCTAAATGTTAAAGAATCTGCCTAACGTGTTCAAGCCTTGGATACAAAAATTGGATATAAAAAATAAAGAAGCAGCACATATATGTTAAAACAATCATCCCAGTAACCCTGTTAAACAGCTATACACAGAAGATTTACCCAGGCAACTGAACAGGAAGCACTCTAGCAACCTGATACCTCAACAACTTGTATTTTAACACGCTACAAATGATACCTAATGAGAAACATCTAAATGCTAAAGAATCTGCCTAATGTGCTTAAACCTTGGATACAAAAATTGGATATAAAAAATAAAGAAGCAGCACATATATGTTAAAACAATCATCCCAGTAACCCTGTTAAACAATTGTACGCAGAAAATTTATTCAGACAACTGAACAGGAAGTACTCCAGCAACCTGATACCTCAACAACTTGTATTTTAACACGCTACAAATGATACCTAATGAGAAATATCTAAAGAATCTGCCTAACGTGTTCAAGCCTTGGATACCAAAATTAGATATAAAAAATAAGAATAGAGGGAACAGTTTGTTTACGCGATGAATTGATAAGGAATAAGAGAAAGTGGGGTGGGAGGTTTAGGTATAGGTTCGAAAAAATCGTGTTCGGTGAGAAGGTGCAGGTGCAGGTCCGATCACCTTCCGGCAATTCTTATCACACTTTGGCCGAGTGCGTGTTGCGGTTCCGGTGAGGAGCGGCGGTAGGTCTCCATAAAGGAAGGCTCGGTGTGCTAAGCGACTAGACCGAATGGATGCTAAGCAAGCTGTAGTACCCGATCGCTTCCTTGCATACGAAGCAGTCTCAGAGCACCGACCGGAAGTGCGTCACGTCGCAATATAGTATCTAGATGCCCATGAGCTCAACGCAGTTGTCAAGCCGCGTATAGCCTTGCCTTTACCGGGGGAGAATTCGACTGATAGATACGTGACTGAGAACTCATACTCGACTTACTTACTTACTTGCCTTATCAAGTTTCAATATCGTTGAAATCTAACCTCACATATTCTTTCTTCATTTATTTCTTTATTTCTTCTACTATGTTTCATTGAAGTGATCTAATTTTGTTATTATTTTGTAGGTTTATTATCACACAGACGAGACGATTTATTATTTAATATTGTTGTCCGATCTTGTTTCGTTTTATTTTTGTTTTTTTTAACGATAATTAATATAAATCGTTTATTGAAATTTTCTCGTTACTTTGTTACGATGTTTTAACAAGGGATTTCATTCGAGTGATCAAATTTCTTTTTATTCTTTTCTATTTTATTTATCGACAATATTTTGTTTTGTTTTGTTTTTTTTTTAAGTCTCATCTCAATTATTGTATTTTTAATTATTTAATAGTATATTCAATTCATACCTAATTGTTAGGTTTTTTATTACACTTTTTTATGGAATGACCAATCAATTTTGATATAAATTTTTTTTTAATAAGGTTTCTAAACAATTAATTCTATGAACAAACTTTCTGTTCTTTCGTAATATTCTTTTTTGCAACATTTTATATGTCGAATACTGATGAATGATGAAATATATAAATTCTTGGAAAATGTTCTCAATCCAGGATAGAAAATATTTCCCAATCTAATCTTCCAAGTTTTACATCATTTTTGCAATAAGATTCTAATCGATCGATCGTATAAATCGATTTATCTTGGAAATCGATACTAAATTCTTACATTCCTTGGTTTATTTTTACGTCAAATTGAACCGACGAATGTTTCAAATTCGTAGTTTCGTCAGAGACTTTATCTATCGAAGATATCCGATATTTTACGATCCAATCTTGTAATAAGATTTAAGTTACTAGATCTTACAAATACAATTTAAAACATCGCATAAATATATTTGTAATTTATATAAAAAAACATTTGGATAAATTTCGTTAAATTTGAAATAAAAATAATTCTATAAAAATCAATTGTGAAATTATTGTTTATTTATTATTGTAAAATTTCAAATTATATCTGTTACATCTACAATAAAACTTAAATTCACATACTACGGTTTCCTAACCTCATTTTCTAATACCCTTTGCATATAAACTTCGAGTAATACAATAGATACCGAATATAGATCGAAGAAATAGATTGTTTTATTCATTTATTATTTCGTAACTTGATTTACGTCAATAAAAATTTACAAAATACGTAAATCTATTGTTACAAGTTAAATAAAGATATGCAACGATTCGCTAACTAATCGTGTAAACAACAACACATTCAAGAAATCATTCGAATAAATAGCGATCGAATAACTAAAAGTGTGTCTTACGAATATAATACTTACGAGAATATTTTAATGTGATCTATAAATGAATAATGGATCTACGTAATATAAAAATTAACGACTATGAGAATCGTATGAATAATTAATTGGATAGACGTGTGTATAAATTGAAAAACAAAACAGGAAAATAAAAAAGGAAATAATAGAAAATATTCGTCAATAAATATTATTATTTAATATTAGATTAGAAATACTTTATTACATAGTTATCAACAAATAAAATTGATATAAGTAATAACAGATGTAATATTAATTTATTTATAAAATTTCTGATAAGAAAATATTATCGATTTCTACTGCATACGTATACCAAATACTAAATTCAATCGGTTTCCGGTAATCTATTGAAATTAATTTTTTAACAGTTAAATAATGATAAACAAATCATTGATCGTTTCGTAAGTGTTTCCTCAAATCATCTGCATTTAAAATTTTTTTTACGAACGTCATTGTCTTCCAAGAACTGAACAAAAATCGTAACGTTCGTTTCTAAATCAAATTCAATCGAAATTGCTTAAAATTGGTTCAATGTTATGGACGCATATATGCGTTTATTGATAAGAATACGTGTAATGTAATATTGGTTAAAAAAGAAAAAAAACTTTCTTGTATTATTTCATTCGCAATAATATCAATTATAATTTATTGTTAACTTTGCTTAATATAACCAATCAACGTAACTTATACAAGCGATAAAGTATTCTGCCCTACGAAGTACTTCAGTCAAAAGTATTCAACACTCAAATGATTCAAAAATACAGAGTGACGTGGTCTTCCAGGAAAATCTGTTTTTACTTATTTCAATTTTATTTATTTAAAACTTTGCAATAAAATATTTTACATCGTACTTTTAATAACATTTTTTTCTTATTTCAATTTGTAAAATATAGTGCCAACATTTCTACCAGTAAACTTTGAAACACCTTCTGAAGAGCAATTAATTTATTATATTAATTTTAAATACATAGTTAAATCAATTCAACTATTTCAATTATATTATACAGTTATTCGATTAAAAATTGTATTAAACATGTAAAATATAGTTCCAACATTTCTACCAGTAAACTTTGAAACACCTTCTGAAGACCAATTAATTTATTATATTAATTTTAAACAATAGTTAAATCAATTCAACTATTTCAATTATATTATACAGTTATTCGATTAAAAATTGTATTAAACATGCTGATTTAAATGATATGTTTCCCACATTTTTACCAGTGAACCTTAGAATACTTTGTGAAGCAATTAATTTATTATATTAATTTTAAACACAATAGTTAAATCAATTCAACTATTTCAATTATATTATACAGTTATTCGATTAAAAATTGTATTAAACATGCTGATTAAAATGATATGTTGCCCACATTTTTACCAGTGAACCTTGGAATACTTTGTGAAGCAATTAATTTATTATATTAATTTAAAACAATAATCAAATCAATGAAACTACTTCAAAATAATATTATACAGTCATTCAATTAAAATAAAAATGTAAGTATAAAATATTCCAATCAGATATAAAATAAATCCAACGATTATCTAATTTCTCTTAAATAAAATATCAAAAACGTATATACGTTTATTTAAATTTATTTATTTAGAAAGAGAATAAGAGACAGGAAAAAAGAAATAAAAAAATAAGATGGAAAAATCCGAGTGTAAAAAAGAAGTATTTAAAATTTCTTAGAAAAAGAGAGGGGGAGACAGATAGACAGACAAAATAAAAAAAAAAGAAGCGTTCAAATTAAATCACGTTAATCCATAGTGCGTGAATTCGATCAGAAATTATTATCAACAAACGAAGACCTTTCACCGGTCTAAAGCGTAGTGTTGTGACACTCGACCGATTCGAGAACGAAGGCGTCGAGGAAAAGACGGTTAAAGCGACAGTCTCGGGTCAACTCGTGGCTAATTTATTAGAATGTTTATGTGTTTCACTCGGAGCAAGCTTATCTTACCCGTACGCTTTTATAAATTCTCTCTCTTTCTCTCTTTCTTTCAACAAGTGAAGAACTCGGAATAGAAATGAAATCAAGAAATAAAGAATCATCAAATCGTTATTTTTTTATATCAACTACTATTTCTTATTCTTATTCTTATTCTTTGTATTTTATCACATTCTAATTGTGAATAAGAAATAATAAATAACGTGTAAGATGATAAAATTATAAATATATATATATATAAATAAATATTTGTTATCGATGTATTTATTAATAGTTTTTATTAGTTACTTACCCGTTGAAAGGATAACTCGCGAATGCTGCATCGTAAGGATGATACACAGACGGATAGGGCCATGCTGCTGCTGCACTAGCACTTAGGTTTTCTTTCAATTCTAATCCTGCAGCCTGGAAAATAAATTTTATAATATTTTTATCTTTAATGTGTTTTTTTTCTTTTTTCTTTTATTTTTTATTTTTCTTCACATTTTTTTTCATTTCGAAGAAAGTAATATTATTACAGTAACTATTATTACAGTACTGTAATAAAATTATTACAGTAACTATTATTACAGTACTGTAATAAAATTATTACAGTAACTATTATTACAGTACTGTAATAAAATTATTACAGTAACTATTATTACAGTACTGTAATAAAATTATTACAGTAACTATTATTACACTACTGTAATAAAATTATTACAGTAACTATTATTACAGTACTGTAATAAAATTATTACAGTAACGTGTTGTATTTTTATTCCCGAGTTAACCGACGATTGTTTTCTTCTTCTTCTCCCTCTTCTTCGTTTTATTTTTTACCAGATTACTCAATAATCTACTTAATAAAATCTATCCGTTAGCAAACAAATTTCAATCTGTAAAAATATTAAATAAATCGACAACTAATCTAACTTTTACTTAAACCCCCCTGCCCCCTCAAAAAAAAACCAAATAGTTATATTAGACTTTCTAATAATATTCACTTGGGAAAATAATTCATTTACCTGGAAAATATTTCTCTCTATTTTTTTGTCACCGTATCAAGATATATATCAAAAAAGAAAAAAAACATTGTACAAACTAACTGGACGCATAAGTTTACCGATTGAAATACCATTAAAACTGATAGACATGTTATGGGTAAGATAAATAAGTAATAAAATAGAAATAAACCGGTAAGATCTTAATAGGAAATAGATGAAAACTAATCGACACGATTTGGAATTAGATCTAAACTGAGAATTCTATTACATCAATGGTGCGTAAATGGATTTTCTTTAAAACGATTTATAAATATATCGTTAGATAGTAACATGTAACGGTGGTAACATAAACGAGACGTTATTATCGTCAATCGAGGACCAAGGAATGACGTTTAATACGAGCACAAAACGTATAAGAAGAAATAAAAAGAAGAAGAATAAATAGTTTTAAGTGGAAGTAAAGAAGATCGAAGTTTCATGCATGCATCGTGTCGTAGTTTGCTGACTTGGGGTTATCAGACCACACACAGGGCCACCTCTATTTCTTTCTTTATTTTATTTTATTTGATTTGATTTTATTTTATTTGATTTTTTTTCTTTTTCCTTCTCTCTCACACATTCTATTTATTTCTCGCTAAAAGAAAATACTTAACAACGCAAGCGTCAATTTATGAATTCGAGTTGTCCACGACAGTGGAAACACTGTGTCGTGTTTCTAACCGTCGGCTTGAGAGTACTGCTCGCCTTTATCGTTCTTCTTTATGATCGAGCTTAAAGGACATTACACACTATAGTATTTTACGCACATACTATTTTATTATATCGTAACGCGTCACGCTGGATATTACTGGGAACTTGCTGAATTCAATATAACGTTTAACATGGTACGATATAAAATGATAGGATTAACGATTTTTCTTGCCCTTTCTTAATTTTCTTTTTGTTGTTGTCAAGGATTTATTAAATTTGTAGTTTTCTTCTTCTTCTTTTTTGTTTGTTTGTTTGTTTTTTTTTTCTTTCCCTTTGGTTAATATCGTTCCACAATTAAAAAAACAAATTATCTGTTGCATCTAATCTATTCAATCAAATGATTGATCAGAAGTAGAATACCAGTCAAATCTATTGCATCTTATCATTGATCAGAAATAAAATAAAAACCAAGTTACCAATCTCATCGTATTATAGATCAACAAATAATCTCTTTAATCCTATCTATCAAATCTGATTATAATTAAAAAATAAGTACAAAACAAATAAGTTCATTGAGATTCGTTGCATTCTATTTGCTAATAAATAAGATTAAAAAAGAACCCTTTAATCCTGTCAATTAAATCTAATTATAATTATAAAATAAATACAAAACAAGAGTCATTCCTTGAGATTCGTAATTACTATGTTTACTATTTATCTCCATACTTTTAATAAATATAACAAAATAAGAACTAAAGGGGTACTTACAGTAGGTGTATAGAATGGTGCTTGTTCAGCACCAAGGCTCGGAAAATAAGCAGCCATGCCTTCGGAAGCGACAGCAGCTGCAGCAGCAGCATAGGGTGCGCTGTACATCGAAAGGGCTGCAGTTGGTAATCCACCGAGTCTTTGATAACCGCCAAGTAGATCGTATTGACATGAACAGACAGTTTGTCCGGTGATTGGATCCGTGAAGATGGGTCTGCCGGTGTCACAGCACCTAGCGGCTGTCGGGCCTGCCGTTGTTGGCGGTGGGTGACCTTGAGATGGACTCACCGAGGCTGTTGGACTCCCCGGTGGTCGCACCACCGCGTTCGTCACCGCCATTCTTGCGTTTGACAGACCACCGGCCCCCCCGCCACTGGGTACAACACCCACCACACCAAGAGGATGATTCGTCGTCCCTACGCCGGACGCCGCATTCACCAAAGATGAACTTCCTGCGCTCAGGTGAACTCCTGACGACGGTGAGCCCGACGACGACGCTAACGACGAATTTACTGTCACAGGACACTGCAACATTAATCAAATTTTCATTTCATATTTTCAGATTACAATAGAAAAATATTTCAGAGATACAAGTTTATTTTACAAATTTATTTTTTTTTATTGTATTAACTCTCTAGATTGTTTTCTTGTTTTTTTTATTATATATTCAAAAACTTATTAATCGAAAAATTTGTAATCATAGGATTTCGAGAATGTTTAACGAAATTGTTTTATTCTGACTTTTGTTTTTAGTCACAGAATTTTAATCAGAGAACTCTAGAACGTAATATTGTTTTCTTTTGATTTATATTTTTCTTGCAATTATATAAGAGAAATGAATAATTTATAATTCATTTAGAAATATATTCTTTTCTATTTTTTTTCTAATCTCTGTGTCATAGTAGAAACAACAGAAGACATTTGCCAGACTGTTACAAGACTCTGTAACTAAATATGACTTTACTACTCTTATTTCTTGACATAAACTGAAACATTTTACTTTTATAACATTCCTAACTTTGTATCAATTTTTATTATTTTCTGACAATTTAAAAAAAGATTGTTTTAATTGTGCACGCGTGCTTATATCAATAAGCGCATATATGCGCCCATAGTTCATTCTTAAAACTTTTATTGAACACATACATAAATCTGCAGTCTACGTTTGATAATTTCTAACCGAACCCATATACACACTAATAATCCAAACTCAATATCTTTTAGCCGAACGCATATATGCGCTCAAAAACTTAATCAAAATCCTGAATTTATTTAAATGTATTTTTCAATATTATAAATTATTACCGTTAAATTAATGATAATCATTTCTAATATCAAATAGAAACAACATTTTATATATATATGTCTAATAAGAATTAATTAAATAATTAAACATAAATAATTTCAATTAATCTTTCCTTTATATATATAAAAAAACTATGATTAACAAAAACAATAATAATAATAACGTTACAAAGAACAACGATAAACTTATAATCGTTCCAACAATATATTTTCAATAAACATTTGAATATGTTTATAATAACAATTAGAAAATGAAATTAATCAAATGAACGATTCAAATGTTGAACCCCCTCAATGATAGGCTTTGCAAGAGCTTAATTATTATAACGAAAGGAGCAAGAAACAGACGGGATTTAAAAGTTGATAAAGAAATGTTCTCTCTTGGTGACGCTTCTAAGCTTGACGTCACAACAAAGTACATAACAGAAATAAAGAATGAAATAGCAAGAGCAAGAGAAAGAGAGAGAGAGAGAAAGAGTGAGACAGAAGATACTCGTAAGCGTCAACTTATTCAAAGTTTACTCTCAAGAGAACTACCGGTACTCCGTCGCCACGGGATTTCGCTGACAGTGTCGCATTCTGATGCGCTATTTCGCGGCACGTCTTTCCCCTTCTATCTTAAAAAGAAAAAAAAGCAGAAAAAATGTACACGAGAGGAAGAGAAAAGGGGGGGGGTAAAGAAAATAAGGAAAAGAAACGTATTAAAAAAAAAAAAAAAAAAGTATTAATGCAAGGAAAAGATAAAGAACGAATTGCAACACTGGGATCATGGTGGTGGTGGTGGGGTAGGGGTTCGGGGGGGGCCACTTGACCGTATATACCCAATGCAACATCTTAGCACCTCTAATCCATCTCCCAAACAATATTTCCAATGCATTCAAAATATAATGACTCCCCGGACACCCTAAAATATCTTTCATCGTAGGAAGAGTGAATGTCATCGTTGCGACAGCTGCGTTTACTCCATATCCTCTAATACCTTTTCACAGTTCGAGAAAGAAAAAGAAACAACGGCTCGACGACATTCTCTCAAAGGACAAAACGTTAGAACGAAAAGACTATAACCAATCTTTCCCTATTTCTTTTTTCTCCCCCTCTTTTCCCTCAGCCCACCCCAGCCCTCTTTAGTAACTTCTAAAGGTAAACCGAAAATCTGTGTAGGGTTCGGGTAGGTAATACCGCGAAAAGGGGAAGTTGGGTTAAGGAGGGTGTGCTGGGGTAGGGTGGAGAGCGGGAGCGGGGGACAGGGGACAGGGGGTTCCTCATTAATTCCATATCAAACACTACGGCTAAATAGATTAGCGGCTTGAGTGCCTTTCGCGCCCTGGGCCTAAACAAACTCCGCCCAATAATCTCTCTCACTCTCACTTAGGCTAATGCAGGCGTTTTGAGCAACGTATCAGAAACCCCCCCACCCAAACCCCACTTCCCATATATATATAGAGATAGTTAGAGTGCAGTAAGCGAGTTATAGCAACCCTCTCGATCGATCCATCCATCCGTTGTGTCCGTTGTTCATCCATCCGTTGCCTCGTTTTGCTATGGCCCCAAAACATATTGTCGAAACTTTGCTCGGTATTGTATTGAAGAGCAAAGAGGGGTTCTGGGGGTTCCAGGGGGCTGGGGGGCTACGCGGGGTTCAGGGTGGGGGCAGAGAGAGAGAGAAACAGGGAAGTTGGATGGTTAGCTGAGGAAGGGTAAGAGGGAGTCGAAAAACGTGAGCCATCGTGCTCCACGCATTATGGCCATCGAGAGTGGTAGTATAGCGTTAATGCGTGTCGTTCATGCCACGTAGCACGATGTTTCCTCCTGCTTGCCCAACTGTCGCACGTTCCTCGATTTATGCACGTGCATGTTACGTCTCTCGTATAGGCTTCCCCCGTGATCGAGATAATCGTGCCTCGATTAGATTTGTTTTTCTTTTCTCTTACTTTTTTCTTCTCGGTTTCTTTCTTTTTCACTGTCTTACTTCACTCATTTTTCTTTTTCTTCTTTTCGTAAATCGTTACGCGTACGTAGGCGTGGGGGTGAGACAGAGGGGTTTGTTTGATTACTTTTTGGATAAATTAAATTGTCGAATTGGATTTTATTTTGGTATTAGTGTAATGGTTTATTTATATTTTTATTGATAGTTTTATTATTCAATTTTATTTATTTTGTTTATTTTAATATTTAATTAGGCTTTCATGGTTTAAATTAAATATCGTGATTATGTTTTTTTTTTTAAAGAAATCGTATACTTTTTTTTCATATATAGAATGTTTTATATAATATTTAATTAAATTGATTGATTTATTTATTCATAGTTTAACTGTTGTTTGATATGAGTATAGAAATATCTCATTAGGAAGTACTGTTCTAATTAAATTAACCGATTCTACTATGATTTTCTAATTAGTGTTTTCTTTTTAAATTTTATGTATCTTTCTACATTTTAATTGTTTTTAGAACTAGAATTATAATTAAAATATATTATTTTGATCAGATGAGATTTCACTTATTGAAAGAACATTCTTATACATTTTCTATAGAAGTAGAACAATAAAAATGTTCTAACATTTATTAGAATATTTTTATAGTTTAAAGTATGAATAACTAGAAATAATTTTAAAATAAGTATATAGAGATAATAAATAATGAATACATAAAAATTAAATGATAATAATTTCAACCGTGCAAAATATTTTTTACTTTATCATATTATACAAATTAGTAATATCTCATTATAATTCCTTACACATACTATATTAAGTCAAACTAATAATTAAAATTCCATAATATAACAAATAGGCAAATGTTAGATTATAAAAATTAATATTAACTCAACTCAAATTATATAATTCCTGTTATAAACTTAATTCTGCCCTATATTAAAAAAATTGATAATTCTAAAATCATACTTTATATAAAAAATTAATAGAAACTTATAACTGTAAATAAAAAAATCACCTAAAACTAACGATTATCCCACAAAAAATGAAAAACAAACAATGTAAGACACATAAAATCACTGAAAAGATGTTTCAATCAATGTCATGTGTTAACACATATTAAACTCAAATACACATTTACACACACATACAAAGACTTTCTTTTACAAAGAAAATAGCCGCTTAATCTTAAGATAATCCGTATAATTATACCGGCGCGTTCCTGTAACGAATCGAGGCACGAAACCGCGCTTGTAGTTTCGTTGATCGTAAATCCCAAGGTGACTGGAACGAAGAGATAAAGCGTGAACGGACAAAACGGGAAGAAAGGAAATTCATCGATGCATTAAAAAAAAAAAAGAAAAAAAAACAAAAGAAAAAAACTAAAAACCAAAAACGAAAATAAACTTGGAAAGCAAAAAAAGAAAAAAAAAGAAAAAGTAAAAACAAATGCAAATAAAATGAAAGTAAAATTTTATGTACGATTAAGAAAAAAAGATACGAAAAAGAAGAAGAGGAAAGAAGATAGATAGATAGATAGATACAGAGAGAGAGAGAGAGAGAGAGAGAGAGATGAAAGAATCAGAGAATTCCACATCTTCTGGCGGAGAAAACTCAACGATGGGAAGAATGTGCTACAGGGCTGGGACCCTGAGCTTGGGGTTAAACGACGAAGCGTGTTGGCGAGTGTCCGGTGTTCACCGACAATAATTCAGTCCTACTAGGACTCTCTTTAAAAGAAAAAGAAAAGAAGAAAAAAGAGTGAAAGAGAAGAAGAAGGAGGAAGAAGAGGGAAAAGGTGACCGGTTCCCAGTTACTCGACGCGATCGCATCGAGTGGGCAACCGTTGCAGGTCGTGCCGCAACTATATCACCGTTGCTGTTGCAGTTTCTTCTTCTTCTTCTTCTTCTTCTTCTTCTTCTACTGCTTCTTCTTCTTCTCTTCGATGCCGCAATTGCTGACTTTGGTGTCGCCTTTAAAGTAGCACTCAAGGTAGGCTCGTGCGCGTGCATTCAAGTTTGCTTCTTCTTCTTCTTCGTTTGTTTTTTTTCTTCTTCTCCTTCTTCTTCTTCTTCTTCTTTAGTTTGACTACAGTAGGCTGGAGAACAGCCGATAATTATTCTCAAGACCGTGAGTATATCGATGCATTAGCTCGACCGACTAGCTCGTTTGTTCCTCAAGCATGCTAATTGCCACTGCCAGCATCGCTACCATCTTCCACCTTATTCTCTTTCTCTACCTGTGTTTCGTCTCTACTTCCTCTTACTTTGAGCGAACACTTTGGATACTTATTCTTTTGTTTTTGTTTCCTTTTTTTCGTTGTTACCCATTGCCATTTCGGTTAAGGTTATGGGGATTTTTATCTAATTTTGAAATGTATGACAAAAGAAGATATGATTTAATTTTATTTTATTCATTTTATTCATTTACGAAGAGATGTTGTGTTTTCGTTCAGTTTATATTATAGAATTATCAGATGTATGTTAATGATTTGATTATTTTAGGTTATGTATTGTTTGTAATTGTTATACGGATTTTATAATTATGGATTTAATTTCGATTTGTATTATTTATCGCAACCATCTTTCACCTTATTCTCTTTCTTTACCTGTGTTTCGTCTCTATTTTCTCTTACTTTGAGAGAACACTCTGGACACTTATT
This sequence comes from Polistes fuscatus, assembly GCF_010416935.1. Lineage (NCBI taxonomy): Eukaryota > Metazoa > Arthropoda > Insecta > Hymenoptera > Vespidae > Polistes > Polistes fuscatus. The sequence continues at coordinate 1,415,889 of NW_025113086.1, read as the reverse complement.
TTTTCGTTGTTACCCATTGCAATTTCGGTTGAGGTTATGGGGATTTTTATCTAATTTTGAAATGTATGATAAAAGAAGATATGATTTCATTTTATTTTATTCATTTTATTCATTTACATTACGAAGAGTTGTTGTGTTTTCGTTCAGTTTATATTATAGAATTATCAGATGTATGTTAATGATTTGATTATTTTAGGTTATGTATTGTTTGTAATTGTTATACGGATTTTATAATTATGGATTTAATTTCGATTTGTATTATTTATCGCAACCATCTTTCACCTTATTCTCTTTCTTTACCTGTGTTTCGTCTCTATTTTCTCTTACTTTGAGAGAACACTCTGGACACTTATTTTTTCGTTGTTACCCATTGCAATTTCGGTTGAGGTTATGGGGATTTTTATCTAATTTTGAAATGTATGATAAAAGAAGATATGATTTCATTTTATTTTATTCATTTATTCATTTACATTACGAAGAGTTGTTGTGTTTTCGTTCAGTTTATATTATAGAATTATCAGATGTATGATAATGATTTGATTATTTTAGGTTATGTATTGTTTGTAATTGTTATACGGATTTTATAATTATGGATTTGATTTCTATTTGTATTATTTATAGTAACCATCTTTCACCTTATTCTCTTTCTCTACCTGTGTTTCGTCTCTATTTTCTCTTACTTTGAGAGAACACTCTGGACACTTATTTTTTCGTTGTTATCCATTGCAATTTCAGTTAAGGTTATGGGGATTTTTATCTAATTTTAAATGTATGACAAAAGAAGATATGATTTAATTTTATTTTATTCATTTACGAAGAGATGTTGTGTTTTCGTTCAGTTTATATTATAGAATTATCAGATGTATGGTAATGATTTAATTATTTTAGGTTATGTATTGTTTGTAATTGTTATACGAATTTTATGAAATTTGAGAGGTAATTATGGATTTGATTTCGATTTGTATTATTTATCGCAACCATCTTTCACCTTATTCTCTTTCTCTACCTGTGTTTCGTCTCTATTTTCTATTACTTTGAGAGAACACTTTGGACACTTATTTTTTCGTTGTTACCCATTGCAATTTCGGTTAAGGTTATGGGGATTTTTATTTAATTTTGAAATTTATAAGAAGAAAAGATATGATTTAATTTTATTTTATTCATTTTATTCATTTACGAAGAGATGTTGTGTTTTCGTTCAGTTTATATAATAGAATTATCAGATGTATGGTAATGATTTAATTATTTTAGGTTATGTATTGTTTGTAATTGTTATACGAATTTTATGAAATTTGAGAGGTAATTATGGATTTGATTTCGATTTGTATTATTTATCGCAACCATCTTTCACCTTATTCTCTTTTTCTAACTGTGTTTCGTCTATATTTTCTCTTACTTTGAGAAAACACTTTAGACACTTATTTTTTCGTTTTTACCCATTGCAATTTCAGTTAAGGTTATGAGGATTTTTATTTAATTTTGAAATGTATAAAAAGAAAAGATATGATTTAATTTTATTTTATTCATTTTATTCATTTACGAAGAGATGTTGTGTTTTCGTTCAGTTTATATTATAGAATTATCAGATGTATGGTAATGATTTGATTATTTTAGGTTATGTATTGTTTGTAATTGTTAAATGGATTTTATAAAATTTGAAAGGTAACTATGGATCTGATTCCGATTTGTATTATTTGCTTATGAGGATTTATTCAATTTTTATCGAGTTTAATTATGAAGTATTAAGCGTATACGGTGTTTTAATTATTTCAGGTTATTTATTGTTTAGATTTGTTATCTGATGTATTTCTATTGTATTGTTTTGCTAATTTAAGAAACAATTATGGAAAATTAGAGATTTTTTAATTATTTTAAATAATCGAAAAAATATAAATTATATATATATATATATATTATTTTTTTATTTGTTGCTGCATTTAATAAAAGAAAATGAATAATATGTTAATTATTAAAGATAATTGCCTGAAATAAAATATTATTTGTTATTATTATTTGGTATATTTTTGAAATATTATTCGAACAAATTAAATTTACTTTTACTATTATTACATATTATTATTATTATTATATAATTAGTATAGTATATTATATAATACATTACATTAGGCTGAAGAGAAAAGTTTCTTCAAATTTTATAAATGGCTTTAGGATCACATAACTCTGATATTATTAAAACTCTAACAAAACTTGCATGCGATTGAAAGTTGACATATTGTAAAATCATTAAAATAAAAGTTCTAAGCCATTTGAAAGAAGGATTGATAGAAATCACGAACAAAACTTGTGGTCACATTTCCATTAAAATAACGAAGAAACTTTTTACTCGATCTAATAATTTATCGAATAATCAAGAATTACAAAAGACCCTAATTATATAAAATATCATGAACAATCTGCACCCTCTGTTATTATTATTCAATTAAAATACTATAACAATAAAATACTTTTTAAACGAATTGTCATGTAACCCGAGAAATGTTTTAATTACCAAAACTTCAACATATATATAATGAATCCCTAAAAGATTTCTTTCAACAAAGAAAAAAAGATTAAAAGGGACAAAACGAATAACAAGAAGAAGAAGAAGAAGAAATATCAGAAGATAAAGATCAGTGAATCCTAGTACATCTCCTTTGCACGAGGAAAGCCGATGCCGAGTGGAATAATATGAAGAACAAAGCTCAGACGTGCTATTTATCGCTCGTTTCGAGGAGTCTAAACCGGTTGGGCGTAAAAGGTGGCGACGCCTCGTCGTCGTCGTCGTCGTCGTCGTCGTCGTTGTCGTCGTCGTCGACGTTGTCATAGTCTCTTACCCAAGAAGAAGAAGAAGAAAAAGAAAAAGAAGAAGCTACCTGCCTTCTGCTCGGATGCGAATCCGTCTAACATAAAAATGCAAGAAGTCGAGATGTGGGAAGTTGTAAGAGGAAGAAGTTTGGGGCCCAGTTTGGAATGGAACCCAGAAGTGGAAGAGAGGTAGAGAGATGGTTAGGTGGTTAAGGGGTAAAGGGGAAGAAGGGGGTTTACAAGGGGAAACTTAGGGTAGGACGTTAAAAATGTGGCTAGTTTCGGGTGACACCTTGTTGTTAAGTTCGATGGGCAAAAATTATCATGGATTCTGGTCACGGTATAAAAGGTCTAGGCATAAACGAAGATCGGAGTCTGCTGGCATACCTGAGAGAAGACCAAGAAGAGGAAAAAGTTTCAACCGATATCGTACGCACGAAGCTATCGTGTTGTCGACAACGTCCTCAGTCGACGGATGGATGATCGATGGCCGTCGATCTTATAGTCTCTCGATGGAAAAAAGTGGAAGGCCTCGGTTAAAACGGTCGTAAACGATCTGGTGCAGAGCCCAGGCCAACTAGAAAACCAGTATATGCGCTTGTCTGCTGGGGGAGGTCGTCTCTCAACCCCAACCTTCTTCAAAGCATATCCAACAACGAACTCTACTCTTCTTCTTCTTCTTCTTCTTCTTCGATCTGAGATGGTACATGCATTTTATGACACGATTTATATGCACAATGTAATAGTCACTGTCTCCAACCTGGGGAACATGTCTCTGTCATTTTCTATATCTTTTGTTTCTTTTTCATCTTCTTTCTCTTTTTTTTTTCTTCATCTTATTCTTTTTCCTGTTTCTTTATTTGGGCACGCATGATTTCTGTTCATTCTTATTCGTCTTGGTTTTCTTTTTGTTATCGTAAGAACTGTTGTATGCTCTCCTTGAGTGGAATAGACCAGAAGATTACTAGTTCTGATCGGTGCGATATCTTGAACGTTTTTCTAAGACATTTACTACCTGAGATGAAAACTAAGTTACTAGAGGAAAAGATCTGATTTCAATTGGTCTTCTCGTTGCGGATTGAAAGAGATCTATTCAAGATATGTAAAATAGTTTTTATACGTGTATTGTTTAGTTTTTAGATTTAAACAAATTTTCAGGTTAGAATTAAAACTTCGATATTTATCGACTTTGATGGATAGATTAAATATCAAATTATTAAATAATTCATTAAACTCTCATATATTATTTGTTCAATTTAATTTTATTATATTGTGTTGCTCGCGTAAAAGTTTCTGCCAATTTTAAACGAAAGATCTAAAATTGCATGAAAATAAATTGACACGAACTTTCACGCGACCAAATATTATAATATTTAAATTAAATAATTTTCTTTAAATGAATTAATAACAAATTTACAATAAAATAAACAAATTCACAGATCATGACTGATCATTATCTTATCCTGTACATTATTCTTAACTATCCTAACCTATAAAAAGCGCTAAAACTAAGAAAAAGAAAGGAACCTAACTCAAATCAAAACTTTTGGTTAACGTAAGACTGACAAAAGTAGAAGTTAAAGATCTATAATAGAAAAAGAAAGTGATAAATATACATAGAAAGTAAGTATAGACCACCAAAGAGTATTTGAAAGACACACCATAAGGATTTATAGGTGATTCGGCTTTGAAAGAAAAGAAGGAATCGGTTATCCTGTAGACACAGATGCGCCACTGTTTGCACACGGAGCATTTGTCACGCGTGTCCTGCCAACGAAAAGGGACCGGTCCCTCTTTATGCGTGCCGAGAGATGATGCCCTCTTTGCAACGAGGCCCGACCAAGTCAATATTGACTTCAGTCCAGATTGATGGACCTTCCTCGCATGTATACTTAGGCCTCGCGGCACTCACTTATGTTTCCCACACAGCTCAGCTCTCTCCCTCTCTCTCTCTCTCTTATTCTCTTCCTCCTTTCTTTTTCGTAACTTTTGCTAAACTATCGCAGGAAACAAGTTCTATTGGAAAATATATTATAGATTTTACCCAATGTCGAACGAAAAATAAATACCATATGCGATCATAATCGATGGACAATACATTTGTCTTCATACTTTCTTTTTCTGAACAATGTCAAATTCATTCAACATGATTTTAAAGCAAATTCTAGTCTAGGTAAATCATTTTTATTCATACGTGGTGTAGCAAATTGGGTTTTATTGTTTATGAAGATAATTAAGTGACGCTTGAATTTTTTTTTTTTTTTAGGTTAGGTTAGAATGAATTTGTGCTTCTAGTCAGTATGATAATGACTACTATACATTAAACAATCGCAGTTAATTGAGAATACATTTTCTTTCCTCGTTTTTCTGTTCTGAATAATGTCAAGTTCGGTTAAAATTATTTTAAACTTTATATAACTACTATATACGCTATACTCTATTATATAATCAGTGTAATAAGGATCACTATACAATCTGCGATCATAGCTAAACAAAAATTGTCTTCCTAATTTATTAAAATGATTTACATCGACTAGAATTTGATTTTAAATCATGTTCACTGAACTGAACATTGCTATACGTAATCACTCACACACATAACCTATAAATCGAACAAATAAATTAAAAGTTACAATTATTTACATAATTGACAATTGTATAATAAAAAATTTCACTATAAACGAAGCTTTCATAATTACCGACGGTACTCGAGATCACATAAGAATCTAAAAATGTTCAAAATCAAAATTTCTTCTTAAAAATAATTTTATAAAACCGTCAGAATTGGAAGTTCGTTCATTAAAAATAAATAGTTAAAACGTAATTAAACATGTTTTTATGTTCACATGAATTTGTCATTTGATACGAAACATTCCAGTTAAAATGATTATCGGTTTCGTGCAGAAATGGTTATCGGAAATGAACACCTCAACGACAATGCGTCGCTGTAGCATCCGGCGGTCTAAAGATACAGAAGAACAACAACGATACCTTACCTTCTTTCTTTTGATAATCGTGTCTTTGTTATCACTTATATGAAGATATTATTCTATATACTTACAATGAAGCTAAGGATGTAATTTAAAACCAAATAAACTGATTAATATAACACAGTGTCGAGTTTTTTTAAATATTTCGTCGCAGATATACATTACACTTTAAACCGATGATCTATTTTTATTTTACATCCGCTTAATAAGACAAGTGGCTTAAGAAAGTTCATTAGTTCTTTCTCTCTTCATTTAATTTCATTTATTTTTAGACGATTTTAACGAATCAATCGATTATATAATTTATTTATTTGATATTGATGATAATAAAAAGAATTTGTTGCTAAAACTTATAGGTTAACCTATTAAATGGAACCAATTAATTCGATACATTGACATTAAATTATTTCTAACCATGATTCGAATGTTCCGCCATTTTATAACCTCCAAATAATGGAGACAATATCGAAAAATTACTTTATAAATGAATATTAACTTCGTTGCCTTGATATTCAATTATTTCCAATCATGATTTAACTGATCCGCCATTTTATAATCAACAAAATAATGAAAACTATAATATACTATCGAATACTATAAATACTAAATTTATAAAAAAAAAAAGAAAGCCACCGAAATAATTGCTACATCAAATAAGAAAAAAAAAAAACAAATCATTTACTCGCATTGAACCATTTGTTAGAAAAAATACGAATACCTTTCGCAACGCGAACACTTTTCTTTTTAAATTACATTTGACGGTAAAAAAAAAAATAAAAAAAAGAAAAAAGAAAAACAAAACGTTTACGGTGATATCGGCGTGGTTTTTAAAAGAGAGGGGAAAAAAATAAAGAAGCAGAAAAGAGAAAGAGAGAAAACGTTGAGGGCGAGGGGGTGGGGGGATGAGTTAACCAGGGCCCATGATATATGCATGAAAATAGAATATACATTCGCGGTGGCTATTGAATTCGTAATACTTCGGGGCTCACGAACTTTCGTCGTTCAAAGATTTATCGTGCTCGTCGTCCGTCGACGGACTGGAATACTCACCGTGGGATGATTTATTTCGTTAGAAGTGTTGAACGTTCACCGCAAAGTCAACCGTATGTATTTATATCATTCGTACACGTACGTACGTATATCGTATCGTACGAATTCGTAGATACGTTCGTTCATTTGAGAGAAAGAGAAAGAGTAACGTTGTATTTGTATCCAACTATTAGTTAATTAAAGAGATTTTGTGCAGGAACATTGGCCCGTCCGATTGTTAGCCGTCTTTCTAACTATAAATTGAGTCGATCGTTTAACCCCTATGCGATTAACTTTAAACGACAAAAGATTTTCTAAGTAATAGCATCGAGTAAGAGAGAGAGAGAGAGAAAAAAACAGATAAGGAGATGTATTCGAATAACCAAAAATAATGGTTGACCGAAAGAGTGACGCAAATAAACGATTTCTTTAAAATATGTCCCGAGATCGATTGTAAAAAAAAGAATAAAATTAAATTAAATAAAACAAGGAGTAAGAGAGAGAAAGACAGAGAAATAAACAGAGAAGGCTTCTGTCGAAAAATTCCAAAGATAGAAATACCTCTTTTAATTATTTCTTTTCCTTTTTTTTCCTCTCTAAAGTTCAAACGTTTGTATTTTTGAATACTTGGATGATACCGATTGTATTTAAAATTAAATCGGATAGAAAGAATAAAAGTATAGAAGTAAGGATAGATAGAAAAAGAAGCATATAATTTTGATCAAATTTTTAGATTAACCGGAGTTGTGGTCAGGTTATTTATTTAAAAAAAAAAAAAAAAACTAATCGGATAGCCTTATTGATTAACCTACGAATATTATATGAGAAATATTTATTTATATATATATTTTTCTGAAATATATAATTATTTATAGTAAGATTATATATTTCGTGTACATATTAAATGAATAGAAAATTTATTTGCCGAAGATAATATATAATACATTATTCAAATATAATTTATATTATTTAAAATATATTTCTATACGTTATAAATATACACAGGGTTTACACGTAAAAATAAGTCGAGAAAAAGTAGTAAAATTTGATCGTGATTGATCTTAAAGATAACAGTAAATGTAAGTGCTTGTACGGATCATTTAACACCAGGTCAATGTTCATAATCAAACAATACAGCTTACATACTTTTTATCTTATATTAATTAATGGATATAATAAAAATTGCAGGATGTATCTAAGCTGAGGGTTCTAATGTACAAATATATATAATTTATATATTAAATTATTTCGATACGGTGTAAGCGTAAAATATTATCGTTTAAGGTCCTAATTTAAGAAAAAAATTCTAAACAATATGCATACACTAAACAATTAAATCTTTGGGGATTTAAACGTGTATTAAAATAAATAAACAAAAATATTTTTATTACCTTTTTGTCTGGTTAACGAAGATTAAAAAAAAAAAAACCATTGTCTTTAATATTCAACAACTGGTATTGCGTTTCCATTATGAACTTCTAACATTTTTACTATATCCGCGTAATACCGGTTGTTATTAGCAATCGTTGTCATAGTTAGACTGATAAAACCAAGCTAAACGTTGGAAAAATAAGTCATACGGTTGAAGAAAGAACGTAAACATTACGGAGAACAATGAATACGAAAGTGTTAGCGATAAGTTGTCAATAAGTAATTATAGAGACAGTTCGCGGTTTGAAAAATTTTTCAAACATGATTTTCTCGACAAAAATGTGATTCCATTTATTTTACTTATTCGTAATACGTAAAATATCATCCTCGGTCCAATCTTATTGGAACCGAATTTTTTTTTAGAAAACCAATGCAAAAATCATTAAGTATTCCGAAAAATTTCGTACGAATTATTAAGAAAAAAATGTGTTTAGTATACAAAAAAAAATATATATAAATCAGCACGAAAACATTTAACGGCAAATTAATATAATTTTAAAAATGTAATTAAATTTTCAAATGTATAATTCTTCAATACAATATTTTATTATTTTTATAAATTGATTCCAAATTAAAAAGGGACAAAAATGTGATGAATAAATAAATGAGACGATTAATAAATCAATTCACGAATAAAAAAACAACTATGATCCTTATAAACTTAGAACACCACTCGGAGGAGGAAAAAAAGGAGGTGGAGGAGGAGGAGGAGGAGTAGGTAGAGAAAGGTAACACGAGTGCCGGAAGTCACAACGTTCCTCGAGCAACAATGTTTCCGCCGTAGTACACAGGGCTCAACGCAACAACACATCACCGCAAGGCACGTAGCTTACATTTTGCTTTGGTATGCGTTTACCGCGCCCATCATCGCGTAAAAGAGTTTTTTACGCATGTGATGCATGCGTGTGATATACATATATATATAAAAGAAATAAAGAACAAACGAAAAAAAAAAGATATAAGAGGGTGGTGAGTAAAATGAAAAAAAAAGGAGAAGGAACACAGGTATATCGGTGAGTTCGAGTTAACTTGAATGAAAGAATGAAAGAGGAAAATTGAGATTGTGTATATGAGAAAGAGAGAGATAGATAGATAAAGAGAATGATGGTGAGAGGGTGAGGGAGGATCTGAGTCAGCTTGCTTGCTTGCTTGCTTTCTTGCTTGCTTGCTTGCTTGCTTGCTTTCTTGCTTGCTTGGATCGAGTAGCGTCGAGTCAGCGAGAGAAACAGTGCTAACTGCTGCCCTGCAAAACTACTACCCGAGAGATCCTATCTATATCTATAAAGCGCAATGCAACCTGCAACCGTGTAACTGGTGCCGACTTGCAATAATGTCGCCATTCATAATTTTTACACAGAGACAGTTCTCTTCGTCAATGAAGAGACAAAATATGCTAAGTTAATGTTATAGCTTTTTTTGTTATTTCTTTATCAACGTGTGTAAAACTTTTGTCACATTCACAATTCTTACTTATTAATCGTTGATATTATTTTCTTTCGATCGTTTTTAATGTATACGAGTTTAAGGATGATATTCGTTGTTGATTTTATTTAATTTAATTTATTTTATTTATTTTTTGGTTTGAGAGAGTCAATTGTTTTTTTGTTTTCGTATTGGTGGTTTATATTTTGAGGTTAGGATATATTTGAAATTGTGATATCTTTTATTATCGTGCTAACTACTTTGATTATGTTATATTTAATAATCGATCGTTTCTAATGTATACGAGTTCAAGGATGATATTCGTTGTTGATTTTATTTAATTTAATTTATTTTATTTACTTTTGGTTTGAGAGAGAGAGAGAGTCAATTGTTTTTTTTGTTTTCGTAATGGTGGTTTATATTTTGAGGTTAGGATATATTTGAAATTGTGATATCTTTTATTATCGAGCTAACTACTTTGATTATGTTATAGTTAATAAATAGTTAACTTAATTATAAAATATTATATAACTAGTATTATAAATATATATTACTAAAATCATACAATTGTATAATAAATATTATAAATAACTACTAAAACTATATATGTATTATAGCAAACAAATATATAATTGCTATTAATTACATCAATGAAACAAAACAATTTCAAAATAATTTATTTATTAAAAAGTAAATTTATCTTCGTAAAAGTCAAACACAATGAACGTGAAAATAATTTATAATCACAATAATAATACTATTAAACATACTTTGTATAGTAAAATATTATGTCAAATATTTTTTATTTGTGTATAAAGTATACGAAACATGGTTTATCAATTTCGAATGAACATGAGTTAAGAAAAATTATTAAGAAAAATAAAACAATAAATAACAATAGGTAATACTTGCGTTCATTAAATTTCGTGACCAAGCGAATTTTATTTTTTCTACCATTTTGTGTATACTTTTTAATTAGGTGTCATTAAGACACAAAGAGTCAAAGTATCTTGTTTAAAAACAAATGGTGTAATTTAATGGTTAATATTATAATGACCTTGGAATAACTAACCAGAAGAATAAAAATAGAAAAAAAGATACATAAATCTAAAAATATTTATTTAAATGGAAAAATCTGTTCCACATTATTTTGACACGTTTTTATTTAAATTATTATTTATTATCATTATTTTATATTTTCTTTATTTAATTTGTTTGTTTTTCATTTAATTGAAAATAATTCTCTATTGATTTTTTCATTGTTTAATATTTTTTCTCAATACAATTAATTTTGTAATTATTATTTTTTTAAAATGATAATTACGATTAAGTAATAAGAAATGATATCGTTAATACATCTTTAAAATGGAAATGATTTAAGAGACACGTCAACGTTGATGTAGATCGAACTTGATAACGTTAATTAACGGTCAAATAACGTTCGAACGCAACAAACGTTCGAAGCATATTACCATATCGACGGTAGATAAATGCCGAATAACCAAAATATGAATCGATTAAGGATCAAACCTGCTAAAAACGATGTCAGCCATACATATGTATCCGAGAGAACTTGAACGTGGCCATTCAAGCTGTCAACACGATTTTCAATACGTACGTTTGGTACGATAAAAAATTTAGACGCGGATAAATGTGAAAAAGGTAGTCAGATGTAATATTTTGAATAAATACGATTTCATTGGAGTTAGAATTTTTCTCTTTCTTCATTTCTACATCGAATTAGAATTAATATCTTAAATGTATAACATTTTTATATGAAGTATTTTTAATTTTTAACTAATTACAGAAATATAATTAACGATATTTTGTATGATAATTATAAATAATAATTTGTAATATATATTTTAATTTATAATTAAAAGATTTTTATTCAAACAAGTTGTACAAATTTTCAACCAAAATATAATTCAAATCAAGTATTATTTTATTAACCTTGAGCGGGATCATAAATTCGAGCCAAATTTTTATTAAAATAAAAATTAGATTTATTTTTAATAATATTAATTCCTACATCAATTATCATCCATTAATAATCATATATAAATGTATAAATAGATATAATTTAATATTAAAAAAATATATTTAACGATACTTTTCGTATATAAATAAAAATTGATATATAAATAATAAAATTATAAATTTAAAACGAATATTTAACTGTCCATTAAACATCAAATGTATTATAATTTCGTAATATGATATTATTATACTGGATTAATAATTGTAAAGGTTCTTATTCACAAAGTCGTACAAATTTACAAACAATGTTGATTCGAATCGCGCTTTGCTGTAATCTCAACGGGATCATAAATATAAGCGACAAGCGAGTGGCCATAACTCGACTCGAGAGAGTGTGGAGAAGAAGACGACGCTTTTCTCCAGGAACGCGTTGTTCAAAGTAATTCTCCGATACGTCAAGCTCAAGCTCAACGAGGAAACTAAGTTAGACATTTGGTATATCGTGGAAAGTGTGTTCCAAAAATATGCACCGCGTATTAAGAGAAACACGAACGTATAGTAGAGAATAAAAAGAACGTGCTAGCCCATTATTTCAATTAAATTCACCGAACTTCATATTAATACGATATAAATTTTCTTACATTTATTAATTGAATAAAAAGTATCAGCAATTTTTGATCAAATTAATTGGTGAAAATAAATTCGTCATAATTATGCTTAAAATATTATTATTATTAGTATTATTATTTGTTCGTTGTGTAAGAAACATTAACGAAAACATTTTCATATCAAACTAAAGCAAGTATTTGTATAATCTCTCTCGAAAATAATCGACACATGTAGCTGAGAAATAATGAAATTGTAGAAAAGCTGTCATCGTCATCTAACTTGATTATAAAACGTTATCGTCAATATTATCATTCTCACAGTAAGTACAATTTGTCTCAACAAATCTCATCGTAAAAGTCGTCGGAGCGAGACGGGTGTTAGAGAGTTGGGTGCTGTTGTTGTTACAAGCGAGTGAATCGTTCGCATTCGGATAACAAATCGTTATTAACCGTACGTTATATTAACACAAGTTCAAAATCATTTCATCCATTTTCGAAACGAATGTATAAAACATCTGCAATATATATTTGATTATTATTATTCACGAACAATATGACGATAGTATCGAATAGAAACGAAAAATAGTATTCTCTGCTTTTTTTTTTGAGTACATAGAATTTCTTACTTTTCCATTATCGCATCTTATCGTATCGATATTACTAATACAACGTATGATCAATAAAAGCACTTCTTTATCTATCATTTTAGATCATTGGTAAACACTACAAAAAAGCAATTAATCATTTAAATTAATGCTAAGATTGACAAATTATTGAATTGTTGAAATATTGTATTTCTATGATAACGTATAAGTTTTTTTACTAGGATTTTATATTACAAGTGTTAAATTTAATATGAAATATGTTTGAACTTACATGAAATTACAAATGATTTATTTTTTCTTTTGAGATGTAAAAAGTTAGATAAATTTGTTGTTTAATTGGATTTTAAAATAATGTTTCAATGGAACTGGAAATAATTTTTATTTTTCATTTCAATTGAAAAGAGTTAAAATGCGTAACGTTAATTTTTTCGATCATCGTACGTCTGTTTTGAAATAAGTTTGCTATTATAAATAATCTAAATTTATATTTCTGTTATTAAAAGTATATTTAATACTTAAATTTGATGTTACAAGCTTGAAATATCACAAATATTTCAATAATAATAACTAAACAAGGTACCACAAATAATTCGAATTTTATTGGGGTATGTAAAATATTAAAAAGTTAATATAATTTTAAATAAATATCATTAGAATATAATAAACTATCTTAATGGGAATCAAGAAAATACTTTTCTTCACATAACCGAAAAGAATTCGAATGAACAACATCATTTTCTCCCGTGAAATAAATAACATAACCCTATTCGCACTGCATTTTCATTAAAACGAGTTTGAATATCATCAATACATAATCTAAATATATGTATGTATTATTAAATTTACATAAAATACATGAATTTGATATTAGAAACCAAGAAATATCCAAAAAATTTTGGATAATAATGAACAAACTGGTTACCCCAAATAATCTAGTTTTTCTTACGGTGCACAAACTATCAAAAATTTTCTGAAGCAACTTTAGTTGATCATTATTTTTTAGATAACAAATCATCTCAATGAGGATGAACAAAAATCCTTTATTATTTTTTCGCATAATTGATAACAAGATGAATTCAGATACAACAGTCTCATTCTCATGAATTCAGATACAACAGTCTCAATCTCATGAATTCAATATCCCAACACTTTTTTCTGTTCATTCAACATCAGCATTAAAAAAAGTTATAATCAATCATAGATATTTGCTATCTAAAATATACAAAAATGTCTAAAGGAAAATGTTAGTGGATTCGATTAGAAGAATTGACGACTTGAACACAACCCTCGATTAAATGAAATTAAGGAAATACAAGTATGACAAAAAAAGAGAGTAGTAAACTAGTAGTCATTGGTTCAAGACGAGATAATTATTCGTAGGACGAGCTAAAGCTCCTCGATCATTTCGCGAGCATTGCTTTAGGCGTGGCAACACATGTTCTCAGCTCCGGCGTTAGGTGCACGTCGAGTCGGAGTATGTGCTGAGAGTAAGTGAGAGAGAGAGAGAGAGAATGAGAGAATGAGAGGGGTGAGTATACCTATATGCAACGTGTCAGGACACGTGGTACCCGAACCTCTCAGGCTTGCCAACGGCTATTCATTTTACACTACGGACAAGACCCTACGCTACAAATTACCCGATGCGGCTACAAAACCGAAATTAACGGCACACCTCTACCTAACTCTCTCTCTCTCTCTCTCTCTCTCTCTCACTCACTCCCTTACATTTTCTCTCTCTCTCTCTCCCTCTCTTTTACACTCTTAGTTGTTAGTTATGTGCACGCGTTACGACAAACGATACCGCGATCCGAGTCCAACTTCCGCCAAGAAAATCATTCTAACTCATTTCATCTCCAATGAGATTTCTTGGAACTTCTTAGAGACACAGAACTCGTTTCTACGATTATGTGTATCTTGGGATATTTCACGATAAACTTTACATCCGCCGGCATTTCACTTTGGATTTACTTCGTGGGAATGAGAAACTTTGAACCGATTGATCGTGTCAGTTCGTTTTTCCGATTTAAACGACAAACGAGAATTTTTGTTACATTTTTATACTTCTTTATTATGGGTGTTTTCTTTTTTCTCGTTGGTTATACGCGTCGCTTATTTTGTACGATTGAAAATAAGTTCTTTTTCTTCTTTTTTTTGTTGTTCTTTTTTTCGGTTATACG
Source organism: Polistes fuscatus (assembly GCF_010416935.1). Taxonomy (NCBI): domain Eukaryota; kingdom Metazoa; phylum Arthropoda; class Insecta; order Hymenoptera; family Vespidae; genus Polistes; species Polistes fuscatus. The sequence continues at coordinate 1,400,842 of NW_025113086.1, read as the reverse complement.
CGTTTGTTATTAAGCGATACAGTTCGGTAATCTCTTTTCTAACACTAAGAATATGATTGATCGAATACGTCATTAAATTACCCGGCACATCGATCACGTTCGTTGAACTTTAACCCGTCGCAAATCGTACGTGACGATGATTTAAAAGTAAGCGTTGCCGAGTAATCTGGAGTAAGCAAACCTTATTTCGTAGTAATCATTACGTTAGGATCTAACTTAATTGAAAATATTTATTGCGAGATGATCAATTTATAATCGTCACGAATATGAATTTAACGTGAAAAAGAAACAATAATGTTAACAGAAAAGAGGATGCTGCTGATGTATTTTTGCCAAATAATTGAATTAATTTGCTGAATAAAAAGAGAGAGAGAGAGAGTATTCAAATTACATTTCTAATAACGAGGACTCACCTGTAGATTTGGCGATCCTCGGAAGGAGAACTGTGACATGATGTGTCGGCCGCTCAGGGCCGTGATAATCGGGCGCCGCTACGCGATCATCATTTTTAAACTCAGGGACACACTACTTCATTCGGTCCTTTATTTTTCACGAGCTTTTATTCGTCACTTTTTCGAAATCCGCAAAACACTAATAATATTCTTTTTGTTCCGATTATTCTTCTTCTTCTTTTTTTCTTTTCTCGAAGTATCACAAAAAAAAGTGTAACCAATGTCACTGTTTTACGTCGAACTGTTCCTTTGTTGGCTTCTTTCGATGATAACAAATCGAAATATTTAATATTAAACGTGAACGATATATATTTAGTTGATTACACGCACGTTTTAGTTACGATTATAGTGCACACGAAGATGATTACTATACTCGGCCCTGGAGGCGCCCTCCCGGCAGATGCACTCTCACTGTCACACGCAGAGACACACCGGAGGATCCAGACTGTAGGATCGAGCGTGTTAAAGAGGGGGAGTAAGATAGATAAAAAAGAAAGAAAGAAAGAGAGAGAGAGAGAGAAAGATATTACAATATTTTTCTTCTTCTCTGTTTCTTAATCTTCTTTCATCTCAGCACACCAGCAGCAGCAGCAGCAACAATCCAACAAGTCTTCCCGGTTTCAATTTCCTCCTACCTCGACACTATACTTCTTCAACTTCTTATACAGTTTTTTCTTCCCTTCTTCGATTATCAGTTCACCCAAGTGAAATAAAAAACAAAACAAAAATCCAAGAGAACTCCCGGTGACATAGACGAACACTTATCAAAACGAACGAATCCGTCGGACGTCGTTCAGTACTTTTCTTCTCACCACTTGAACACAACAAAACTCGAACCGTTGACTTTTAAATACTGAAGAATATATAAAACCCAATCGGATAGATCGATGAGGGATTAGAATAAGGATTTAAAAAACGCGGAACGACGATTTAATGTTAAATCCTTCGATCACAGTGTTGAAAAACGTCAATTCCAATAGAGTCCAAGAATGAAGTGACGAGCGGTCAGCAGCGTGAAGCGCGCGGGGACGCGCGCGCGCGCACACGCACAGTAGTTTAACACGAAGAGAGTCGTCGAGGCGCGCGAGGTTTGTTAGAGTTATAGTGCGTTGCGAAGTATTAAGATATAATAACAACAACAACAACAACAACAATAATAATAATAATAATAACAGCGCAAACGGTAGTAGCACACGAGATGATAGCCTGGAGCTTTTAGGGATGAACGATGAAGACAACGATGAAGTTGTCTTTGACGATGATGATTACGACGATTACGACCAGGTTCGAAGAAAGAAGAATAAAAAATAATGTTCCCGATGAAGGAAACAAGCTAGGAAAGCGAGCGAGCAAGCAAGCAAGCTATCAAGTAAGCAAGCAAGCAAGCAAGCAAGCAATTCTCGCGCGCGGGCTGGTGCTAGCAACGAGGCTGCTGCCCAGCGCACGTCGTTGATCCGATCGACGCGCCAGCTATGATCGGTCGCGACTATCCTCCGAATCGTCGTTTCTTTTCGACGGAATCCAGTCCTCCGCTTGGTGGATAGGAAGGCGGTGGGTATACGAGAAAGAAAGAAGAGAGAGAGAGAGAAAGAGAGCGCCGTGGCAGCAGTGGCAACGGCGGCGGTGGTGGAGGCGGTGGTACCGTCACCGGTACACTAGTCTCCTCAGAGGAACGAAGAAAGCAAGCTTTTGAAAGAGAGAGAGAGAGATAGAGAGAGAGAGAGAACAAGTACGGGACGGCCGGTTGCCCAGTGGGAGGAGGGGCGAGGCGCGGAGGGGGAGGAGCGAGAGCGAGAGGGACGGCTCGCGATACTTGGAAGGGAGAAAAGGTTCGAGAGAGAGGGAAAACGAATCGCGCGCGCACCAATTCTTTTACCACCTTTCCTCAAATCCTTCTTGTCCTGCGCGTCTCTGCTAGCTGCTCCTCTACACCTCTTCCTTCCTTCCTTCCTTCCTTTCGTTCTTTTTCTTTTTTTTTTTCTTTCTCGCACTAAATATATTTTTTCTTCCCCTCTTTCGTTCTTCTTGTTTTTTTTTTCTTCTTCTTCTAACACCTTGCTAGCGATAATCTTATTTTACATATTAAAAGTTTCTTTTATTATACTTTATTTCTTTTTATTTTGTTTTTTTATTATTAAACTTTTGTATCGTCCTTGTTTTGCGCACGAATAGTACGGGTAGATTACGGTTGTACGAATTTGTTTCGAGGAACTGTCGATGTTTAGTTAAAGAGACGTACGTGTAAGTAGTACGCACGACACACGACACAACACAACACGTGGGTCCTCGGCGGTGCGCGCTCGCTCGCGTACGAGCACGATGTGAGAAAGAGAGAGCGTAGTAACTGGTGGTGGGTGCCGGCGCTCTGCCTGCCTGCCGGCTGTGGGATTCCTTTCCCCTCACTCTCTTGCTTACTCACTCGCTCGCTCTCTCTCTCTCTCTCTCTCTCTTTCTCTGTTATTCTCTTTCTCTTTTCATCTTCCCTTTCCGTTCGTCGACACGTCTGACGACCCTGCTGCTTGTGAAAAGTTACTCCCTTTCGTTCCTGACACGCGTACAAGGGTTGGCTAAAAGGGTGACTTTATGGTGGGGAAGTTAAATGTCACTTGGATTTCTTCGATCTTCGATTAAATCACTGTTTTAGATGATTCCAGGCTCGTCACGATGATTCCCTGATTGAGGAATTAGATAAAGAGAACATACACTCGCACACACACGCACGCACATGTACACACGCACGATTAATGACGATCAATCCTTCAACTCGATGCCTCTTCTCTTTTCCTTCCTTCTCCGTTGGTTTTGAAAAAAAAAGGAAGGGTAAAAATTTAAGCTGGGAGTCGGCTTAACTTCGTACTCGAGTTGGGTGGGTGGGTCCAGGGCAGGGTCAGGGCATGGCAGGGCAGGACAGGGCAGGCCCTGCCAGTGTGCTGTGGTGGGGGACAGGTGCCACCTCCGTTGGTAGCAGCCACGCGAATCTTCGTATCTAGTTAGACTGGATATCGTGCGTGTAGTTCTTCCTTCTCTCTTCTCTCCACTTCTCCAGCATACTACTACTACTACTACTATTAGTAATAATAATACTACTGCTACTATTACTACTGCTAGTAATAATACTATTAGTAGGATTTTAGTTCTCCTTCTCTCCTTTCTTGGGGTTAATCGAACGTTCTTTCTTTTGGTCGCGTCGCGGTTATGAACTACGAATTTGTTGCCGGTTAACAGGAATATCAAGAGAAATAGCAACGACAACTGCAGAAGCAAAACCACCACCACCACCACTACCAACAACAACAACAACAACAGCAGCAGCAGCGGCAACAGCAGCAGCAACAGCAGGAGCGTTGGCAAACGCGACAATAAAATATGCTGAGTCTGGCCAGCAACGTACACTCTCTCCCTGTTTCCTCTATCCCCCACTCCAACTAGGTCTGCTGCTACAGCCGAGCCTCCTTCTCGATCTCTTTCTCTCTTCTTCATCTATCTTTCTCGCGCCTCGTGACGTTTTCGCCCCACCGTACAGTCTCTCACACTTTCTTCCCTCTTCGTTCAACTCGATGTGCCGACTCCTACTAAAAGTAGTGGGGATGCTGCTTGCTTGTCGCAAGGGGACGCGACGATAGGGGCTTTACCAGGCTAGAGCCCCAGACCTGGGGAATGAGTGAGAGAAAGAGAAAGAGAGAGAGCTACTACACGACAATTTTAGTTCGATAGATCCGAAAGTTTAGCCTCGGCGGCGCTGCTTTACTTGCCGCTGACTTCTTCCCGGTAGTTTGTTCTCTACCCCCACCATTCCTTCTACGATCCATTCCCCCACCATTACTTCCATTCTTCCTCCACTATTCACTCAGTCTCCCTTCCTCTCTTTCCTTCTTGCACTTAACTTGCTCACACTCCTTCCAGTTCGCTCTTTCCTTTTCAAAGAGATCGTCACTACTTTGTAACCCCCACCCAAAACTTCGTCGGCTCACCCACTCCCCCAACGCGCGTTCACGCACAACGCGCGACACTCGACTCTACACAATCTTTTTCTTTCTCTCTTTCTCTCTCTCACTGTCCTGTTCCACCTCTTTTGGTCTCACTCCTACTACAGCGTTCAACGAACTTCTCTTTTTCTCTTTTCTTCACTGGGCCCAAATCTTTTTACTTCTCTTTTCTTTTCAAACACTCAGTCCTTTAACATAAAATACGTTTAAGAGTAACTCAAATGATAACAATAACTGTGTTATCTTTAAAAATCTATTCGCGAAATAATGTGAATATTAAAGAAATATTTATAACCAAAATCTGTAGAGTTTAATCTCATAACTCAGCACGTTCAGTGAAGACCGACGGCTATCCTCGTGGACGTAGTGAGAGAACGAGGAAGGAAGAAACTTGGGTTCGCGCGCGTCGAGCAGCGAAAGTGCGTTTTGCGCAGTTCTTTCAGCTAAAAGTTGGTTGGAGGGAAAGAGGCGGGAAAAGGGGGCGGCAGCCTGTAAAAGAGAATAAGGAGGAGGACGTATCGTTTGGGAGTGTACGGTAGTGGGGTAGGGGAAGGAGATCGGAGTCCTCTCACTTACTTCTTTTTTATACCGCTGGACTTATCCTACGTTTACGAAAACATACGGAGTTACATACGCACATAAGCACACAGACACACACACATACATGTGTATACAAGTGTGTACGGAGTAAAAGAGTATGAGCAAATATGAAAGATAAAACGAGTAGTTGAAAAAGATAGGAAGTTATCGAGCTAGCTAGCAAGCTAGCCAGAGAAGAGGATGATATTTCTCGTTGACTAGCACCATGTCCAACAGTACAGCATCCCCCAAAAGGAGGGGTAAAGAGTAAAAGCAGAGTAGAACGGATAAATCGTCCCCTACCACACTTCTTTCGAATCCCCACTCTTCCTGATTTGGTAGGTGCGGAGCTCGGCTTTTTTCCCCTCCGTGGGCGCGGACACTCGTCGCCACGCCTCCACCTCCTTCGTTCCTACCCCCTCCACTTACTCTCGTTCTCCTCGCAGCCGACTCCGCGAACCACTCTCACTAACTCTCTCTCTCTTTCTCTTTCTCTCTCCCCTTCACCATTTCTACCTCTACCTCTACCTCCTCCACCTCCTCCTCCTCCTCCTCCTCCTTCTCTTCCTCCCACACCTCCCCCACCTCCTCCGCCTCTTTACTCGCTACGCTTCGTTCTCTCCTCACGCGCGCTCTACACTCGTCCTTCCTTCCTTTCCCAGGGCGCGTGCTGTGCGCTACCCTCTTGTCCTTCTCGTCAACGTCGGCTAACGCTTGCTTCTTATTTCGTTTTCGTGCTGCTACCACCAAGAAGATCGTACTTTCCGATCATTGGATCACCACCATCTTCCCAAGAAGAGGACTAATGTGAAACTTCAGTGCACTCCGTTTTGTCTACGATTTGATTACCTTTCTAAATCATCTTCTCTCTCTCTCTCTCTCTCTCTCTCTTTCTCTGTCTTGCTTTTAGTCTTCTTCTCACCCCTGTTTACACGCACGTCGATTGCTCTCTCCCTTTCTCCCCTTTTATCCTCCACCCTTGTCTTCGAGAGGGCGCTCTACGCTCGTTTATGCGTATCTGTGTATGCGTGTGCGTGTGCGTGTGTTTAAAATAGGATGTGTGCGAAATTGTGTTACACTAATTGTGCCTTTCGTATTTTTATCATTTTTCTATTTCTCTATTTTCATTTGATTTTTCTTTTTCTATCTTTTCATTTTGTACTCAATCGGAGTTTTGCGGATTCTTCTCTGAGGATTTGAATTGTGCTGGCTCAAAGTTCAGTGCTCGTATTGAATCAATATTATCGTATTAAACGCACACAGGATCGTTGTTAGACCTTTAAATTATTGATTTAATTAATATTTGACATTTAAGGAAGATAATTAGAAAAAATGTTTTTTGAAATAAATCGAGTGTTTTGGTGACCCCCGTTTGACGACGAATTTGCTGTGTTTTGAAAATGTACAATTTGTAGAATGGTGTAGAATTTTGTAATCGAAGTGTACGATTATGATTAGAGTGTACAAATAATATCAATTCGTTACACTAATGGTTTTTAATAACGCGACGTTAAAATGGTCGAACAGTAGTACACGGTGTTCGAATTTTGAATTTGTACGTTTCTAATTTCAGTGTACACGTTCCATGTAAAAGAACGTGAAACAAGATTAGGAAGAAAAAACAAATGAATAAAGATACACCGAAAGTTGTCGGTGATAAAAGAGAAAAAAAATTAAGGAAAAAAGGTCACGCGAATTGACCCAATAGGAGAGAAACGTGTGTTCGTTACTTGCATCATGTTTGGTCCCGTGTACGATACTTGAATAATTCACGAAGAAAATCTTAGCAAGGTTAACCACCAATGTGCTTAGAAATTTTTTCAATACTTCGATTATTCGAACGAAAAAATCCATGAAAAATATAAAATAATAAAATCGTCGTAATAAGAACGGCTAAGGAAAAATGAGAAAAAGATGTTCGATGCGTTCGAGAAATTGTTAACATTAACGTTGATTAATATTATTTAATAACATAACAAGTAGTAATCGAATCTACATTTAATGTAAGTCGTTTCGTTTTACGTTCCAGACGAGTGTGTCTTTCGTTAATTATGATAATATTAAGTATATATGTAAATATACTAAGCTTATATGGGTTGGGCTTTTATGGATAATAATACAAGTTAAAAAACCGTAAGTATGTATCAATATATGTATGTATATATGTATGTATGTATGTATGTACGTATAAATTTATAAGACATATAAAAAAGAAAAAGAAATAAGTTAGATACACAATGAAACTTACGTCGTGAAAAAATCGGATTTCGAGTGTGAAATTATTAAAATCAAATTTTACAGATAAATTCTATATTGCACAGGTAGTGTATGCTGAAGTATTAAAACTGCGAAACGAATTTTCTACTAGCTTTTAAAGTGATATTTAACATACCATATGTATTCTTGTCTCGCATGAATTAACACCCATGTTTAATACATCAAACGTATATACACGTAAGTATTACTTATTTATTTATTTATTTCAATTACAACGATTTTCTAACGTCATAGACGCAGATATTTATTTTAATTCATTTTCTTCATATACACATTACGAACACAACGTTATAGCATATAATAACGTGCTTGGTTTTTCATAGTCATCGCGTTAAAGACGAGACATGTATATTCATCCAACGTTACGATAATAATCAACATTGGTACACGTAAATACGTCATTGCTATGAAGTTTTCTCATCACCTAACGACAGAATGTTTTTTGAATAATAATAATTATCCATTAATGAGTAAAGTGCATATTATTAGAAATTCGGATTGATAAAGAAAACTGTGCTTATTTCTATATCGTATTTCAATATAATGTTTTATTTTATTATATTTTCATTTATTACGGTATTAGAATAAAATATTGAATATTTTATGCATTATTGAATTCAAATGATATATTTGATATTTTATGAATAATTGAATTAAAATGAAATAATTTAGCAAACTTGAATTTTTGTGGAAAAACGAAATAGTTTTCTTTTACTTCTCGAATCGGAAAATTAAATTTTATAAAGTTTATTTTACTTTAGTCCTTGATATTCGATAAAATATTAAATTAAAAATTATTTATTAAAAATTTCGAACATGAATGAAAGATTTTACTTACTTTAATTCTCAAATTAGAATGCAATTTGTTTTTTTATTATTTTGTTGTTTTCATTATAGAACAAGATCGATAATGAAAAAGGTACATTATTAATACGCTAATTAGATTTAAACATTTTATTTTACTTTTAAGATTTTTGAAAAATATTATAAGTACGATTAATTCGTACTAACCTAAAAAATTGTATTTAATGAACAAGAAATTCTTTTTTTATACAAATATCGAATTAGAAACAAACATTTTTTATTTCCTAGATTTTAGAGATCATTAGAAATATAATTAGCAAGTACACACACGTTCGAAATATATTATCTAACGATTTAGAAACGCCATTTTGATACAAAACTTAAATCAAAACTAAACATTTCGTTTAACCTAAATTTTGAACCTAACGGAACAAACATTAATTAATACTCGCCTAAAAAATTCTACTTAACAAATCAGAAGTATCTTTTCACAACGAAAATCAAATTAGAATCGAACGTTTCGTTTAAACATAAAATTTTATAACCTAACAAAAACAAAAGAAAAAACAAAAAAATTAGAATAAAACGTTTCGTTTAAACCTAAAATTGTATAACCTAACAAAAAAAAAAAAGAGATTAGCTTATACCGTTTTCAAAAAATATTCCATTAGACAAGTTTAGAAGTGTCACTTTGATACAGGTGGCAGCACAACTCGATAAAATGGTTACAAATATTCCCATATTCCATTTCCCTACCTCTTTCTCCCTCTCTAATTCGATTCTAACGAAACGTGACAGTGGGGATAGAAGCAAGCAAGAAAGTAGGGGATAAAATCTTGGGAAGAACCCTCCCAGAAAATAGAAGAGGTCCACCCTTCTCTGATCTTTAGCATAGCATGAGAAGAAGAGATTCGTTCAAGGATAGGAATCAACGGAAAGATTTCAATCGTTTCGAGTGAGACGTTTCTAACTGACTGTCCTACTCGATGCAACGAGGAAAGAATTGCAGTTGAGTTCGGACTGCATTCGACAGAGTGCGCCCTGCTTGCGCTTTTGCACTCTCCTTCACAAATATTTCCTTCTCTTTTCATCCACCATTTCCCCCACTCCTCTCCAAACCTAAAGAGAGGGAAAGAGAGAGAGAATGTTATTTATTTCATCGTCAGGTTTGCTTCCCGTCGGCTCACCCAGCACCGCAAACCATTTTCTTTTTCTTTTTTCTCTTCTTACCCTCTGACACAATCCCTTGTACGAATTTTCGAAAATGATTTCCTGGTAAAGAAAATCTCTTTTAAATTCTTCGTATTTTTTTCCTCTTCTTTTTTTTTCTTTAAGTATAAAAAAAAGTTCGTGACCTAGTACAACAATGGCGTACAACGTTCGTTGTGATTCATTCGGAGTGTAAGCGTGGAAAGAAAAATCAATGACGATAGGTCTGTTAGTTGTGTATGAACTCGTTTTGAGAGAAAAAAATAAAACACGTTAAACCCGTACCGAACTTTAACCTTCTTTCTGATTTTAATAAGAATACGAAATATGTGAAATATAAATCACTCGAGTTAGGTTATAATGTTTAAACTTTGTCAAAAGTCGAGTGTCCTTTTATTCATTCTTATATTTATTTATTTCTTTCTTTTCTTTCTTTTGATTCGTCGATGAAAACAGTGTCGTGTGTCTGCAAGAAGACGTTTCGTTTAGTTGTAGAGCAACACCTTATGGAACATAAGCTTGCTAGTATTTTCTCATAAATCAAGATCGGGTTTGATGGTTGGGAGACACGGGAAGCCGTAGGAGCAAGTATAGCTGCACTACTTATGGAGTAAAGTGGATATGAGTGAGTGTATTTATGCACGTATGTGTATATTTGTGTATATGTATATGTGTGTATGTGTAAGAGAGAGAGAGAGAGAGAGCTGGGTATAAACTTGAGTGATTAATCTCACTGGATTGATAATGTTCCCCTTTCGTCGTCCCCTTTCCCTACTCCCATAAATTACGTTATAAGGAGCCTGGGGATAATTAATACGCTGTTCACACATAAGCCCACCCGTTGTGTCGTAGTAATACTTACTTACTTACCTTAAGAATATACTAACTTAAAATTTACAATTATTATCTCACTTTCTTTCTTTTGTTTGTATAATTTTATTGAATTTCTATTGAATTGTTCACAATGTTTATTCTGTCGATTTTAATTTTTCATTTGTACACAATGTTGCTGATAATCGGCACGAACTTTTCACGTTTTGTAATGATAAACGTATTGGCTATCAAAAAAAAATACGTGCCGATTTTGATAAAAATTTATTTATTTTTATTTATTATCATATTTTAATTATTAATTGTATAGTTCGTGATATAATAATTGATTTTTGAACAGATTAATACGTCGAAATAATTTAATTCACAACAGAACAAGCAAATAAAATTGATTAAGCTGTAATATTTTAAAATTTTATTTGTCATTTAATGAATATAAATATATTTTTATTATTTAACTACTTTAATTATTTTATTGAAACTTATTCATATTTATTTGAAAAGAACTTATTTGTCTAAAATAAAAAGTCAAGCGTCACAACGAAGTGATCAGCCATGTTTAAATTTGAAAAAATTTTTAAAGGTTAGGTTATATTATTTAACTTGTTGGATATTAATATTAATTAATATTTAATAAATAAATAGATATTTAAACGCGAATATTTAGAAATGTTTCAAGATTTCATCTAGTCTTTTACTTTTCTTATTATATATTTTTTCCTTTGCTAAATTTCTTTTTCAGCGTATATTTTTTTTTTTCTGATTCTCCTTCTCTTTTAATTCCACGAATCAAATCACGAGTAACTACCCGATAAGATTAAAACGTTTTGTACTCGTGTAGAGAGGCATGGATACGTCACATTGATCTTAACTACACCGATACATTATCAAAGTACGAGTTTTAATTGGACGAACGATTGGAGCATATAAAATGGAGATAGATATTTAATGATATCAAGATATCCATATACACAGTGTAATCGAAATACGTAGAATAACTTTGAAAATGAATCGCTCATATGTAGAGAGAAAAAATGTAGGTTATGTCAATATTGGTCTAAAAATATTTCGTTCTTGAATTTTAAGACTCATAACTATAATTAGATTTAATCTTAAGTATGATCTTTGATAGTCCACTTCAATTATGTTTATTTGTTTTCTACAAATCAAATCATAATTATTAAGAAAAATTTTGTTCATATATGTAATTGTTATTTCTTCTACATAATAAATAATTATGTCATTAGAAAATAATTTACTATACTTTTAACAAAAAGTAGAAGAATTTCGTAAGAAAATGCAAGTAATAAGTGCAAATTTACAAAATTTTATTTAAATAAATGTCAACAAAGTGAATCCTAATTCCAAAAGACAAATTTATTTACAATACATCTATTATTTATAGAACCATAATTAAAAATCGTATAATTAAAAAATTAAACATTTTCCGATCACTGTCGACATAACCTATATTTTTGGTTCTACTGATAAAAAATCGTTGTATAAAATTATCGGGACTTTATTGAATGTCACGTAGGATTAAAAAATTTTGTTCTACTTAGAGAGATAGGTAAACTTACTTATGTTTGATTTTTTTTTTCTTTTTTCAGTGTGAATAATACAAACGTTAAGACATATATCGATAACCCTCGTTCAGTTTGTTAAGAAAACGCCGACGTTCTTCGTGATCGGTCAGAACCATCACCGATCGGTGATGTTATCAATGACAGACGAAGTGCCTGCCCATGTTTCGAAGCAAATCAAACAACGAATCGGCTGATATGGGATATCATCAAAGGATTTTGGCCGACTCTTTGTCAACCTATCTGTGATAATGCTGAAATCTCGCACGGACAAACATGTCGGCTCAATATCTTCCCGAACGTTATGTACTTACTTACGTACATACTTTTACACATACATTCATGTAAGATTCTCGAAATACATATTACTTTTTATATATACTTATATATATATATACCAGTAACGTAGTCAAATCAATTTTAAACTCGATATTTTATTTGGAAAAATGTTTTACCTTGATTTTGGGGTTAACTTAACGTGAAATCAGAAATGATGACTCGTTTGAATTATTTTCTTCCAAATTTGAGAGATACTTTTTAAAATATTTATTTTACCCTTTTGTGTTAATTTTATATTTATGTAAAATAAAAATCAAGAGAATTGTTTTACTAATTGTACTCGAATTTGATGCTAACTATTAACAATGCAACGTTATTAGAATGTTTAAGAAATATTAACATTATTTTATTTTAATGATTGTTTTTTCACTTTTATTTATGATTCTACTTAAAAGTTTTGTAAAATACAAAAAATCACAATGTATTAATCAGGTTATGTGTGTGATTATTAAAAAAATGTTAATTTATTATAATAAATTGATAAAATATTCATACTTAATATTTCTGATGAACAAATTTTAAATCTACAAGATACGTATTAGTAAAACAACAAAACGATATAAAATAATAATAAAATTTCAGTAAAAGAAAAAAAAAATAATTTAATTTAATCTATAAAATCTAATATATTAAATTTAATATGAAATCTAATATATATATTCATATATATTATATTATTATGTAATACTAATCACTACTAAAAATATAACAAAGATGATACTGATTCATTGGAAAATCTAATAAATCATATTATATAGGATATTATACATTGTTTGTAAATATGTCTTCATAGCTCAGGTGGTAGAGCGTTTGTTCGGAAAGCGGAAGGTCCTGGGTTCGAGTCCCAGCCTAGACAATTAGGTTCCAAATTATTAATGGTTTCATTTTAATGTTTTGTTTTCTTCATATATATGAGAAACCAAATCTCGTTCGCTGCTTATACATTAGTAATAAACTGATTAATGTGTTATAACAGCAGGTTCGTTGAATATTGTGTATAATATATGATGAGACATAACATAAAATGGGATTGTTCGATAATTTGGAATAAAAGTTGTTCTTAGGTAGCTCAGATGGACAGAGCATTCGCCCGAAAATATTAAATGACTGAAGACCATTTTTTTTCTTCTCTAGAATTACATCTCTAACTAATAACTTCTGAGTCTTAAAAATTGCAAACACTACTCAATCCTACAACCACATTATATGATATTAAAAATTATTAAACTAGAACATTTATGTTTGTTAGATATCCATACATACAAATATTTATATTTTTAATTATTATTATATTTTTTGTTATACACTTATATATGATAAAAGAAATTATACATGCACAAATTTGGTTGACCGATAAGTCCGTGTGGAGATTCTACTATTATTACTTATATATAATATATTTCCTAATTTTATTATAAAAATTTCGTTTAGTTGGAAGAATATATAGATTTATTTTTTATTGTTTTTTTAATTATTTATTTATAAATATAATGAAATAAATTTTAAATTTACTATTAGGCTGATCAATTAGTCCAATATATTTTACTAGTATACATATATATTCTAAGAATACGAATAGTGTGGAGGAATCTTTTACCTTTCTATAACCCGGCGCCATGATCGATACACATGGAAGACGTAGTAGGATGTTTAGCTAGAGTTCCTAACTATTTCCCTCTCTCTCTCTCTCTCTTTCTATCTTAAGCGGCAACATGAAAGATTCTATATACTTTACGTGGCCACGTTAGAAAATGTTGTCCTTAGAATTGTGAAACTTCGCGTTTCCCTATCCTCAAGAAGACCCATAAACATACAAGAAATTCTATGTGGATATTCAAGTATGGTTGTATGCGTGTAAACGTACAACTGTGTGTAAGTGTGTTTGAATGAGTTAGATGCGGCTAACCGTGAGTGGATCTAAAGAAAGACAGAGATAGACAGTTAGACAGATAGACAGACAGACAGACTGACATAAAGAAAAGAAAAAGACAGTGAGTGAATGAGTGTGTATGTGTATGTACGTGTGAGAGATAGAAGATGCATAGATCGAAGTCGGCTTGAGGGTTCCCAAAGAGAAGAGTGAAACAGTGCCGACGTTCATTAATTAAACGAAGCGTGAGATTTCCAACCCTCTCTCCCCATCTCCCAATGGCCGTGTCCCTTTCTTTAGTGTTCGTCCAGTCTCCTCCTTTGTTCCAAACAAGTCAACCCCCATGAATGATCTAAAGAAGCCGCCGTTCTTTGCTCGATGGTCGATCTCCACTCTCATTGGAAAGTCGATCGAGTCACCATAACTATTGCAAGATGGAAAAAGAGAGACTTAGTTAACTTCTTTATCTTCTTCTCTCTCTCTCTCTCTCTCTCTTTCTTTTTGTTTATTTTTTTTGCTCTCTTTTTATATTTCTCATTGGAATTCGTTGAGATGAAAGACGATAGGTTGGAAATATTTCTTTAACTTTTTTTTTTTCAATTCTTTTTTCTCTTTGCTTTTGGTTTTCTTTTCAGGTGTATTTTTTGTTTTTGTTTTTGTTTCTTTTTGTTTTGGTTTATGCTTGATACATTGGGTTGTTCGATATTAAGATATTATTGATCGATCTGTTATATTCGTGTTTGTAACTTATAATGGTTTATTTTTGTTATTGTTTGAGTATATAATTGTTCAGATTGTTGTTTGTTTTTATTTGGTGGATTTTATTAAATAAAGATGAGATAGGCTTGATATATATCTTAATATTATTTTTAACGAACAATGTCATTGACATTGTTATTATGACATATATTATTGTTATTATGACATATATTGTTTTTATGACATATATTGACATTGTTAATATGACATTTTTTATCAAATTTTGACTTTAAATTATATACTCTAAGTTTAATTATTTTTTCGCAACTATTTTTTTGACTTTTGCTCGAAATTGGTATACACAAAATTGCGGTAGAAATGTTGTTTGTATTGTCATGAATTTTTTTTCTTTCATTTATTATAATTAATCGTTCGATGATGGCCGATCATGAGTGTACTCGTAATTATTGTGATCATCCAATAATAAAAGTTTGTATTATAATACTTTCTCTCTGTCTTTTCTCTCTTACTGGTTAAAATACTTTTACTTTTTTTTTAATTTGATTTAATTTTTTTTTTATATTGCTATACTTAATCGTTTGATGTTTATCGATCATGAGTTTACTCATATTTGCATATGTCAAGTAACTTATATAATTATTGAAGTATAAAATTATCCAAGTTAATCATAATTTATTTTTTTATTTTTCTCTTTATTTTATAAAGTTGTTATACTTGAGATACCTTGAAATTAAGAAATTATTGATTCGTCATAAATACATACATTCATTTTCGTACATGTGAATAATTTCTAAAATTATGAAAATATTAAATTAGGCAAGTTGTTATTATAATACTTTCTCTCTCTCTCTCTCTCATTATTTTCATAATAAAATTCATACAAAACGATAGTCTTGAATATATTTGTTTTCTTTGTTGTATTTGATTGGTTGGTATGAACATATAATTGAACGATCACGAATACGAATCATGTTTGCATATGAATTTATGTAATTATTGAAGTATACAATTTTACAAATTGTTATTATAATAATTTTTATCTTTTTTTTTTTATATTATCTCTCATTCTCGTTCTCTTCTTAATGGGTTTTATCTGAAATAAAAACGATATGCATAAAATGTTCCGTATCCTTTATGTTCTTGTTCTGTTTTGTCTTTTACTCGTTATATTTGATTGCTTGATACATATTATTGATCGATCAAGAACACATATGCTCGTGTTCGCAATCTACTCGAGTAATTTAAGTTATTATTGAAGTATAAAATTGTGAAGTATCGAGTCATTATTATCGTCATTTTATTTTTTTCTCTTTTTAATGGAATTCATTGAAGAAAGATGATAGGCTTGAAATATTCCTTATATTTCTCTTTTACGTGCTATATTAACAGGTTATTGATCGATCAAGAATACATATACTTCTGTTTACACATGCAAGTGATGCGTGTTATTATTGCAGTATAAAATTGAGAAATACAATTCTTTCTATAATTTTTTCCTCATTCTCTCTTTTTCATTACTTAATGGAATTCATTCGAATAAAAAATTATAGACTGGAAAAACGTTTCTCATTTAATATCTTTCGAAATGAAATTTTTGTTGAGAAGATTACAGAACATTGTTAAGCATACTTAAACATACCTCAAAAAAAATATTTATTTTACTATCAAGAATAAATTACAAATATTAATATGTTCGATGTATTTTAAATTGTTAGAAATAGTATGTCAAAAATAATTTTTTAAAATATGCTTTAACCACAAAATTTTACAACAACAATTTATTTCTATGTGGTATTGAACAAGAAAGTTGTTCGTTAATATTTCCGTTAGTATTTTTTTTGTTATAACTTTTTAACAAAGCATTTAAATGTCTATGTTTTACTTATAAAATATTCTGGTAAAATTTAACGAATAAAAACTAATATAGTATAGTATATTATATTAATATATATTTGTTATAAAATTTGAATTTTATTTATTTAATATACCTATTTTATATATATATAATATATTTTTTATATTAATATAAATTAATAAAATAAATTATAATATATATTTATAAATATAAATTTTATATTTATAATATTTTTATAAATAATATATATATATTAATTTATTAATATTTATAAAACACTAGACTTTTTTTATAAAAAATAATGTTATAAAAAATATCTGCTACAAAAAAAACGTATCATATAAATCGATATATACAAAATTATGTTAGACAAATTATAAAAATATTTCTAATTTTATAAATACGAATACACACAAAAGAAATACATTTAAATTCCTACCGTTCCTTAGATAAAACGTACAAAAGAATCGATTGTCAAAAAATGATCGCGCTCTAACTAGACTTCGAATAAAAATCAAAGAATATACTTAACCTCAAAAAAAAAAAAATGAAAAAAGATAAGAAAACTATTATAAATCAGAAGTAAATTACAAACTTATAAAAGAAACTTCAGAGAAACTGTGACAACGCTTTACAATATTCCTTCGTAAAATATGAAAAACAGTAAAAGAATTCTTTATTTCTCCTTGGGGAAGAGAATTCATCTTATCAACGAGCTTAAATCAAAAATCATTTCGCATAAATCGGTATCATTAATTTAATCCATTCGAAGAAACTCGAACAAGTAAATAATTAGAGTTATCCTCGAATGCTCGTATTTCTTCATTAAAAAAGATCGTTCGAATAAATAAAATAAACAAAATCGGTTGAAGTTGAAATATCGAATAAGATTTTCATTTAACTTTACGAATAATCATTTAGATAATGTTTGAAAATATCATTCGAATGTGTTATACGTAAAACGATAACAAGCTTGAAAATCAAATTAATGATATTGATTTCGTTCTTTAATGAGAAAGGGAAAAGTATGTATATACATTCATTGGTTGATCAGTTAAAGATTATCGATTCGAATCATAACGATAAACGATTACGTAGGAAGTTGATTTTTATAAGATTACGATTCACGCTTATGGTTGTTAGTGTTTCTCGAACACACAGGTAGGTCTCTTCACCATAAAGGGTATACCATAAGATTTAAAACGAACTCGAAGGGACATTACAAGCATTTCGAAAGAGAGAGAGAGAGAAAGAGAAAAAGATAATCTCATTTTACCTGGAACTACTTTTCTTATCTGAAGATAAATCGTTCAAAGTGAGAACCGTGTAACTACATCTTATAATATTTCTATTTCATTTTTTAATTTTCCTCATTTGTTTTTTTTTTTTGTTTCAATTTAGTTTTTATTATTTTTTTTTGTCGATCAGAATAACACGGAAAAATAAGAAACGCGAATAAATAAATGAAATGAAATATTTATTAAATGGCGAATTATTAGTTTTAGATTTTTCTTTCATTTTATTTTTTATTTTTGGATTTATTATTTATTTGAAATGGGAATGATAAAAAGAAATTAAGAAACATTGTATGTTGAAGTATCTATTATTGTTTTAATAATCTTGTTTCTATTAATTCTTTTCTCTTAAAATTATAAATAACAGATAAATAAATAAATTAATTAATTAACGAAAGTATTAATTAAATGATACTTTGGTTATACGTTACAACATTTTTGTATTTTATTATATACTTGTTTTCTATCAATTTTCTGTATTTTTTCAGTGAAATATTTAAAAAAAAATAAATAAATAAAATGGAGTAATCGATTAATGACGAGTTAACTTTGTCTCGAAGTATCGATAAGGTTTAATCGATAACACGTTACAGGATTTACACTTACATTTATTTCTCTTTGTTGGTTTTCTTTTTCTTTTTTTTTTTTTTTTTAATACGTCACTTGCTTTATATATTTTTTTTTTTTTTAGATGAGATCTCGAACATTTCCGATCGAGAAATTGTACGTGTTATGTGTTGTTCGTATCGTGATAACGTTTTGTTTTTTTATCGATTGAATTAAATATTGTATTCATGCAATATTGTTGCTTACGTATCGTAATATCTAATGGTTGAGTACATTTAAAATATAATAGTCGTTGAAATAAAAAGAAATAATGTAAACGTCGGTGACTTCTGTTTAATAGGTAAAATTATGTCATTTTATCCGAAAAAGTATCTTACAAGTATTTTGGCAAACTAATTTTTAGTTAGGATTTATTCATCGATGTATACAAAATTATCAAAAATATTAAAATAATCAAAATTATCAAAATTCGTAATTTGATCTTAAACAAAATCTCTTCTAAATTATTTCTCACAAAATTTTCTCATCCGTAATATATATTAACAAAACTAATCAAAAAAATTATTCTAAGTCAATATTTAACTCAATTCAAATAATTCGATTATCTGTAAATTGTATTCAATCAAATCGTTGAAAATTTATTTGAACCCAACTATCGTTCATAAATAAATCAACAATATAACGATGAAAAATATTATTA
The DNA here is from genome assembly GCF_010416935.1 of Polistes fuscatus. Classification (NCBI taxonomy): domain Eukaryota; kingdom Metazoa; phylum Arthropoda; class Insecta; order Hymenoptera; family Vespidae; genus Polistes; species Polistes fuscatus. The sequence continues at coordinate 1,381,775 of NW_025113086.1, read as the reverse complement.
AAACTACTATTTATCAATCCCACTCTTTCTATATCATGTACAATTTTCTTAATACATAGTTAAGTTCCGTATCTTACTTCGTGTTCGCAACTAAAAAGAAAAAAAGTAAACAAGACTTTCTTAAAGTACCGCAAAGCCAATATCGTAAGTTGTATATCGAAGTAGTTCATCTTTGTAAGAGTTCGAAAGTCCTTTGATGCCAACAGGCAAGCTCGATTCGCATAGTTGGACCATTCGCACGCGATTCCTGTACTATCTACGTACAACATACAACGTAAGTATCTGCTACATAAATACGTATGCTTAAACTCACGCGATCAGTATTCATCGTACTTTTATATACATATATATTTTTTTATATACATATATATAATATTTTTTTTTCAAACGTACCATTCTCTATCGTCCCGGAATAATCAAGCATGCGTGCACATTATCCACAAAGTGTAATACTTACGAATAAGTAAGTAGAGGAGTTATTGGAAACATGCAGAAACATTTCTATCTCATTTTTGTTACGCTACTTTTATATCTACGATTTTTATTTTACTTCTTAAATAATAAATAACAAAAAAGAAAATAAATAAAGTAAACGATCCTACGAAAGTATTGTTGGAAATGTGTTTGAGTATAAAATGTGAAACAATATGTGTTAGATAATTTTGAAATAATACAATTATCTTTTGTGAAAGGTTTTTACGAAACGTATATTTATGAGTATATTTTCATGAATTCATTCAAATAAAACAAAAATCGTGATAATCCTATTTCATTATCGTACACGTGTGTTTATGAAATTGAACGTGCGATTATATCGATGTACAATATGATAAAAGTATCGTTTCATTTTATTCTATAATTTCCATATACTCGTTTGAACAATTGAACTATTTTCAATTTTATCAAATAACCCCGTGCCGTAATTAAGACTACATGTTATATCGGATTATACCATCGTCACTGTTTTATATAAAACAAATTTTCAAATAATTTATCGATCAACGATACGATAGCGAATAATTATTTTCCAAAATACTCCAACAAACTCTTTCGAATAGTTTAACGAATTAAAAAAAAAAAGAAGTTCTAATAATAAAAAAGACCATAATGAACAATCAAAATTGAAATTTCATAGAAACGCGTGAGCGAAACAAATTCTCAATTTTTGATTAAATTGATACAGACTGGCGACAAGGAAGAGATAACTCTGAGATATAGATAGGTGAAGAAAAAGATAAAAAACAAAAGAAAAAAAAAAAAGAAAAAGAAAAAAAAAGGGAAGTAGTTGGCAACCCCCATGATGCTTTCACCACTCCCAGTAACGGAGGCATGGTTTCTCGCAGGTGAGTTTTTCTCACCTGGTATACCGTACGGGGTCCGTTCGTCCAACCAGGTTAGAGCGTAGCTCGGTCCTACGAACCAATCCGAGTTGATGATTCCAGCTCCAGAGGTACAGCCTCCTTCTCCGAACGTTCATCTCTCTCTTTCTCTCATTCTCTCATTCACTCTCAACAACATCTATCAAAACTTTTCGTTTTGTCGTAATCCTCATTAGTGACTCCCCACTTTTACCTTGGCCAGCCTGTTAAAGACGAAACGCCTTATATCCTGATCCTTATATCAAACGAATGCGTAGGAAAAGGACACCCCCTTCTCATTCTCATTCTTATTCTTCTTCTTCTTCTTCTTCTACTTCTCTGTCTTAACCAGCAGAGAACGTTCCAACCAAAGTAACGCCCCTTTCCGATACCTGTGTTCATGTTTCATTATTTTCCCCCATTGGAATCATTAACCTGCCCAAGTCATCTCCTCCCCCTCCTCCCTTCTTCTTGGGGAGGTGCAAACTGGACTTTCATCGGACCACCCTACTCTCTATCTTTCTCTCTCTCTCTCTTTCTTACTCTACCATAGACTAAATTAAACCAACACTTATTCAACTAAACCTTCTACGTTCACCTCCACCACCACCACCACTTCTTCTTCTTCATCTCCACCTCCACTTTTGTCTTAAGTTCCTTCTTGTTTATACCGTTCACGAGAATAGAACGACGATGGCTCTTTTACTTGATCTCCCTACTCTTTCATTCTTCCTTTCCATCTATCTAACATAACCCCCCTTCCCCTCTTCTTCTTCTCTTTAATCCCTCCTCTAGATTTTCTTGTTCTTTTAGTTCTTTCGAACCACTCATGTGTCTTCTTCTTTCTCTTTCTTTTTATCTTTTAGATTCTTTTTAATTCAACGTTGTGCAGTACGGTGCTGCCATCTAAAACTTGCTCGAACTACCCGCCTTTTTTTTAAATACGAAAACAGTGTTCATAGCAAACGAACTGCATAACTGATTTTATTTGTCTTGTATTATTTGTTTTGTTTTTTAATTGATATCATTGAATTTTGATTCGTTTAGTGAGTGTTTTTGTTATTTAAATATTGTTTATTAAAGTTGTTGAATGTTTAAAATGTATAAATGAAGTGCATACGTTATTGTAAAACAAACGATTTTTATTGTTTCGCTATTATTTACTTGTTGGATCTACGGGGTTTCATTCTGATTCGTTTGGTGACATCTTTTATGGTGGTTTTTGTGTTTCAATTGTTTACAGAAAGTGTTTAGGTTTTAAATGTATGTGTGTAATGGTTGGAACAAATGTTTTGTATGTGTAATTTTTATTATTTTATTCTAATTTGTTTCTTTGATGAGAGAAACAAAGTTTGTTTATCATTAACTTGGTGATATCTTGTATGTTCTTTTCGTTAACTGATTTAAATGTTGATTAAATTTGGGAAATGTTAGCAGCACGATTACAATGCTTACAATAAATTATATTTATTCGTGATTTTTATTATTTTATTGTAATCAATTTTGTTAATCTCTACGTAGTTGGATTCCGATTCGTTTGTTGAGATCTTTTATATTCCATTTTTTTGTGTTTTTATTGTTTATTTATTTTTGAGTGAAATGTTGAAAAGAAATTTAATTGAATAATGGTATCTATGTACTTGGAATTTCAATAATGAGCTAAGTTATTCAGATTTCTAGCATCTTCAATTTATTTAAAATTGATTAAATTTAATTTGAACATTTTTATATTAAAAACAAAACTGTAGCTTTATTTTTATTAAATATTGTGTTAGATTTATATTCCCGTTATTTTTTTACGATTTTGTTTAACAATAATCAGATTTAATGATTTATATAATAGTAAAGATTATTAATATTTAAAAAAAAAAAACTATAAGTTAGTAATTATAATAGAAAATTGTGCAATATTAAAATAATTTTATGATTTAGTATTATTGTTCAAAATGAAACCTACAATAATCATGATTAACACTTTACCGTGCTTTCATAAATTTCTAATCAATTGAAAAGATTTCCGTATAGCTTTCAATTATCCTAATTATCTTTAACTTATTTAACATCAAATTCTAAATTTAAATTTCTATCTAAATAACTTTCTCTATTCTCTATCTCTTGATAAGCTTATTAAATTTCTACCGTCGGAAAGAAGGAAGATCGATATTCTACACTTTGTCGAAACTTCGGTAAAAAGTATCAAGAAACACGCGAGAATATATTTTTATTTTTTTTTTGCTTTCCATACATTGTGTCGATTAAAATAAATACAAAAGTATGAAAAAAATTCAAGTAAAAATATATAAAAAAAAAGAAAAACAGAAGAAAAACTCTTCTCGATAATAATACCTAAATGCACAATATAATAACATGCCATAGTAAACGAAGCATCACCACAAGCGCACAATCGCGTTTTATAGTTCCGGTTTAAGGGTTCACCTTTTTACTAGATATTAAGCTACACGTTTTCCTGTAGAATTAAATCATAAATCAAGAGAGAAATAAAGAGAGAAAGAGAACGAGAAAGAGAGCGAGAGTGAGAAAGAGAAATTACGCATGCATACGTGTAAGTAAATTTATGTTTAAAATGTGTGTAAGTAAATGTACACTATCGTCTAAAAGTTTATAATCCTGCACGTATTTTCATAAAAATCACAAATAGATCGATTAATTTTATATTGACCTATCATTATTATATAATATATATACATATTAAATATTAACAAACTGAATTATATTTTAAAAGATTCTCAGAACTTTCTCATCCCCTAAATATTCATTATAGCAATGATTCGGAACAAACTTTGGCAACCAAATATTCAATTAGAGACACTCGTAAAGTTAATTGTAAATATGTCCGAAAGATGTCAGGCTGTCGTTGAAAAAAATAATGGCGGCTTTGTTTTATTATTTTCAACGAAAAAATAATACGAAGAAAAAATTACTCGTTCCGTGATAATAAAAAATTAATCCAAAATGTAAAAGATATAGTATTCGTAAAAATTTGTTAACGAATAAATCTATCTCGTTTATTCTAAAGATGTTCATTTTGTCAGACACGCAAATATTTTATTTTTTAGGTTATTTGAGGTAAAGATAGGCAACTTTTGGCCGATAGTGTAGGTTGTTTACGTGTATTGTGTATTATTACACTTAAATAAATATGTATATATGTGTGTTTATAAATGTGGGGGTGGGCAAACGTTCTCGCGTTGCCATTTGAAGCGCTAGTAAATGCCAAAGCGGCCATTATGCTTTTAGCGGTACACAGCCACCTGTCTCGATGTCGCCTTATCGTCGATAAATTACAACTGAGCACACGTACAGATTATTCGTTAGAGATTTAAACGATATTATGTAGATATATATATGTATATATAGCGTTAATGAGTAGCGAAACGTCATTCCTTTATACATATTTTTTGTTTGACTATTTCTCCATTATTTTTTTTTCACACGGAAACTTAATCGTGTATTTAGATACATATTATACGAAATAACAAATTGTAAATGAACTCGGAGATATTGTAATTCCGTGAATGCATGCAAGAATCTGATACGTTACAAGAATACTTTTACTTATTCGATTGCTATCTTTTAAATGATTTGTTAGTAAGTATTCTGTGAAATTAATGGTTTCGGGATACGAATGTTTTGTTTCGTGTTAATTATTTGTCAGAATTTTTTTTTTTATCTGTAGAATGTGTTTGTATTTTAATTAGAGCATCAGGATTAAGTATTAGATGTGTTTTTCTTTTCTCGGTTATAGGTAATTATCTTCGTTATGAGTATTTTCTATGACAAATCTCGTGTAGAAATATATATATTATTTATTATAAAATAATATCATATTTATATATTAAATAGATATGCAATTTATATACCGGGGATAATATAAATTTTGTACATTTGAATATACACTTTTAATTCGTATTTGTACTAATATATATTTATTTTTACATTGCTATAATCATTCTGAAACGGTCATTGAAGTAACAATTAACATTTTCGGCAACTCTACAAATATTTTCTAATTTTTTTGGCTATCCAGGACGTTTATTGTTTCTTGAGTCAAAATTAAAATATTTCGAATGATAATCAATGCGTTTTGGATGCGGTTTTCTTGAGATCGAAGTAACGAAAAAGTAAATGTCGGAACAACACCTTGTTACAGTTCACTTTCAATCGATTAATTAATCTCTTTGATATCAAGAAATCTAACATATGAAAATTGAATCCTTTTGAGTAATGTTTAAATTACAGAATATATATAACTTGACCGTCGAAACTTGTCAACGTTGAAACCGACACCATCTAATAATGCAAAGCCAAATTTAAGCTTAGCACTTAACATAATCCATATAGATTTACGATAAAATATTTATACGTATAATTATAATTAAATAATTATAAGTACAGTAACAATCTGCCGTTATCCAAAATAATGATTATTACCGATATCCGTTAACTTTTCTTAAAATCGGCACGAACTTTTCGTGAATACGATGAGTACAAAGTATCGACTTTTACAAAAGTTCCTACCATTCGTGAACAATTATAGAAACAATTAAAAATCATTAATTGATACGAATTTTGTCCGCTTCCTAAATAAATAATGTAAACGTATGATTGAAATATATAATTGATTTTAAAACAACGATGAAATACAAAAGATAAATAATTGTTAAGAAAAAAAATATTACATACAAGAAGAAAATTACAAAACTCGCTGCAAAGTTTTCTTTATTTCTTCATTGGGATAACGAAGAATTGGGTTTAAGAAAAACAGAAAAAAAAAAAGAAAACCTTTGTACCATTCGTGAACAATTATAGAAACAATTAAAAATCATTAATTAATACGAATTTTGTCCGCTTCCTAAATAAATAATGTAAACGTATGATTAAAATATATAATTGATTTTAAAACGACGATGAAACATGAAATATAAATAATTGTTAAGAAAAAAAATTATTACATACAAGAAAAAAATTATAAAACTCGCTGGAAAGTTCTCTTTATTTTTTTTCATCGATATAACGAAGAAGAAAAGACATTTCGGTTTAAGGAAAACAGAAAAAAAAAGAAAACCTTTGTACCATTCGTGAACAATTATAGAAACAATTAAAAATCATTAATTAATACGAATTTTGTCCGCTTCCTAAATAAATAATGTAAACGTATGATTAAAATATATAATTGATTTTAAAACGACGATGAAATACGAAAAATAAATAATTGTTAAGAAAAAAAAATATTACATACAAGAAAAAAATTACAAAACTCGCTGGAAAGTTTTCTTTATTTTTTTCATTGGGATAACGAAGAATTGGGTTTAAGAAAAACAGAAAAAAAAAAAAAACCTTTGTACCATTCGTGAACAATTATAGAAACAATTAAAAATCATTAATTAATACGAATTTTGTCCGCTTCCTAAATAAATAATGTAAACGTATGATTAAAATATATAATTGATTGAATACGAAATTGATTGATGAAATACGAAAGATAAATAATTGTTAAGAAAAATAATTATTACATACAAGAAAAAAATTACAAAACTCGCTGGAAAGTTTTCTTAATTTTTTCATCGGGATAACGAAGAATTCGGTTTAAGAAAAACAGAAGAAAAAAACCAGAAATAAAGGAAAAGAATAAAAAGTAAAGAAATGAGTAGGAGGAGGGGGTCGAGATGGGCGGGGGCGGAGGGGTGAGGTAAAGAAAGAAAGAAAGAAAGAAAGAAAGAAAAAGAAGGAAGAGCGAAAATTAATATCGAGAGTTATCGCAGTCGCTCAATATTCTATGTATTTTGATTCCACTCGAGAACGCACGGCCAATTCCAATAACGATAATGAACAAATGGCACGTTTACGTTATAGACATACCTACAAATGGTCCGAATAATATAATGGTCAATCGATTCGTCGTATAGGGGATATAACAAAAATAGGGTGCAAAGCGTCATTATGTTATTAGCGCTTGACGTTACGACCTACCTAATCTCTGAGCAATGAGACACAGATGTTAACTATTCGAGTACCACGGAACGCGCGTACATCCGACGCAATCTTATCGCTTTATCGTTTCTCGGACGAACCAACTTTCCCCGTTTGATTCGATCTTTCTTTTAAGCTTACCCTCCTCCCCCACCGCTTTTTTTTCTTTCTTTTATTTATTTATATATTTTTCTAAATCCCAACGAAATCAAGTTCAATGATATACGTTAATCCTTTGAGCTGGTTGATATGGGTCTCGATATTTCTTGTTTTTGATTAACATTTGAGATCAGTTTAAATGTTACTTTTTGTAATGTCGAGCCAGACTCGACAATTGGAATTGGTGTAAGAAGGGTTTGATTGGTATTAAGGTTTGTTGTGTAAGAAATGTATTGTTGAAAATATTAAAGTCGAATGTGACTCGACATAGGAGTGTTAAGGGTTGACGAGATACGCTCAATATTAAATTAAATGTATTGTCGAGATAATGCACTCGATATTAGAGTTGGTGTGAAATTTTTAATGTCGAGTGTGGCTCGACATAGGAGTATTAAAGGTTACTGAGACATACTTCTTATTAAACAATCAAATGGTCTTATTGATTAACCTACGAATATTAAATGAAAGATTTATTAACTTAATTTCATCTAAATATATATATATTTTTCTGAAAAATATATAATTATTTATAATAAAATTATATTACATGTACATATTAAATAGATATATAATTTATTTTTGTCCAAGATAATATAAATTATTGAAATATAATTTATATATATTTCTACACGTTATAAATATATACTGGGTGTACACGTAAAAATAAGTCGAGAAAAAGTAGTGAAATTTTATCGTGATTGATCTTAAAGATAGAAGTAAATGTAAGTGCTTGTTCATATCATTTAGCAATAAATCAACGTTCGTAATCAAACAATAGCCTACATGCTTTTCATCTTTTGTTAATTAATGGATTTGATAAAAATACAAAATGTATCTAGGCTAGGGAATCTAATGTAGAGTTATATAGGATATATATAATAAATAAGATAAAATTGCATTTATGTATTAAATAGATATTACCTTTGTATATCAAAAGATAATATATTTTTTATATAATTTATATATTATAAAAAAATATATATATATATTTCGTCAGGTTACAAACGTAAAAATAAGTCGAATAAAAAGAGTAAAATATCATCGTTTAAATTTCCGACAAAAATTCTAAACAATACGCGTGACCAAAACAATTAAATCTTTGGATTTTAAACGTGCATTAATAAATAAAAAATTTTTTTTATTACCTTTATGTCCAATTAACGACAAGATTTAAAAAACTTTTAACACTTTTACTGTATTCGCGTATTTTCGATTGTTATAAACAGTCCTTACAGTTCGACTGATAGAAACAAACTAGACGTATGAGTAATAAATTATTTGATTGAAAACAAAACGTAAATATTGCAAAGAACAATGAATACGAAAGTGTATACGAAAGAAAATGTTTACTTTTGATAAACAATTGAATAAATAATTTTGCGACATGATTTTCTCGAAAACGAAACCTCAAACGAAAAAATGTTACTTAGTTTTTTTGATTAATTTTTATATGTAGAATTACTCAACTACCCTCCCTTCCCCCAACCCTCCATCAGTCAGAACTGATTGTACATCTTATCAAATTGGTTAAGTGATTGATTTCAATCATTTTAATAAGAATATTATATGATGTCAATGCTTGTATTGAATTATAACATTTATATTCACGATTGAAAAGAAGTTTACTTGTTTTACAACTTTTAATAAGAAATAATCATATAGGTAAGTATCAATCATGATGAATAAATATTTAGATATCATGTTAGGTTAGAAAAGAAATATGTTAGGTTAGAAAAGAAATATGTTGCAATATGTTAAAAGGATAACAAACAAGTAAAAACTTTCTAAACGTTGTTAGAACGAATAAATGATTATTCTTCGTGATTGTAATACACGTAAACACTTGTATGCATAAATTAAATTTATGTTAATATTAAGAACAAAAAAAAAAGAGAAAATAAAAGCAACAAAAATCTACACGATTTTCTTCTGTTCATAATTAATAGTAAACGTAAAATCACGTTAGAATGACGAAGATAAAATATGAAATGTTATAATGTTGTAATAAAAATTATGAAACAGGAAAAACTTGATCAACATTGTCGAAGTTAATATACATTATAAATGATCATTCCCTTAACGATTGCAATAGATGCAAATACCTGTACAACAACCCCTGATACCTGTGTTTATTAAAAAAAAGAAAATCTACATAGTTTCTAATTGTTATTAATTAATCAAAAAAAAATGCCAATCATTAATAACCTTTTTAAATAAATATCAACTACAGTAAACTAAAACAAAGATATCGCATTGAAATAAAAAACAAAAACGATGTAAAAATTCCATTAAAAGAATCCTAAACAAAAAAACAAAAAAACAAATTGTCATTCATATTAATTAACAACAATAATAAATAAGAAGCTTGTAACGAGTGAAGAATGTAAAACAAATACAACGTAAGCAGAATTTTCCTTCTTTCTATCTTTCATTAATTAACAACATATATTATATACTCGTAAAATAAAAAAAAAAACATAAATAGGTACCATAAGTAAACTATGGCAAACAAAAAACTGAAGACACGACATTGTAGATACAAATAAAAAAAAGAAAAAAGAAAAAACAATAAAAATCCAAGAAAATAAATGTCTTCCTTTTAACTCTCATTTAGTTGCATGTTTGTAGATATCAACAGATGCATCTGAAACAATTATAAAATATATATAGAAAAGAGAAAGGGTGTTAACTAACATTAGAACACTTCGTTGTTGAACGATAAGTACTTATACGAATTCAGCATAATCGTAGATCACGATCTACGAGGAGAACAGAGAAACAAAAGAAAAAAGTCAAGAAAAAGAAGAGACAAATAGTAAAAGAGTAAGAAAGAGAAAGATAGATACAGAGAGAGAGAGAGAGAGGAGGAGTAGAAGAAGGAAGGTTGTTGTCGCGTGTTGCTTTCTCCCGTTGGTTGGTTCATGTTTAAATAAAAAAAAGAAGAAAAAAAAAAAGAAAATAAGAAGAAAAATAAAAGGAAGAAGGATCTCAGTGGGTTCTCTTCGCAAGCCAATAATTATTCCGATGTAGATAGGAGAACGCGTAACTCGAGCGTTAATGTTCGATCGTCGATGCAACGTCAGACGTTCAACGTGCAACGTGAGTTGAGTGCAACTTCGAATGTGCAACGAACGAGTATCACCCGATGATCTCCAGTTTATATCTATCTATCTATCTCTCTCTCTCTCACTCACTCTCTTTCTCTTTCTTTCTTTCTTTCTTTCATTTTCTATCGTTGATTCTTTTTCCTTTTCTTGTTTAACTTCTTCTTTTTTTCTTCTGTTTTTTACTTTTCTTTTTTTTCCATTTTTTTTTTTTTCTATTTAACTCAACGGCCATAAGTTGCCTGTCCAACTTATATTCATGCTGCTGGTCAATGGTAATAACGATAAATTGTCAAGTCTTAATGCTCGTAATGTTTTCTATCCGTGTTCGTTGCTTTAACAGCTGATAGAGAAACTTTAACTTCGAAGTTTTGTTTTGGCTTATTTATTTCAATTTAACCCTCGTTGCTTACCCGTGCTTCGATCATTACGACGAAGATCGATCGATCGATCGGTCGACAGATTGATTCCTTCCTTTTTGATTACTTCGAAAAAATTCGATTATCTCCTCTTGGTGTTCGTGCGTGTAATTTTATTTTATTTTTTATATTATTCATTCGAGGTATTTTAAAATATTTATATGCCGGTAATTAAGTTGGTGGACTAAAAATGAGGGACTGTTTTTTTTTCTTTTGTTTGTTTACATTTTTTTTTTATTTACGATTCGTTTTAATCGTTTGATTTTATTTGATAATATAAGTAATATAAATTATGCATTTTATTCTTTTTTTTTTATTTTTTTGACTTACAATTCGTATGCTCTCATTATTATCAACATATATTTGCTGAGAATTATAAAAATTGTCTAAAGCAAGTTAATATTTATAATAAATAATATTAGGTTTGTTATTTATTGAGTTGCTGTATCATGTTAAAAAAATCATATAAAAATTTATTAACAAAAGGAGACGAAATGTTTGTCAAATTAACACAAATTGTATTAAAAATACAGAAAATTATATTTTTATAAACAATTCGTTGTCAACAATTTTATAAAATGCAATTCCTTTTTATAAAAGTTAACATAATTTTAATTTTTAATTATTAAATTTGAAAACTTAGAAAAACTAACGTAAGTTTAGATGAGTTAATATATTTTTACTATTTATCTTATTAAAATAATATAAATATTAATTTTCAAATGTTTATTCGATTATATAATAACACGAGAATTCATTCAATTGCTGAATAAATTAATATTCGTTTAATATATTTTAATTATTTATTCTAGTACCAATCTAAAACATTGAAAATAAAAAATTAAGACATGTATTTAAAAATACTTACGAAGGTCAAAGTATACGATTCAACTTAAAAAACTTTATTCTGTACTTGAGAATAGTTTTTACGTCACTTTTGTATGATCTCCAGTAAGGATGTTGTTCAGTTTCCGTTACTACTCTACTACTACTACTACTACTACTATTATTACTATCACTACAACTGTTATACTATTACGATCATACGTATATATTCTTGCCTCGACACCCGGTATAAGCGCTATTTTTCCCTCAGGAAAGTTTCAACAAGTTTTACGCGTTTTGTACCGAAACGTTTCGCTATGTTTGGACAACTATTCCAAGTTTTACACAAAACAACTATCCTTTTTTATTTGCCGAGTATAAAATTTTCAAACATAACTTATCGATCAACTATTTTTATCCGATATCCAAAATTTTATACAATAATTGCATCGTATACAAAAAAATCCATCCGAATTATCTTGAATTCAATTAAAAAATTATTGATCATATATTTTCTACAATTAAATTAAATTCTCATAATTATTTGAATGCAAAATATTAAAATATTAATAATTGACCGGTTATTTTAATCGGGGACTCAAAATAGAAAAAAAAATGATTTACTTTAAAAATATTCTATTTACATTACTGAAAATTTTGTTATAAAATTTATTTTAACCGGTAAACACACACACACACATACACACATACAGAAATAAATTATATCGTTAATGACAATTTATTGAAATAGTTGTTAAAAATGTTCTATAATAAATCGAGTTGAAGTAGAAAGAGAGAATAACGTTGCTTACACCGACATGCTTTTCGAGTTATCCCTCGCGTCGCGTTGTTTTAATATGCACAAAGTGCAGAAGTTTCATCGTAAAAGCGAACCAACGAAGAAGTTCGAGTAACGAACTAACGAACGAACGAATGAACGAACGAACGAACGAACGAACTCGTTCGAGCCTTGAGTGGAGGAAGCTCCTCGACTTTCCAAACACCTTTAAAAGCCGTCGTATTATTTAATGGACATTTAAGACCTAACTTTCGATATTAGTATGGATGGTCTTCATATTTGTATAAGAATACTACTCGATGAAAACTTTAGTTTCATCTTTTATAACTCTTATGTTATTTCTTTATTATTAAAAAGAACAAAAAAAGAAATAATTATATTAAATATTTTTGTATTGTTAATATAATTGCATTGAATTTTTGTTATTTAGTATGTAATATTAGTATAATAATTTGTATATAGAAAAAATATTGAACAAATATTGACAATTTTTATAATACTTTTTTTATAATAATTTATATTAAATTTTTTTAAATGGGAATAAATCTTTTGTTATTATTTATGAAATAAATAGTAAAAATTCAGATGTTATTAACGAATGTTATTGGATTTTCAATGATTACTGAGAATGAGGAACTAAAAAATTGTTTCTGAATTTATTCAACTCCAGTATTGAAGTTCTCCATGTTGTCGGGATAACTGTTCCTACTTTCTTCATACTTGAGTTTTATAGGCTACTTATATTCAGGTTAACTTCCATCATGTTCAATACTTTTTTCTATATAACATTACTCGAACGAAGTGCATTCTCTGGTGGAAGCAGGACTTTCAAAACTGCTTTGTTTTTTGACTCAGGAAAAGGTAGCCTACAGCATTCCATGCTTGCTCTTCTTTCTACGGTTCTCTGTGTGCAATGTTATTCCTATTAAAGTTGAAACCTCAACGTTTTGTAGTGTTTCCATCAAGTATTTTTCTTCTATAGTTGAATTCATTTTAATATAAATTGTATATAGATAAAAATTATAGTATATTGTATACCAATTAAATTGTAATACAATTTTTATTGGTATTAAATATTAAAACTAATTATAGATCATACAATAAATTTTTATATCAATTAAATATTTATTGATAAGAAGGTATATTGAGTTTAGTAATTATTTTATTGGAGTATATTGCAATTTCAATGTATATAAATTAAATTATTTGTATTCCATTTGGTTATTTAAATTTTAAATAGAACTTATTAAAATAATTTTGTTGTTGTATCGAGTAACAGTAGATTTACCTCAATATAATAAAATTGTTAAGATTCTTTTAAAGAAAAATTTAATAAATATATAAATTTATGAATAATTATTTTGGAATTGCATATTTAATAACATCTAAAATATAAAATTATTCTGAAAACAAAATTGGAATATTACTTGTTAGCTTTATTTGATTAATTATTGTAAACATTTTCATAACTATATAGTAAATAATAAAAACACTAATAGTACTCTTATTAGTTCAATCAATATAAGTTTGTCTTAACATAGTTTTATACAAATTGTAAGACTTCACAAGAATTAGAATAAAATTTACAGAAATGTAATTTAGATAAGTTAACTAATTTATAAAATTCTAATACTGATGTTAATTTATTATTAAGTTACGATAAAACATAACAAATATAAGAATCAAATTTAGATCAAGTTAGTGATCCGACGGTAACAATCAAGATCTTGACTACAATACATTTTGTAATAGTTATTAATTATAATGAAAAATATTTCATTCAAACTGGTCATTGTTCATTATTAAATAAAAACAATAATACAAATATTACAAATTCACAAAAAATAATTATTAATAATAAGAATATCTATATCAAACCAATATAAACAATATTATATTGAAAACATACACAATTTTATACTTTTATAACTGTATAAGTAATTGCATTAAATGTGCAAATACTGGTATACACATGATTAGTTAATACTATTCACTACAATAAAAAATACTATTCATGTAAAAGATATAAACATGATCAGTTAACACTATTCTACATGTTCTATAATACTATATTGAAAAAATACAAAATTCTGCACTTAAATAATTGCATAAGTGTTCATATGCAAACATTAATACACCCAAAGTGAATCTGCAATATATTCAAAATAACTTCATCAAAAATATATGAATAATATCTACAAGTATTGGTGTAACTATCATCAATATTCATTATCCAATACAAACACTATCTAATATAATAACAACAAAATTCTATACATTAATAAATCTCTAAATACTCAAATACATATGCAAGCATTAATATACACATAGTGTGAATCAATAATATATAAATAATATCTGCAACATCAATGTATAATGCATATGATCAATATCCACTATCCTATACAAGAACTGTCTAATATAATAAAAACAACATTCTATAAATCTTTAAATACTCAAATACATATGCAAACATTAATATACACATAGTGAGTCAGTAATATATAAATGATATCTGCAAAAATTGATGTACATATGATCAATATCCACCATCTAATACAAGCATTATCTATTATAATAAAGATAAAATTCTATATATTAACAAATCCATAAATACTAAAACACAAATACTAATAATCATATAATTTAATAACCATTTCCTCAAAAACAAAATATTTTGTCTTATACACATTAATTAAAAGGTTATATAAAATGTGCTTTTGGATTCGGATTCTAATCCAATATTGACAAGATTCTATACATTAACAAATCCCTAGATACTCAAATACAAATACTAATAAACACATAATTAATTAACCATTTCCTCAAAAACAAAATGTTGTCTTATAAATATTAATATAAGGGCATATAAAATGTGCTTTTGGGTCCAGCTTTTAATCCAGTCAGAAATTTATAGACAAAAATCTATATATTAACAAATCCCTAGATACTCAAATACAAACACTAATAAACATATAATTAAATAACCATTTCCTCAAAAACAAAATGTTGTCTTATAAACATGAATTATAAGGGCATATAAAATGTGTTTTTAAATCCAGCTTTTAATCCAGTCAGAAATGTATAGACAAAAATCTATACATTAACAAATCCCTAGATACTCAAATACAAGCACTAATAAACATATAATTAAATAACCATTCCTTCAATAAAAAACATTGTCATATGCACATTAATTATAAAAGTATATAAAATGTGCTTTTGGGTCCAGCTTTTAATCCAGTCAAAAAAGTATAGACAAAAATCTATACATTAACAAATCCTTAGATACTCAAATACAAACACTAATAAACATATAATTAAATAACCATTCCCTCCAAAAAAAAAAAAAACAATTATCTTATAAACCATTAGCACAAGTAAACCTAAAATTCAAAGTATTGTTTTTAAAGAGAAGCAATACGGTGTTGTTAGGGTCTATGAATTTGCTCGAAGTCGTATACTTAAAGGTTCCCTTGTATCTGAGGGCATATAAAATGCGCTTTTGGGTCCGGCTTTTAATGCGGTCAGAAAAGTATAGCGTTAGCGAGTCGGACCGGCGGCGGCGGCGGCGTGTTCTGCATCTCGCGAGCATGTTTCGGCCGGCTTATGAATTTATTGGGGGCCATTCATTAGACATTAGGGACAACCCCATGAGCGCGTAGGAGTATGGAAAAAGAATGCCAAGCTTCCCTGTGGGGAGCAACGAGCCTTGCGGCTAAAGCGTACGTCTTCCGCACTAACTCTGCGGAATCGCACGTCTTTCTTATTTTTTTTTGTTTTTGTTTTACTTTTTAACTTTTATCATATGTGTTCTTAATACGTGCTGTAAATCATGTCAATTTTTTTATTGACGCATATAAATTTTTCTATAACTTATGATATTTCGGTCGGATAGTTTATTGATTTATTTTTTTCGTATTTTTGATTAATTTTCTATCCGATGCTGAGATACTTTGTTTTGAATGACGGATGATAATGATGGTTAACCCGTTTGAATGCGGAACTTGCCTAACGATTGCAATCACCGGAGACGAAATAATTTTTCTGTTAGTGTTTAACTACTTTGATAAAATAAAGGAAACAAAAAAAGGGAACGGAATCTCGAGCCAAGGAAGGTCGACAAGATAGATGAGCGCATATATGCGTCCTTAGCACTCCAAGGGTTAATATTTGAATAGTTTAGATAGATGTATTGATTACTTAATCATTTTGTTTTGGGATGTTTTATTGTTATTTGTACTGTTTTAGATTTTTTAATGTGTGCTGAATTTATTATGTAAGTCGTGTAATATTGTAAAGTTTATATTTAGACGTGCTGTAAGTTATGTCAATTTTTTTATTGACGTATATTACTTTTTCTATAACTGTTAGTTTGACGTTGAAAATCTTTTTTGATTTATAGTTATTTTTATATGAATTAATTCATTTTCTTCTGATAGCGAAATACTTTATCTCGTATGATTGATGATAATGATGGTTAATATATGAATAGTTATGATAGATGTTTTTGAAAATGAACGTGATATTGAATTGTATTTGATTACTTAATCATTTCGTTTGAGATGTTTTATTGTTATTTGTACCGTTTAAGCTTTTATAAACAATGCTAAATTTATAATATAACCTATACAATATTTTAAAGTTGAATTTAATACAATAACAGTTTATAATACTATAAATAAAAAAACAACATTAATATATTTCTCATTAAAACATTTTTAAATAACTTACTGTTCAATGCACGAAAAAAAAAAAAGAAAAGAAAAGAAAAAGTGTAGACATTAACCAACAAGTTAATCCAATTACACAACAGAGCGTAATTCTTTTTCCCGCAATATGATTTTATCGTAGATAATGTAGTAGAAAGTAAAAAGAGGGAAAAGTGATAACGATGTAATAAAAAAAAAGGAAGAAAAAAAAAAGAATATAGACTGCGTCTGTGTCTGTGTCCTGTGTGTGTGTGCGCGCGCGCGAGCGAGAGAGAGAGAGAGATAGAAAAGAGTATTCAGAAGGGGGTAAAGAAAGAAAGAAAAAAATAAATAAAGAAAGAACGAAGAAGAATAAGAGAATGGAAGAGAAGGTAAAGAGCGAAAGGGGGGAAAGAGAACGTACGGTCGGTACATTAAATTAAGTCAGCTTTACGAGGCTGGCATGGAAATGAATACGCCATGCCATGAGCGTAGCCCCATGCCTACTTCTGTACGCGATACCATAAAGCTTGGCGTATCACCGTAACGTTCATATACACGTACGACCACCGACCACGAACGTGTGGCTTCTCGCACACTCAGCACCCACGATACGCCACTGACAATGAGATGAAAAAGTAAAAAAAAATAAAAAAGAGAAACTGAGGAATAAGAGAATGAGAGACAGATAGGGGAGGTAAGCTTTTATTTCTACGACTCTACTTGTAATATAGTATTATTATCAAGTTTTTGGTTGTTTCTATACTACCTTAATATTTACTATATATACTACTTAATATTTTCTTTATACATATATATATATTTATAGATGGTGTTAATAATATTCTGAATTGAATGAGTTTGTTCGTAATTCTATCGTAAAAGTGAAATCATATTTACTTCCTGTTTTGTATTCCATGTTCAAACTGTTTTATGAACTATGTTTAAATCCCGTGATTAAAATAATACGCTGATTTTTGTTTAATTTGTTTCAATGATTAATTGTTCGTAATTCTATTGGTAAAGTGAAACCATAGTTTCTATCCTATGTTCGAACTATTTTGTGAACTATGTTTTAATTTAATGTCGAAAATAATATCCTGGTTTCTGTTTAATTTGTTTCAAGGATTGGTTTGACAAGGTGCATTTTTAATATCTTAATTTTTTTAAATTGTACATCTTGTCAACAGATTTGTTGCACGCGTAATTATACTGCATCGCGTTCGTAAACTTTATTAATGTTTTTTAAAAATTTTAAATATTTGTGAATATGATGCGTGTTAATTAGATTAATATCAAAATATTAAACATATATTTCAATCTCACACATCCTCATATCTAACATTCTAATAGGTATAATAACGAGCTCGATTAATAAAGAAAGATATTTCTGAGATTATGCTGTCAGATTAAATAGATATTATGAAGATATTAATTATTTTCGATGGTACGATTAGATATTATGGTGATGATGTTGATTGAATGATCTTTACGAGATTCTGATGTTAGATGTTAATATTATACAGATATATTCATTCTTTTCGATGATATAATTTGATATTGCAGTGATGATTCTATAAAAATTTGTTTATTTTGAGAAAATCATAAGCTCGATAATTCATTCATTTCAATTATTTAACTAAAAGTATTTCTCTATTTTCTATTGGGTGTTCGTTCAAAATTACTAGCGCGTAATTAGATTTTTATTACTATTGAGCTCACTTGAAAACAACTGAATTTATTCAATGACACCCTTGCTCAACTTTGGCACACTACGAAATTTGATGATGCAACGATTGCAAGCTTGAATACAAATCGAGGATGATCATTTCGAACATTTTATATGAACATAAATTGTCAAGGATTATTGAAACGCAAAATCAAATAGGACGCATGTTTGTATGATTTTGTTCATTATTTTTATATCTTCTTATTACTTCTAAAATGTGTTTCATATAATATATTACGAAATACTCGCCGTAGTAAAAATATAACTACGAATATAGCGAGTAATACGTAATATTAAAAATATTTAGCATAAACAATTACGATAACGTATAAATATTTCATTGCTCATAAAATACTAAAACTTCGATAAAAAATTACTCCCGAGAAAAGAAATAAAATGAAACATATGATACGGAAATCAGTTAACAAGTGATCCATCGATCGAACCAGAATTCCAAGAGAGAAAGATATGATCCAAGAAAAAAAAGATGATTCAAAACAAGCAATAAAGAAAGAGATAGAAAGTCTGAAATAAAACTGAGAGGTCAAGGCTCTGGATCATCGACGATCTCCCGTAAAGAACAATACAAGACACGTTATGTAACAACCATTTAAACTGTGTAACTATCGTACTATTTTTATATAGTATAATAATCATATAAATATAAAGTGTCTATAAAAAAATTAAATATTTTAAATTTTATCTGCTAAATATATTTTTATATTTGAAACCAATTTAATTACCATACAAGTATTAAATACTAAGATCAGTAACCTATTTCATTGGTTAAAATAATACGAGTCACGTGATACAGCGGCCATCTTATTAACTAACATATAAATAAGTATTATTTTTATATAATATAGTAAAATAATTACTAAAAATTAAATATTTACATTAGTCGAGAAATATTTTAATAATAAAAAAAACATTGAGTCACTAAACATATACTAAGTAATAAAATATCTAATTAATATATACAAATATGAAACATAACCTATTTCATTGCTCGTAAATTACTAATACTCGAATAAAAAATGATTTCTAAAAGGAAAGTATTATAAATAAAATGAAACATATGATACGGAAATCAGTTGGCGAGTGATCCATCGATCGAATCAGGATTCCAAGAGAGAAAGATCTGTTCGAAGAAAAAGAAAAAGAAAGAAAGGAAACAAATAATAATAATAAAAAAAAAATAAAAAAATAAACAGAGAAAGATATAGAAAGTATGAAATAAAACTGAGAGAGGTCGAGGCTCTAGATCATCGTCGATCTCCCGTAATGAGAACAATGCGAGGCACGTGATGCTGCGGCCATTCTTATTCTCTCCCTCTCCCTCCCTCTCCCTCTCTCTCACTCTCTCTCTCTCTTGGTCGTCGTCGTCTTCGTCGTAGTCTTTGTCGTCGTCTTTGTCGTCGTCTTTGTCGTCGTCGTCGTCTTCGTACGCGTGGTACGGGTTATAGCGGGCAGGATACGAGGTAAATATTATATAAGATACGAGTGGCGGTGCGGTGGTTGGCAGGGCACCAGGAGGTAATGGATGCTCGAGCTCGGTGGAAGTGACGGGTCTCTGCTGGTTGCGTGGCCATTCGTGCTTAAATTCCTCGTTCTCCTCTACGTCGAGGCCCCCCGCGGTCTACGGGCCCCGCTGTCACCACCCCCCGCCAAGGTGCCCCCACAACCATAGACCTTACCCATGGACCCCCTCGAACCCACTACTTCTACTACACAACTACACTCACGTTCCATCATCGTTGAGATTCTTTACTCAGCTTTTTACTTCTCTTACTACTCTCTCTCTCTCTCTCTTTCTCTTTCTCTCTGTTCTCCATCTTGTTATTTGCTAAATTATCTTTTCTATATGTATTTATTATTTGAATACTTTTCATTCGTTATAATAACGTTATCTTTGTATGTTATAATCTTGTTATGTTTAACGTCTCGGAAGTGTTATAATTGAATGTTTGGTTTTTGAAACATTGTAACTGAGGATGTTGGATACATTTTATCAAGAAAAAAAAACATTAGTTGGGTTAGTGGTTAAGTGTAACTTAATTCAAAAATTCTGTTCATTTTGCAGTATTAATTCCTAATTTTAATATTTAAATATTCATTTTAATGTAATAAATATTAATATTATTTGTTATATTTTCATTTTATTACTTATACTTAATTATATTTTTATTTTTAAAGCATAAGTTTGATTTCATTTTAGGTTAGAAAGCCACAGATCATGGTCTGATTTGGATAATTCTTTCGATAAACTTTGAAATCACGCACAATATGCTGATTAGCAGTAAACTTGTCTGCTATTAAATGCCATGTAATAGTAATAAAAATTCTTATAAAAAGGAACCAATAAAACAATATAAAAAAAACAATTACATCGAAGAACAGTTTACGTATATCGTTTAACACTGTAACCGGTTTTTACCAAAACTCAATAATTTCCTACAATTAAATGCGCATTATAGTCAATTAAATATTATCACCGACAAAACATATGAACAAAATTTCCAGATAAAATAAAGAAAGAAAAAATACATTTACAATTATTATTAACATAAAAAAACTCGAATATAATAATTATAATCGAAATAAAAATAATTAATCGTTCGTGTAAACATTTGAAATGTACTTACGTAAAAAATCGATCGATATAATTAAAAATTATTTGCGAAATTTTCGTTTCCAACCAATCTATCCTCGATACGTACGGTCTCGTGATTTTCTCGAATAATAAAAAAAAAAAAAAAAAAAAATAACTAACAAATAAAAACGCAAGGTAGCAAAAAAGGGGGAAGGAATTTATCTTTTTATTTTTATTCCTCGTTTTTGCGAGCTCGTCTATCTGCCATCGTCGCGTCCAGCAAAACAGCATGGCGGAAGGTCCGATAATCAAATTAGACGGTGCTCGAGTTCATGGCGGGTGGAAACGAAGAGTATATATATGTATATGTGTGTGTGTGTGTGTGAAGGGGATAGGGGGGGTCCGGCCAGGTGAAAGGATGTCGTACGTATCGGATCTGTCGACGACATGAATCCCATCTAACCGATGGACGCAAGGTCTATCAACGACCAACGCCAAGTTACGAATGTGATAATTGAAAAATGCATACATTTTTGTCGGTGTGCAGCCATATTTCGTTAGCGTTAAATTCAAAATAGGAATGTCAAAGTAATTAGAGTTAAAATAACGTTGAGAAAATACAAAGTTGACGAGAACTGAGTTTGTTACACCCCTCGAGAGGAGACAGCCAATCCTTAATCAAAGTTGAAGGGACATTCTTTTTTTTTGTTTTTTTTTTTTTACTCTATCGAATGAATATATCCAACTATGTGTGTTGGTGATAATACGAGAATAACTACGATACGTTTTCATTAAATCACCATAGGATTTGGTTTCATATTTTTTTACGAGTTTTTCAACACTGTTCTATATGCTGTTTTATTATTTTCTAACGATACGAAAGATTTTCTTTTTTTTTAATAATGCATTTAATTCGCAAATGTGATTAAGCGTGATTTGAATTATTTTCTAACGACAAGTAACAAACGAATATAAATAACAACATTTTTCATTTTAATTTCAAAACTTGAAGTATCTTAGACATAGTATGCGTTAAAATATTTCATATTATTTATTACTAAATTACTTTAATAATTATCACCCCTTCTCAATACGCGTTTACAATTATATTATATTTGGATAATCCTTGAATACCGAATAAATATTTACAACAAAAAAAGAAATCATTTTCTTAAAAGCAATTTGTACTTTAGTCCTTGGAAAAAAAGGAAAACTCTAACCAGGTAACAACAAAGCAATGCTACCTAAGATGATTAAAAACGAAGGTCCTAGCGAGTAACGATCGTCCTTCTTCTTAAAAAAAAAAAGAAAATAAATAAAAAATAAAAAAAAAAAGTAGAAAAGAGAAGGAAAGAAAAGAAATACAAGAAAAACGATAAAAGAGAGGTCGTCCTGGGAAGGACGAGATGAGGAGCAAGCTTTAAAAAAGGCAAGGTCATAAACAGAGCCGAAAAATCGTTTGTGGTTGTCCACCGAAGTGACTGTGACGACAAGTATAGTTTAAAAAGAAGAGAGAGAGAGAAAAAAAAACTAAAAATAAATAAAAAATAATAACAAGAAAGAAACCAATAAAAAAAAAAAAAAAAAAAAACAGAATGAGGAAAAGGTAAAGAAGAAAAGATAAAATAAAGGAAAAACTAGCTCTGGTAGTTACTAACTGGACTAGACCGCAGTATAACAGCAGCAACAGAATCATAGGATCTCCATCTTGAAAATAATTAGGGGAACCAAGATCGATGTCTGAGTTTCGAAAACCACTCTCAGATAGGATCAGAACTGGCTTGAATGGAGCCCATTGATGCGTCCGTAACCGTCCACTCTCGTTTCTGCTATCAGGATCCAGGACGGTCCAGAGACTAAACCTCGTTCGGTGAAGGTACGACGAGGTAAAAGTAAACCTAAAGGTGGAAGTAGAAAGAACAAGAAGAAGAAGAAGAAGTAGAGGGGAGTACAGAAAGAGTGTAGAAAGAGAAAGAGAAAGAATAAGAGAGAGAGAGAGAGAGAGAGAGGACCTTCGTCTTCCAAGAAATCGAGCATCCTTTCCGGGACGAATTCTCGAGATAAAAAGGGTCTGAATGAATCAAGGGCAGCCGCGTGAGTTTATACTCCGCGCACAGTTTCTTATTTTCTTTCATTCTTCCTTTTGTCTTTACTTCTTCTTCTTCTTCTTCTTCTTCTCCTTCTTCTTCTTCTTCTTCTTCTTCCTTCTACATAATCTGTTTTCTCTTTTTCTTTTTTTTTTTTATTTTCTCTCATAGGACCTTTCTCTCATTCTTTTCTTAAACCATCGTTGAATTGGTTTTTTATCGTTTTTTCTCTTTTGTTTTTGTTTTATTTTTGGTTTAACTCTTGGTCCACACTTCGTCGTCGTGTCCTAACCTTTTCTTACCCGTTGCCCTGCCAGAGTTTTTCGAATCTCTTTGGGTAGATACCAACCGAGCGAGTAGTCTGTCGCCATCTTTGGAAGATGAGATCAGCTGATAAGAGGAAACAGAGAAAGAGAAAGAATGGGAAAGAAAGAGAAAGAGAGAGAAAGATGGTTGTCTCTTTCAAGAGATAAAGTTTCAAAGGCGGAAGTTAGGCTTTTTTTCACGCTGCTTTCGTCGTATATGCTTCTACGTAGCAATACAACTCTCCTTGTTGTAGTTAAAAAGAGAGAAAGAGATAGAATGAGAGAGAGAAAGAGAGAGGAATAGTTCCGGCGAGACGATCGTTATCGTTCGGCAAAAATGTCCGATGAAAAAGTATCGTCTCCCTGGAAGAAATGTTTTATTCCTGCTGGATGTGCGCGGCTCGTTCCTTACCACGGAAAACCGCCGACAGGATTCTCGATTACGAATTCGTCGAAATAACGAAAGCACCTGCTTTTATGACAACCTTTTTTTCCTTTTCTTTTCTTTTCTTTTGACTTTCTGTGTTCTTATTTCTTTTGTCTTTTTTTCTGTTTTTTTTTCTTTTTTTTTAGAACACAAGTCAAAAGTCCTGGCGCCTACTCCAATGAATGATTCTTGAAACGTCAATGATCTCTTTCCCTTTAGGTTTTCTTTTTAACTCGTGGTTTGTTTTTTTTTCTTTGCCGTTACTACTTGGTAATGAACTGTTCAGTAGTAGAGGTTTGTAATATATTCCTGATTCCAAGAAACTTTAACTACTGTAAAATGCAATAAACCCTCTGTTTCATTTGAAAGATCGTTGATCGGATAAATCGGTTTGGATTGATGCAATTTTAATCGATATAGATTATTTTTATTTATACAACTGGCTTGTTTACAGTTAAATTGAATTTTCATAGTTGTTTCGATGAAATTGCGTGGAAAGAATTTATTGATTTTTATGAGAATTTTCGAATGTCTTGGTTTTTTAAGTAGGAATGATTTTTATACAATTATAATCAATTATATTTTATATAATTATTTTTAATGATTTACACAAATTATATTTGATGGGGATTGAGATTCATTGGATAATGAATCGTTAATAAAACGTCTCGGAATTTTTATTGTTATATGTCTAAATGTAAAACGAATTAAACGAGTATTATTTTTCTTTCAAAACATTATGCTAGCTATTTTATGTACTACACTATTTGGAAAATAATTAACACTCTAGTATACTATTCTATTCTAAATTTGGTCAATTAATAATGTTCATAATTGATATTATTTAATATTTAAATAAACATTATTATTTGATTCTAAAAATTGAATGCATCCCACATTACAATAAAATACTATATTGTAATTATACTATACTATGTTCTTAATTTAATTAATAAACAATCTTAATAAATTTTATTATTAATTTATATTGAAAATTCGAAGGAACTATATTATATATTAAAACACTAAACATATATTAAACAAATTGGATTGGCTAATAATTATACTGCATATACCTATCAAAATTTTCAGTAAAAATTACAAATATTATTTATAAAAATAGAGAATAAAATAAATTCTTAAATTATTTATCGATTAACCAAATAATAAATTATTCAAAATTAAAACAACTTTGATCGATCATTCAATTCCTAAATTTACAATTAAACAAAATTTTAATTGTTCATATAAAAGTGTACTTGAATTACACACATTTAAAAAAATTTAATTCTTAGAGTAAAATTTTAATATAAATCGTCAATGATTCACTTCTATCTAATTATTATGTATGACATAATGAGTCGGTACTATAATAGAAGTAAAATGACGACAACAATGACCAGTGAGTCGGTAGAAGACCTAACGATTTACCCAGAATCTGATACTGTATCTAATGACAATGGATGAAACGTTGAAAGAAAGAAAAGTCTTAAAGAGTTAAAAAAAATAAAAAAAAACTGATTATGATGTACCCTTTTATACGTGACAGGATGAAGGGCCACGTGCCCAAGCTGTGCATCGTGAGAACGTATCTCATTGGCGTAACATTCTATTCCTGCTAACCAAACTATCTCTTAATTATCATCGATAATTAATTATAATTGAAATAATAAAAAAAAAACAATTAGATATAAAAAAAATAAATCATCGTAGAATATTAAAAGATCATATCTCGTCGTTAATTATAATTCAATTTGTTTGACAAATTAAAAGTTTGTAGTATTAATTAAACGAATTTGAGGTTATATTGTATTAAGAATTAATTTGATAATGAAGTTACGCTAATGATCCACGCGTACGATTCATCGATTATTACGAATTCATCCGACGACTTATTAACAACAACCTCAGCCTATTCCAGATAGGCGCTGTGTTCTAAGAGATAAGTTTGTACAAGGTGTGATTCACTCAGAATACCCAATGGAATACCGATTTCTTGATCAAGCTTAACACGATGATCGTGTCTTATTAATGTAAGAAAAGAATACGTACGTGTTAACGTGACCAAAAATTCATTAGGTTTCATTTATGTTCGATGTTTCATACGTCGTTAGGTATTTTTAGCTATTCCAAGAAGACTATTAAGTGTTCCTTGTAAAAGAATAAACGCGGAAAGATGTTTCCTTTGATGAGAATCTCTCAACAATTGATCTTTTCTATTGACGATGTGTACAAAAAAAGAAAAAAGAAAGAAAAGAAAAGAAAAGAAAAGAAAAAGAATCTCCTGCGAACGTGTTGTGTTCCATCCAAACGATACCCAACGGCAGCTTAATGCAAAGAAGAAATGAGGATAATAAAGCGTAAAAGAAATTCTAGGATGTATTTACTTATAATGCTCGTCTCGAGGCACTATCAAAATGTGTAGCTTTAGAATTTGCTCGTTCGGGTATAAAACGCCACATAAACGTGCTCCCATCCCAGTAAGGGCCAATAAAATCAGCTGGGATTTAATTACCCTTCCTTTATCTTACCGAGGATCTAGTCCTTTTATCTTTGAACACTACCTGACTGTATATATTCTGATCATCGTCAATGAATTTAACGTTGGTTTATTAAATTTGTAACCTTTCTCCTTCGTTTCATCAAAATTGGGACGGAAACGTTAATCACGTTAATTTTACGACTTCAAAAACATTCTCCTCACATTTAGAGGTTATGTTCGACGTTAGTCATGGAAAACGAAATATCTAAAAATTAACTTACGAATACAAATTTCCGTACTACTGTTAAATAGCATTTAATAAATAAATTCATCCTTTTGTATTATTTTTTTGCATTTAAAAATAAAAAAGAACAAAAAACAAAAAGAAATATTTTTAGGTTATTCTATTTTTGTCCTATACAAATCTAAAGGGAGTTGCATAAATAATCCGAACGAAGTTTTTAATTGCTTCCACTAATTATATCCGATGGAAGGAAAGAAAGTCTTGGAGACATTTCTTCGATCAGTTTTAAAAGGACACGATGAAAATGGAGAATTCGGAGGGCCGCCGGATGTGTTCGAACTTGACTTTTTACTTTTCGGCATCCTAGGACCCTCGTAAAGCGCTAAATAATCATCCGGACGAAAACTGGCAATAAAATGTGTCGCCAGAGTCGGTAACGAGCTTGAATGGACCGACGACGGAGGTGGCGGACCACCCAAAGGGTTCCAGAACAGGTCACTCGGCTACTCATTATGAATCTTTGATCTCTCCTCGCACCTCCGTTAATCTCGCGCTAAAAGCGTTAATTTAATTAAACGTTTTCCTTTTTTCCTCCTATTTTATTTTTTTATTTTCGTGATCGCATTAACACAAGACGAATCTGTTTTTTCATCAGTCGTTTGTGTTTTTATTGTTTTATGTTTTCTAAGGGTAATTCGATTTAAATTATAGAATTTACGATTCTATTTAACACTAAACGTACCGTGATCTTTAAAATCCTTTTAAATCACTATTTCATCAAGGTATGACTAGTTCAAGTTCAACAATGTGTAGCAATAATACGAAATGTGCAACAATTCGACAAATTAATCAATTAATCAATTTAACAAATAAATTGTTAATTTAACAAATGTATGAATTATAATAAGTAAATAAATAATTAAAGTATAAGAAAATTGATCGACAAATCCATTGCTTATCAAATCTTCTTGATGCTTACGTTTTAAAATACCAAAATTCAAAGAAATATTAACAAAATGTTAAACATTAACTATTGAAATCCTTTACAAACAATAATTTTCATATAAAAACAATTGTCAAACTGTATTAAACTCCATCTTGAAAAAGCCTTTTTATACATAACAATTGTAATACAAATGAATAGAAAATCCAATAAAAAATATAATACCATGTAATTAAAATGAAGACACTCAGTATAGGTATTAAAAAGTATCCTTATTACAACCAGAATCAATAACAGCATTGAAAGAGAAGAGAAACTAGCTTAATGCATTTTCATCGTTCACCATCAAGTTTCTTCAGTAACTTGGATTTCCACGAACGAATCGATTCCATTAACTTAACTTTTCAGGATTTATCGCTTAATTCAAAAGCGTGGCGGAGGAGGGAGGGGGGGGGCAAACTCATGCATTCCTTTAAAGAGTTTTTCTGGGTGATCTCTGTTAGTTATTGCGTGTCCAGCAGTAGTGAAAGCAAGAGTAAAAGTATATACCAAGTGATCAAGAATGAAAGAAAGGAAAGAAAAAAAGAAACAACATTAGCCCTAAAGTATTACACCAAGAGAAGTTAAGAGAAACACACAGAGGTGGGGGTATCTCTATCAGAATGTGTTTTACATTAATACTTTAGTGTTTTAGTGGCGATTGCCAGCCGTTAATGCCACTCCAGCTTGAGTGGTCTGGCTCCCGGCTTTACAAATTTATACACTCTCTTCGAAGCGGGTCTCCTCTCCGATATGATATCTACGTTCGAAGCCTTTCCAAGTCGTTTGACCTTATTCGCGGCTTGTCCAACACTTACAACGGGCTGCTGTGCTGTACGACGACGACCTTCATTGGACCATACGAACTAGTTTTTCTCAATAACAATCTTCACATTTGATATCGAATCGTGTACGATCATTTGATTACATGTCAACAATAAGATTAATCCTATACAATCAAATTGTTTTATCGGTTTTGAGTAAAAATCAATTTATAGGTTAAAGTTATGTGCTTTTTATCTGAAATATGTTGCAGACGATAAGTTAAATTATAATTACTTCGTTGAAATGAAATATTCTTAAAATGTATAACATTAACTCGAAGTTGTATTACGTTATAATCGATAAAACTACGTTGACAAAAATTTCGTGAGAATACTGGAACATAATCTCAAAGAAAGATTGACTTTTCATCTGGAATACGTTACAGATGATAAGTTAAGTTATAATTACTTCGTTATAATCAAATACTCTCGAAAGTATAACATAACCTCAAAATTGTATTACGTCATAATCGATGAAATTATGTTGACGAAAAAAATTCGTGCCAATGCTAGAATATAATTTCAAATAAAAACGAAAGTATATCTATGAAGACGAAACGACAATGTGGAATCAAAAAAAAAACAAAAAAGAAAAAGAAACGATGAAAGAAAATAAAATAAAATAAAAAGAAAAGAGAAAGAGTAGGCCTTATATCGGGGTACCTTCGAACTAAACAGGAAACGCAGCGTGTTCTAGCGCGGTAAAAGAGAAGTTGTAGTGGTGACGAGGATACGAGAAGGACGATAGAGTCCGGGGTCTGGTGGTGGTAAGTATGGTACCCCTGGAGCGGGTGTCATCATTTATCTCGCACCGGAGATCGGGCCCGCCGATACAGCGGGACGTTTTAATGGCCGAACCATGTTGGAATTAACCAAAACAAAGACGAAGCATCAATTAGGCGACTTTTTCTTCCACTTCTTCTCCTCTCTCTCTCTCTCTTTCTCTCTCTCTCTTTCTCTTTCTCTCTTCTTCTCTTTCTTCTACAACTGGCCTTCGTCGTTATAGTCCTTCTCGCTCGAGTACGTCAATGAGAGAAACTGAGAGAGAGAATCTTTGAAAGAAGAAGAAGGAGGAGAAGGAAAAGAAGGAGAAGAAGGAGGAGGTGGTGGTGGTGAAGAAGGTGGAGCACGTTGCATAGTCTCATGCGTGGCCCACCTATGTGCTTGCCACCTCCTCTCCAACTGCATCATCTACCCCTTCAACGTTGTTGTCCATCCTCTTCTATCGCCCCAAGTGCGTGCATCCTCCTCCTCCTCCTCCTCCACAACCACCTCCATCTCCTCCACCTCCTCCACCTCCTCCACCTCCTCGTCCTTATTTTTTTTTTTTCATTCTCTTCCTCTTCTTCCTACTCCTTAAAACTTAACCGTTCACCGGCGTCGCACGCTTTAAACTCAGCGCGTCCTTTGGCGCCCAGGTAGCCGCATTGTCTCAGATAATGGCTAATAAATCGCTTCACGAAATCTCGCGGAGAGTCCAGGACCACCGCGGCCATTTGCTCCTGCCACCACGAATTTCACGATGTCCATTCGTATTACTAACATCTGCAAAGTGGATTTTTAACCTTTGCTCGTGTAACTCATCTGAATTTTCATTTGTTCAGGTATTAGGATTTTTCGAGATTTTAAGATATTATTAGTTAGTAGGAGGGTTTATCTTGTTAACTTTGTTGAGTTTTTTAGTATTGGTATTACTGATGATTATTTAAATTCAAAAAGCTACTGATAATAATTTGAAAAGATTATAATCCGATTACTTTTAAAATGTCCATTTGCGTTAATTAATTTTAGAGATTCTATTCATTATTTCAAGGTCATGTAATTGGGATTTTTAAGCTAATTTATCTTCTTTTAGGTAAAAAAGAAACTTTTTTTTTCAAAACTAATGTTTTTAGATAGTAAAAGTCATGGGAGAGCTGTCTAAAAATTCTTAAAGTATTTTGTTTCCGTAAATTTCAAGATATTCTTAAATTTCATGCTATTAACACCTGCAGAGTTGTTCTTGCCTTTATACTCGAGAAACTTTTAGTCGATGAAAGTTTTTGAAGTTAAAAGCTATGGGGGTCTCAAAGATTTCTTAACTCTAGTATTCTTTTCTCCCATAAATGTTACGTAAAGGACCAAGAAATTGGAGTTTATTGTTTATATTATTTACAATTCTTACAATGAATTTTTTGTCTGTAAGGTTTAGTCAAATCTATTATTTGGTGAAAATATTGATGAAAGAACTGACAAATTTATAATCCTACATTGTCAACAATATTTGATAGGGTGTCGTAATTTTTAAAAAACTTTAGGACGTCCTATTGTCCGGTATATATACCTACTGTATTTTTGTAAAATGTTTTATTAATATTACCGGTATTTGTAAAATAATATGGCGTGTCGAAAGTTATTGAAAAAATACAAAAAAAGAAAAAGTCAAAGCGTGTTCGATTATGTTTCAAACAATACACAATTTTTTAAAAGCGAACAAACAATGCACTGACAATTTATTACATACTTTTCAGGATAAAAGTAGAAATTTTTGTAGGATTTCTAAACCATTGTGCAAATAAGATATTTTAAAAAGATAAATTTTTCCATTCGAATAATACCTTTATTTTCATTTGTTATTTTCATTCGAATAATACCTTTAACATATTCCCAATTGTTGTCCCTCTATTTATTCCAAAAAATTAGCATATAATATAATACTAAATAACAAAAATTCTTCATAAATAAACAAACCACAGTAATAAACCTCAATATCCTTAAAACACAACACAACCGGTATGACAGAAATAAGAATCCTATCCGTAAACAAAAAAAAAAAAGGAACAAACAAATATAAGGGTCAACAATGTATTCTGATCTATCCGATATATACCACTTAACAGGATCATCATTCCTCTAAACGCCAAAGCGTTTGTTATTTCACCATTAGATACTTTGGGCTGTTGGTAAAGGCCTACACACTTTACCAACATTATCTTTGCTCCTGAAGCGGAAGTCGAGTAACGATCCAATGTCGTCTGATAGGTCCACCAGATGATGGATAGTTCAAATCGAGCTGCACCCATACGTGAAGTCACGAACGATGGAAGGAAGGGTCATCGTGATATAAATGAGAGAGGGCTCTGCTGATCGCACAGGTGACGCAGTTTCCTCCTCCTCATTCCACCCCTATACTACACTAACCATCATCTCCTCATCCTCTACTCTTACTCATCCTCTTTCACCTCTACATTTACATCAACCCCCTCCTCCTCCTCCTCCTCCTCCTCCTATTACTACCACACCACCACCATCATCAACACCACCTACACTTCCACAAACCCCCTACTCCTATTCCTCCTTCACTAATCACCATCGGTTTTAGATTATTCTAAAATAATGACGCTCTTCTAACAACGCGTCCGGATGAATCGAGCAGCTCCGACTAGACGGTGATAAATCGTTCCGTCGGCTGCTACTCGTGACTTCTCTCTTACTCTTTTTTTCTTTTTCTCTCACTCTCTCTTTCTTTCTCTCATTCTTCTGAACCTCTACTTTTGATTCTTTCGAATCAGTCCCGAAACAAAAGAACCATCTCCAGGTGTTGCGATCTGTCCTTCGAAAACTCCCTCTTTCTAATATTCGACATTCTTCGCGGTCCAACTGTCGTTTCAATTTCTAATCTTCAGTTTTTGTCTGTGTGTTATTTGCATTTATGTTTTTATTAGATTTATAATAGAATTTTGTAGTTTTGTGTTAATAGAATTATATGTGGGAATGAATTATTAGCATATTGTTGATTACTCGATCAGTTATTTCATTTGATTTTGTTATTAAGTTTTATGTTTTTATTATATTTATAGTAAAATTTGTAATTTTGTTAATAGGATTATGTATAGTAATGAATTATTAGCGTATTGTTGATTACTAAATGAGCTATGTTATTCAATTTTTATAAATTGCATGCAATTTTGAAATATTTTAATAAAACGAGACTTGAGTTAATGATTGAAAAAATTTACTTTTGAATTAATTAATTGAGATGGGGGGTCAAGTTCTTATTTTTTATTTCAACCAATTGCATGCAATTTTGTAACATTTTAGTGGAATCAAACATGAGTTAACGGTTGACTTTAAAACTACAGAACTATGGAAAAGCCAGATGTGGCCAACACGTCTAAAGTGAGACTTTTCTTGGTTACTCATAGAAAATATGAAACGATTTCTGACATATTTACTATTAAATGACAAAAATTCCGTTAAAAAATAAATATTAAAACATTGTTAAATGATTTAATCTTTTACTTTTTAATCTTTACTTAACTTGAGAAAAATTTTTTGGAAAAACGTACATAAATTCGAGATAAGTATCCCAATAACACCAAATCTAATCTTATTTAAAATCTATATACTTATGTAGATTAGCTTTTACAGATTTAAAGTCTACAGGATGACTAAAAGAAAGTCCTTACTTATCGATTTTGATAATAAAAATCCTGTTATTATTATCTTTGTTTAGGTTAAATTTTAAATATTTGCTTTCAGATACATTCGGTTGCACATCCGCAAACTTTCTACTGATTGTATTATAAGAAAATAAAAAATTGAATCTGTATTTTATCTGTTGCTACTATTTTATTAAGAAATATGAATAAAATATCCTGTTGG
The DNA here is from genome assembly GCF_010416935.1 of Polistes fuscatus. Taxonomy (NCBI): domain Eukaryota; kingdom Metazoa; phylum Arthropoda; class Insecta; order Hymenoptera; family Vespidae; genus Polistes; species Polistes fuscatus. The sequence goes on along the minus strand of NW_025113086.1, from coordinate 1,348,112 downwards.
TTTAATAAACTCTTCCCCAATTGTAACTCATTAGTACACAAGACACATGTTTCAATGTGTTAAATGGTAAGATTATAATCGGTAAATCACGACACATTTTTAGGACAAAAAGTTGATCGCATATAAAATAAAGTTGGCCACACCTGGTATATTTAATTAGAATATAACGTATGCACTTACTTTTGTAAGATTGGTGTAAAAACTCCACAAAATTGTCTACCGAATTGTCAAAGAATCCGTCTGCTGTTGTCTTGATCACCGTTCCGAACGTTACTGTTGGAAATACTTTCTTCTGTTTTAGCATACGAAAAACAATTACATATAACAATTTTATATATTTTTACGCACTATACACATTTATATCTTCATCTTTTTTTCGTTCACCGGCACTTATTCGAATTCGAACGTAATCAAATAAGAACGTCAACGTTGGAATATAAATACCGGCCGAGAAGTGACTATACAAAAAACAAAACCTTCAACGATCCAGAAACCGTTCTTTCTATTAGCCTAACAACCCGTCACCCCTCCTCATCCCATCGTTATTCTTTTCAGTCTCTGACCAGCGTGTTAAAACGTTTCCCTTGTTTTATTTATTATACACTTTTTTACCTCATTTGTCTTTACACTTATGTTAGATACAATATCTTCGATCCTCTTTTTTAACGATTTATTAATTAATAATATTTCATTAATTATTCCCGTCAGATTTATTTTGTCTTACACTCGCGCACATATGCACTTCACTTGCACCGTAATAAAACACGCACACATATGCACTTCACTTGCACCGTAATAAAACACGCACACATATGCACTTCACTTGCATCGTAACAAAAAAACACGCGCACATATACCCGAAATAAATGGAATACTTTTCTAATATCGATCATACAACCTCGACTGTTCGAATAAGACTGAATATAATAACTACGTCGCATACTCGAATAATACCGAATTACCTACCGAACGAATACGAAGGTCGATGTGTTCACAAGTCCATTGACGCGATTCTTAATAGAATAAAAATGAAAACATTGAATATAAATACCGTCTTAGAAGTTACCTACGTACATAAACAAAACATTGAATGATCGAGAAACCGTTGTCACGATTAGTTTTACCTTTCCTTACTCTTTTCTTCTCAGTTGTCGTTCTCCTCTGTTTCTCACCGGCCGTGTTTAGACGTGCTCCTATATTACGTGTTATATATTATTCTAACTCGTTTATCTTTTTATTAATATTATATACAACATTTTGTATCCTCTTTTTTAACGATTCACTAATTAATAATATTTAATAATTACTTCTGTCAGATGTATTTCTTTTTATATGCGTTGTTTGTATATACATCTGTGTACGTATGCATACATATATATCATTCGTCAGTAGTACACACACTGCTGTATTTTTACATATCATTTATTTAGCAACAAAACACGTATACATTTACGCGAAATAAATTGAATACTTTTCTAATACCATTTTTAAATCTATCAAAGTTAGTAAATTAGTAAAAAATCTGACAACGAGTATGAAAACAACTATGCAGTACAGTTAACGGATACTAAACAGCCATATTGTTTGTCAGCGATAATCGTAGTCGATAATTTGTAATAGGTTTGTAATCGAATTTGTAAGCGAATCGCAATTAGGCACAAGTACAGTCTAGAAGCAACGATCGATAACCATCAATATTAAATGTACTATTTCATATTTTATGGCGGATTATTGATTGGTGCTTTTGTTCCAGCGTCGTATTAAACTTGTCGTAATTATACTTTACAATTATATACTAGTTAAAACATACAATTATATCTTAACTTCTTCCCTTTATCGGTATCTATATAAATTCTAACAAGTTATGGGACCAAGTATGGTAAATAAATAATAAATTAAACGTTAAATGTGTAGGAAGAAAAGAGAGGTTAGTTTTACCGCGCACGGTAATTAAGCAAAAAAAAGTGAAGTTAATTTGTTTGCGTGTGTTATAAAGAAAAGAAAAAAGTGATATAATGGATACTGAATATATTTATTAAATAGAAAAATTCAGTGGCACGAATTATAAAATGTGAAAAGTGCAAGTGAAGTGATCATCCAATAAGATCTTGGAAGTGATATGCGAACAGATCCAGAGTGCAATGACTGGCCAAACCCTGAAATAACTATGCTGACCTGTTTAAATAAGAAAGAAGGCAGAATTATCTACTTCACAAGGTAATATGTATATGAATTTAAGAAGTTAGTGTATGAAATGAAAATTCAATACGTAGAATATAGCATTTTATTTTAATGAAATATGAATTATTAATTTTAGACCGTAACTTTTAAATTCATTAATAAATTTTTAATAAGGCCTGTGTATAATTTGTAATATTTACATTTTTGTAATAACAAATATTTTTAAAAAAGTAAACAAATTTCTCTATCTATTCCAAATATTTCCGTAAGCAAGAGATACTTGTAGGTGGTTTAAAAATAATACTTAAAAACAAAAGAAATACAAGAATAGGTATTGTTACGTATTATCAAGTTGTAATTAGGTTTGTATTTTGCAATATTTATTTCGTTGTTATAACAAATATTTAAAAATATATAAACCTAATTTTTGTCTTATTCCAAATATTTCCGTAAGCGAGAAATAGGTGGTTAAAAATAATACTTCAGAAAAAAAAGAAATGCTAGAATAGGTACCATTATGTTTCGTCAAGTTTTAATTAGGTTTGTATATTTTTTAATATTCACTTGTTTGCATTATAAGAAATATTTAAAAAAAAATAAAAACAAATTTTTTAAATTATTCTAAATACTTCCGCGAGACATTAGTAGAGGTGGTTTAAAAATAATACTTAAAAACAAAAGAAATGCAAAAATATGTATTGTTACGTTTTATCAAGTTTTAATTAGGTTTGTATATTTTGCAATATTTATTTCGTTGTTATAACAATTATTTAGAAATATATAAACCAATTCTTGACTTATTCCAAATATTTCCGTAAGCGAGAAATATGTGGTTAAAAATAATACTTCAGAAAAAAAAAGAAATGCAAGAATAGGTACAATTATGTTTCGTCAAGTTTTAATTAGGTTTGTATATTTTTAATATTCACTTGTTTGCATTATAAGAAATATTTAAAAACAATAAAAACAAATTTTTTAAATTATTCTAAATACTTCCGCGAGACATTAGTAGAGGTGGTTTAAAAATAATACTTAAAAACAAAAGAAATGCAAAAATATGTATTGTTACGTTTTATCAAGTTGTAATTAGGTTTGTATATTTTGCAATATTTATTTCTTTGTTATAACAATTATTTAAAAATATATAAACCTAATTCTTGACTTATTCCAAATATTTCCGTAAACGAGATGTAGGTGGTTAAAAATAATACTTCAGAAAAAAAAAAGAAATGCAAGAATAGGTACCATTATGTTTCGTCAAGTTTTAATTAGGTTTGTATATTTTTTAATATTCACTTGTTTGCATTATAAGAAATATTTAAAAAAAATAAAAACAAATTTTTTAAATTATTCTAAATACTTCTGCGAGACATTAGTAGAGGTGGTTTAAAAATAATACTTAAAAACAAAAGAAATGCAAAAATATGTATTGTTACGTTTTATCAAGTTGTAATTTAGGTTTGTATATTTTGCAATATTTATTTCGTTGTTATAACAATTATTTAAAAATATATAAACCAATTCTTGACTTATTCCAAATATTTCCGTAAACGAGATGTAGGTGGTTAAAAATAATACTTCAGAAAAAAAAAAGAAATGCAAGAATAGGTACCATTATGTTTCGTCAAGTTTTAATTAGGTTTGTGTATTTTTTAATATTCACTTGTTTGCATTATAAGAAATATTTAAAAAAAAATAAAAACAAATTTTTTAAATTATTCTAAATACTTCCGCGAGACATTAGTAGAGGTGGTTCAAAAATAATAATAAAAAAAAAAAAAAATGGAAAAAATAGAAAAGAAATGCGAAGATAGGTACCGTTACGTTTTGTCGATGAATGGAGCCGCACGTAGTTCGAAAGCAAAGCCGTACCTCTTCGTAAGTTACGTTCCGCGCTTGTCTTCTCCCTCGGAGCACTGCACGCGGTTCGCTTTATTATACATTCAGCGATTATGCGGACATGCACTTAATTTTACTCTCGAGGCACTTGGTAACGACGCATAAGCGCGGTGCGATCGAGTACCTACCAAGCGAATCCCTTTTGCCTGTTAGACGTGCACGCCTAACGATAGAAAATGTTATTTATAAGATTTCATTTTCTCTTTTTTTTTTCTGTTATTTTTTTTTATTTTTATTATTCACTGATTTTTTTTTTCCTCTTCTCGCATTATCGTCTTTTCGTTCCCACGAACTATGGCAATATAATAATGAATATTTCATGCAACATTTTTCTATCAAAAGCATAAGTAAGTAGTGTAGTGTAGGTATATAAGTGATTACTATCGTTGAATGATAATTTTAGATTATATATATAGTATGTTTTTTTGTAATACTTTGAGTCAATGTTTAATAGATATATATTAATTTATTTAATATCTGATATTGATGTAATCTTATTTTTATTATTAATACTGACAAAGCTGAGTTACTGTATACATGTTTAGTATTACTGTAGAATAATTTTAGATGATTGGTGATTGGTTTTTATTAATATAGTATTTTTAAATATTTTCAATCAGTGTTCATAGTTAAATATTAATAAAATAAATTATCTTGACGTAACATATATCTTACTACTATTATAAAATGTTAAAAAAAAGAATATAAACAATCTGAAATTTTGTGTATAAAATTAAAAAGAAGAAAAAATAAATAAAGAATTTAGATATCCTTTGATCTTCGATTCTCAGCAGTTGTAACTCAACCCTCGATAACATTTCCGCAGGGAAAGGGTCGAAAGAAATAAATTCATGTCCTGTTCTCTCCTCGTCTGTTCGCGTTCGGTGAATGCTTGACGTATATTACGAGTTCAGGTGTGACCGTGAAATCCTTGGAACGTTCTTGGGTTCCTTCGAGTTTCGAATTCTTTTTTTACTTTTTTGGCTTTTTTGTTCTTTTTTGTTTTGTTTTTTTTTGTTTAATTTTTTATCCTTCTTTTATTTCCATTTCGTGGTTTCATTGATTGGTCTTTTTTGGGGGAAGACTAGTCGTCCTCTTCTAAGATACCAAACACCGTTGTCCACCCTAAGTCGGAGGATCAAGGATCAGACGTTTTTCGTGTGTTGTGTTGGCTAACTTCAAAAGTTTAAGTATTTATGCGCGAGCCTCCGTCGTTACGCCATCCCCAAGCCGCATAGTTTTCTTCTTCTTTCTTCCAATCTCACATTCTGAAATCGTAGCTGGAAGTATCAATGGGAAGGAACATGTGAATGAACCAAACCAGGAGATACCAACACTATAATGTTATCTGTTGTGTTGCGTATATATGAAACACACTTTAGGATCCGAGAGAAATACCGTTCTCACGGTACCTCAGATCTATGTCTTGAGAAATTTTATCTTTTATTAACTATTGAATAACTTTTATATTTTCAAACTGATTCATTTTTAAACTGATATTGCGAAATTTGAGGTTAGAATCGGGTTTGTTAATTATTTTATTAAAATTACTTATTGTTTATCGTCATTTTATTCTCGTTGATAAGAAATATAAATTAATAAATAAATAATGTATATTAATTTTTATTATCTTTTTTTATTTCATTATCTGATTAATGGTGTTAAATTTGATGAAAAGTTTAGTCAGGATTTTTGAAGTTTGGCATATTATTTGTGTATTTTTTTTATTTTCAAATGAAATTTAAAAATTGTTAAATTTTTATTCAATTGACGTCTAGTTCTTGATTATTTTTATATTTTCAAACTGATTCATTTTTAAACTGATATTGCGAAATTTGAGGTTAGAATCGGGTTTGTTAATTATTTTATTAAAATTACTTATTGTTTATCGTCATTTTATTCTCGTTGATAAGAAATATAAATTAATAAATAAATAATGTATATTTATTTTTATTATCTTTTTTATTTCATTATCTGATTAATGGTGTTAAATTTGATGAAAAGTTGAGTCAGGATTTTTGAAGTTCGGCATATTATTTGTGTATTTTATTTATTTTCAAATGAAATGTAAAAATTGTTGAATTTTTATTCAATTGACGTCTACTTCTTGATTATTTTCTTCTTTTTATTTTTGTAAATTAAAAAGAAATTATTTTATTTTATTGTACGGATATTTTTAAACGATTTTATTTATGACTTAGTTGTTTTACAATAAATATCAGAAAAATTGAATTTTCATGTAATTTTAACGTCTTATTTTTGATCACTTTCTTGTAAATTGTGAGAAATAGAATGAAATGAATTATTTTATTTGAAATTTGTAGTACGATTTTGATGTTTTACAAGAAATTCTAGAATTATTGCAGTTAATATTCGAACTCTTTCTTAGTTTAATGAAAGTGGAAGTTTCGTCAGATAATTATCTTGTACATCGAATAAAAATGATTTGAGTTGTTGCGTTTACGTTTTCAGACGTTGGTGTTTAACAAGAAATTCCAGATAACATACGATTTATTACTTGAGTTATGGTTTTCTAACAGTCAAGTAAATACACCTCATTAATACACTTCATATAAGGGAATGATTTATATGTGTATCTTATAAAATATAATCTACAACCTATCAACACAAATACACAAACATAAAAAAAAAAAAATAACAAGAAAATAAATTTCATTAAAAAAATCTACATGATGAACACAAATTTGCTGTTGTTTTTAAAATAACAATTTTTCTATCATTTCTTTTTTGTATCAGCTAAATTATAAAAGTTCATGTCGTTAAATAATTACATTTATCATAAATTTCAAGATATAATATGAGATATCATGAATTAAATATAAGAAAAATGAATTAAACATAATTATAACAAATGTTCATTTGTAGTTATTTGATAAAACATTTAATACAAAACAAAAGTTATTTCTTTTTATTGGATAATTATTTTTATTTACACTAATATTTACAAAAAATTGTTTATACTTCTGTTTGTACGTAATATAAAAATATATACAATATTCTTCTATAGTGATCTAATTTTTAATAAAATTCTCGTATAATTTATTGCAAATTATGGTAAAGTACGAAAAGTAGAGTAAAATCGATCAACTTTAACCATCATAAATCGATAAGGGGTAGAGAATTGATAGGATATTTAAAAATTTGAAATAATATGTTGAAAAATAATAAATAAAAATGATGAAAAAAAAAAAAAAAAAACAAGAAAATTTCTATGCTAGATAATTTTTCTTTCCAATTATCTTTTACTTCGATAATTTCTTTTTTAACAAGCGCAGCCCCTATAAGAAGGTCGAGTTTTCTTCATCGGAAAGATTCGAAGTTGCTCGTAAGTTTCGCTAATGAGGGACCTTTAGCAACGAGAAAGATCGAGTGGAACAAGGATCCTTAACTCTGATTAATCCTGAGTAATCCTTGACGGAAGCTGTTTTCTTTCCTTCTTCTCATTCTATCTCAGACTTTCACTCACTCGATAATATTCTTTCAGGATGGATTTTCAAGATGACCATCTAAGATCTCGGAAATGCGATTCTTTGTTTTTCCTCTTAGCAGGTAGATCGATTTTCAAGATAAATATTCTGACACGAGGTTGCGGATACGACTTAGGCCAGAGGTGGTCAACTTTATTTTATTTATATGTTTTAAAAATATATCTAACGGGAATAATTAATGAAATATTATTAATTAATACATCTGAATGATATATATGTATGTATACGTACATACATGTATATACGAACAACACATATAAAAAGAAATACATCTAACAGAAGTAATTATTAAATATTATTAATTAGTGTATCGTTAAAAAAGGGGATATAAAATGTTGTATATAATATTAATAAAAAGATAAACGAGGTAGAATAATATATAATACGTAATACAGGAGCACGTCTAAACACGGCCGGTGAGAAACTGAGGAGAATGACAACTGAGAAGAAAAGAGTGAGGAAAGGTAAAACTAATCGTTACAACGGTTTCTCGATCATTCAATGTTTTGTTTATGTACGTAGGTAACTTCTAAGACGGTGTTTATATTCAATGTTTTCATTTTTATTCTATTGAGAATCGCGTCAATGGACTTGTGAACACATTGATCTTCGTATTCGTTCGGTAGGTAATTCGGTATTATTCGAGTATGCGACGTAGTTATTATATTCAGTCTTATTCGAACAGTCGAGGTTGTATGACTGATATTAGAAAAGTATTCCATTTATTTCGCGTATATGTGCGCGTGTTTTTTTGTTACGATGCAAGTGAAGTGTATATGTGTGAGTGTTTTATAACGGTGCAAGTGAAGTGCATATGTGTGCGTGTTTTATTACGGTGCAAATGAAGTGCATATGTGCGCGAGTGTAAGACAAAATAAATCTGATGGGAATAATTATTGAAATATTATTAATTAATACATCGTTAAAAAGAGGATCGAAGATATCTAACATAAGTGTAAAGACAAATGAGGTAAAAAAGTGTATATTAAGTAAAACAAGGGAAACGTTTTAACACGCTGGTCAGAGACTGAAAAGAATAACGATGGGATGAGGAGGGGTGACGGGTTGTTAGGCTAATAGAAAGAACGGTTTCTGGATCGTTGAATGTTTTGTTTTTGTATAGTCACTTCTCGGCCGGTATTTATATTCCAACGTTGACGTTTTTATTTGATTACGTTCGAATTCGTATAAGTGCCGGTGAACGAAAAAAAGATGAAGATATAAATGTGTATAGTGCGTAAAAATATATAAAATTGTGGTATGTAATTGTTTTTCGTATGCTGAAACAGAAGAAAGTATTTCCAACAGTAACGTTCGGAACGGTGATCAAAACAACAGCAGACGGATTCTTTGACAATTCGGTAGACAATTTTATGGAGTTTTTACACCAATCTTACAAAAGTAAGTGCATACGTTATGTTCTAATTAAATATAGCAGGTGTGTCCAACTTTATTTTATATGCGATCAACTTTTGTTCTAAAAATGTTTCGTGATTTACCGATTATAATCTTACCATTTAACACATTGAAACATGTGTCTTATGTACAAATGAGTTACAATTGGGGAAGAGTTTATTAAACCAACAGGATATTTTATTAATATCTTAATAAAATAGTAGCAACAGATAAAATACAGATTCAATTTTTATTTTCTTATAATACAATCAGTAGAAAGTTTGTGGATGTGCAACCGAATGTATCTGAAAGCAATATTTAAAATTTAACCTAAACAAAGATAATAATAACAGGATTTTTATTATCAAATTCGATAAGTAAGGACTTTCTTTTAGTCATCCTGTAGACTTCAAATCTGTAAAAGATAATTTACATAAGTATATAGATTTTAAATAAGATTAGATTTGGTGTTATTGGGATACTTATCTGGAATTGATGTACGTTTTTCGAAAAAATTTTTCTCAAGTTATATTGCTTGTAAAAGATTAAATCATTTAACATAGTTATAATTTTTTCTTTCAACATGTTTTTTCTTATTCGATATTAAATGTGTCAAAAATCGTTTGGTGTCGTTTATGATCGACCACAAAAAGAAGTATAACTTCAAAAAAAAATTGTTTCTTGCGATCAAATTAATGGCCGCCACCTTTGACTTAAACGATAAGAAGTCGTTGTTTTTTTGACCCTAAATTACATTTTTTTTTTTTAATAAAGAACATAAAAATAAATTCGTGTTAGTTTACGTGTATTTGTGTGTATGAGAAAGAGAGAGAGAGGAAGAGGGAGAGAGAGAGGAAGTGAGATGGATAAAAGTTGTCATACGACTGTTGGGACCCAAGGATACGTCTGAGGTTTTACTTTTCTACTCGACGTTTGCGATAAGATAGAATAGGACTCTTTAAGAAGAAGAAGAAGAAGAAGAAGAAAGGAAAAAAGAAAAAAAGGAAAAAATAAGGCAGGAAGTATTTCTCGATGGGATATTTTCGACTAAGTCTGACAGTTTTGTACCTACTCGTTTAACGACAGATAGCTAACAAAGGGCAAGAAATCGAAATTCTTGACTTCTTTCCCTTCTTTTACTATTCTTCTCTCTAATACTCTGTCTCTCTCTCTTTCTCTTTTAACAACGATGGTCATTTATTTTCCTCATTTGAGGTGAGGGAAAAAAAAGATCGTTTCTAAAATCGAATACATGGTTTTAGTGTCGTATTTTATTTTGTGAAGATTTGTGTAATACTTCTTTTAAATGTGGGTTAGATGTGTTCTTTTTAAAAGGAGTGATATTTTCTTCCTTTTTCTTTTAGGAGGATGTTTTAACGAGTTCGAATATTCGTCAATAGATAGTGAGAAGATAAAAAGAATGGAAAAAATTAATCGATAATGTTCAATAATTTTGATGGTAGAAAAAAAATGTAAAACAAAATAATAATAATAATAATAATACCAAGTAAATTATATCAAAATAAACATAAGGAGGAAAAATAATTATAATATTAATACAAAAAAAGAAAATATTTAAATAAAAAATAAAAAATTTGTTCTCATTCATATTTTGTATAATTTAAATTTCTTCGTTCTTTACAGAAAATAATTAATTAGGATAAACGTATATTTGAATGCTACCGTAAAGAAAACAAAATAATTATAATTAAATGAAAAAATATAATAATAATAATAATAATATTAATATTAATAAATAATAAAATACAAATTTAAATGGGAAACTAAAATGCATTAAATTGAATTTTTAATAATCATACAAATATCATTGTCAAACTTTTACCTTTATTTTAAAATTAAATTCCTAAGATAAATTTTCAGAGAATAAAAGAAAGATGAAAAATAATGACGTATTATCGATAAATCGTTGGAACGAAATTTATTTAAAATGGACACGTGTATAGAGACAACGGAAAATCACGAAATATGTGTCGTTGAAATCAGGAAGAGATTAAATGAAATCGTGTGGTGAACTAGAAACGAAAGAGAGACGAAGAGAGAGAAAGAAAAAAAAGTGAGAAAGATTGAGGGAAAGAGAGACAGAGAAAGAGTGAGAAAGAGGGAAAGAGATAGATAGATACATAGAAAGAGAAGTGGTAGTTGAGGGGGGGGGATGCGGTTACCGTTGAAACAAGCGACAGCTCCAATCAGGAACGAAAGCCAATTATCGAGTTTCGGCTGGGTAAGTGCTTGTTAATTGATTCGATAAAATCTATAACGTGACTGACATTGATTGGTTCATGCTTGGTAATAAAATTCTAACGGAAGATTAGTATTGTTGGATAAGAGAAAAGGATAATGACAATTACTTTGTTGAAATTGTATCACCAATTTTAGCTAGTTTCTGATTACTTGAAATAGAAAAAGAAAAAAAAAGAGAAGGGAGATAACGAATGTTAGAATGAGGATTTGAAATGTTAGAATATGGGAAAATTAGAATCATTAGAAATGACTATAATCGGAACATTAAATTTTATGGTGACTTTTATATAATTAAAATAAGAATATAAAAAATTAAGAATGTATTCAATTGAATTAGAAAAGTTAGTAAAGTAGATATTAGAATCGATGTTAGAAATATTAAGTTGAGCGAATTTTATGTTTTATGTTTCTTACAATTTGATCAAAAAATCGATAAAAGAAAAAGAAAAATGATAATTAAATTAAATTAGAAAAATTCAAATAACAGAAATTAGAATCAATGTTGGGAATATTATTCAAGAATAAATTTATCATTGTTTGTTATAATATTTAAAGAACAAACAAACAAAAAATAAGAAATAAAAAGAATAAGAAAAATGAAATAAAACGAATATTAGAATGAACATTGGAAATATTCTACAGAACGAGTTTTATCGCGTTAATGTATGAAAAAAAAAATAAATAAAATTAGAATAAACGTCAGAAACATTCTACTCAAAGAAATATACATTTTAAATTGCACAATATGAACAACAAAAAGAGAAAAACAAGTAAACAGTAAGAATTAGAAAAAAAATTAAATGAAACAATGATTAGAATAAACGTTAGAAACGTTCTACCGATCAAACTTTATCTTGTAAACGAATGCACAATTAAAAAAAAAAAACAAAAAAAACAACGTTTTAAGAGAAAAAACAAGTTCCAGACATATAAAAAAAAAAAGAAAGAACCGAAAATTAGAAT